>NW_028186518.1:218368-403118 GCF_003343005.1 Rhea americana | reverse complement strand
GCCCCCCGCGGCGGCGGTGGCAGCAGCAGCAGCAGCGGGGCAAGCGGGGCGCCGCCGCTCCCCCCCGCGCCTCCCCTCCCGCGCCCACCCTGAGGAATGAGAGCTTTCCAGGCAGACCTCCTCCTCCTCATCCTCGGCTGCCTCCTCCTCAGCCACGGTAGGAGCGGCGCCGCACTTGAGTTTCCAAGTGGGGCTCGGGGCGGAGGGGGGTGCTTGGAGGGAGGGCGCCGGAGTTGGCGCGGCTGCCTCTGGCCGTGGCGAAGCTGCTTGCTTAAAAACATATATATAATATGTGTCTTCAGCATGCAGATGAGTTCTTTTTTCCTGCTCCGGCTCTGTTAATTAGACTGTGTKTGTGTGTAAACACGGCTCTGCCTAGCCCTCCTCACCTCGCTCCTTTAGTCAGATAGCCGGTGACAGGGAGGTGCTGGTAGTTAGTTAGTTCGTTTATTTATTTATTTAGGCGAGGGAAAGGGGCTGGGGGAAGCCGCCTCGGCTCGCGTTGGCGGCGGAGGCTGGCTGCAGCCCGCTGCCTGCGCCGAGCCTGCGGTTGCAGAGCCGGGGTAGGGAGCGCTTGGCTCCCCGTGGAGGAAGAGCCGCTTTGAATGCGGCCAGCCGAGGGGAAAGGGGGGGGAGTACAGCCCCATTCGGCTCCCCAGCAGCCAGGGAAAGGGCTGGGGAGCCTGGAGGAATTTGCCCCTCAACTTTGCCGCCTTCCTTTTCCCCCCCCACCCCCACCCTCTGAAACCTTGAAAACGGGAAGGCTTCTTCCCTTTTTTCTTGGCAGAAGGGGCGGTTGGGGTAGCTCGATTTGATATGCTTCTGCATGCCTGCTCCCTGGAGTGCCTGTCACCTGTGGAGGATGCGGAGCTACAGCCAGACCCGAGGAGCTTCTCGTATCTGCTTCTCTGCCCCCCACCCCCCGTGCAGCGCCGGTGTCAAGTACYATCTGTGTCACGCCGAGATGGTCCCAAAGCCAGGGCTGCTTGTATGAGGGAAGGGCTTGGGGTTGCTTTAAGAACAACAAAAAACCCACACAAACGAGGAGAGGAAAAAAACCCACGCAGCTTGTCCATCTGTTGATTAAATGAAGGATAAAACTTTTTGGAGAGAGTGATGCTTCTCAATGGGCAGCTGTTTTTTTTTTTTTTTTGCGCAGCTAGACGGTATTGCTAAACAACCTCCCCCCCAGCCCTGTCCTCCCTCTCTCCTCTGAGCAGAGATGCCTTGTCTAGAGCTGGCTGCTTGCTTCTGCCTGTCCTTGCCACTTTTTTTCCTGAGCTGCAGACTTGGGTGTGATGTTGGGTTCCTACTCTGCCCTCCCTTTCCCTCTTCKCTTTCCTGCTCTCTGCTTGTACTAATATTCCTTCAGGGAGAAAGCTGTGTTTGTGCTCGTCTTTGCTTCGGCACAAAAGAGACCCACTGTGTCTTCCATGTAGACTTCTGGCTGAACAAATTTGAACTCTCCCTAGTGCAGCAGGGTAGCAGCAGGTCCAGGGATATAAGCAATTTGGAAGCTTATCCTGGCCTTCAGTATCTCCCCTGTATCTCTCAACTCCCTGCAGGTCAAATGACAGTTTGCTGGTGAAGCTGAAGTTTGTGTCTTAGAGCCAGTGGGCATTTTTTTTGTAATTTTTGCCTCCTCCCTTTTGCAGCCATTATTTTTAATAAGGGCTAATGCACTTTTTAATAGGCTGTTTGTGTTTGAAAGCTGCCGTGGCTCCTCTGTTCTGCTGTGTATGGCCTGARCTGAGTTGATTTGTCTCCCCTGTCTGTATCGTGAGGAGTGTGCATCTGGTACCTTGCTTATTCATGCTGGGTTATGTGCAGGAGAGATAGTGTCTTGCAGAGTGTTTTAAGACAGTCTCCTCCAGCAGGAGAACTAAATACATTCCTATGAAGTTGCTGCTTGTATTACGTGAGAAAGGGGCTGTCAGTTGCCTTGCTTTCTCTTTGGGGTGAAATATTGCAAAGAGTTCCTAATGGGATTTCACATGAAGGATTCCTTAAACYGTGTGGTGATTTGGGAAAGGAATGGCTTGGATGTAGGGCCTGAAACTTCTTTTCCAGGGTGTGTTGTGTTTGTGCCCTTGGAGCAGCTGCTGTGCTTGTTTGGGCATGCCCAGATGCAGTGGTATTTGCTGCTCTTGGGCACAGGTGCTCCTAACAACCGGTGTGCTGTGTGAGTGGGTTGTTACTGGTGCATCCAGAGGGCAGTCACGCTTCATGCTTGAAAGAAGCCAGTGGGCCAAAACTCACTTGCAAGAGTAGTGCCATTAAAATTGCTTGGCCCTGGCTGCCAGGAGCTTCTGTGGCTCCTTTTTGCAGACAAGGAGCAGGGATGCAYTCACTCACCTGCAGCAGCAACTGGTTTGAAGGGATTTGTCATAATGAGGCAGGTATCACTTACCCTTCCTGTGTGCTTGGCTCAGAGCAATTTCACCTCTGCAGAAAACTTGAGAGCCAAGGTCTAGACCCCAGTTTAGAAACTCCCTTACACAAGCTGCACAGAAAGGGCATTCTTTCTCACCAGCTTTTAAACTTATGCCCTCGGGTTTGTACTTTGTGGGTGCTATGCCTCCTTGTGGCATGCTGGGTTTCTGCTGTTCCTGCAAACAGTACAGACTGAAAGTTGGGCTCTTGTCCGAGCTTACAGGTAGAAGGTGTTTGCTCCCTCTCGTAGGCTATGCTACATCTGGTACTGAGCACAAGGATGGGGTGGGAGGTGGGAGGAACTTGGGCCTTTGATCTCCCCTTTTCCTGACCCTGCTAGGATTTCCTGTGTGAGGTGTAAGATCTGTTAGGCGATGTAACATTTCACTAACACATTTTTACTTCCCTCTCAGATCTTTCTGAGGTCCCTAAGAAGAATAACTTTCAAACATGTTCTTCAAAGCCAGATTGCAGGGTACAGCATATAAATGTCCATTTATATGGACACTAGTCACATGTTTATTCTAGCTGCTCCCCTAGTCACTAGTCACATGTTTATTCCACCTGCTCCCCTGCCTGTCCCTTGTAAAGAAATAATTGCAAAATAGTCTAGGAGGAGGATCTCTTTTGCATCTGAYTTCTGTGCTTGGAAGGGGTTGCATTTTGCCTCTAAAGGTAATCCAGGAAGAACAAACTGTCTTTCTGTGACTCCGAGTAAGAGCCCCTAGTTTCTGTTTCTGAAGGTTGATGGGTCAGTGTTTTCTCTGGTACTGCTTGCTCTTCTATCTGCCTTCCCCCCTGCGCTGCCCTGAAACCTGTCAGGACCACCACAGCTTCTGGTGGAAGACGGTGAAGTCACAGCATGATTTACCTCCTGCTGAAACTAGATCCCTTGTTGGGAAGAAATTGGTGCTGCCATGAAACTGGCTGCTTCTGTTTCCATCTTGTGAACAGCCTCTCCCTCCTGCCCTCTACTCCAGTGTCATCCAAGCTGGGTGAGGCTGGAAGCAACAGAGGAAAGTGGCTACTGTCTGTGAGACCTGGAGTGATGGGAAGGAGCACCAGTGAAGGGGTACCTGCAGCCGCATTCTCCTTGTACTGTGCTGCACTGTAATAACCTAGATGGACTTGGCAAGATCAGAAAATTTTCCTTGGATGGAAAGAGCTCTGTCTAGGAATTTCTCCTCACTAGCCTAAGGAAGGCAAACATGCATTTGAGTGAGTTCTGGGTGTTGCAGGGTGTGTTTTTTCTCCTTCACAGTTCACTGGGTTCCTCCCTGGAAGTAATTTCTTCAGAGTCAAACCAAGATCTTTTGTCAGAAGGGTCCATTATTAGCAGTAGTGGCTCAGCTTTTTAGTGGCTTGTCATCAGACCCCAGGTGAGAAGGGTGAAATTACACTGATGAGAGAAACCAGGCCAATTCCACCTACCACCACTTAGGGCTGGAAGAGTCTGAGAATTTTAACACCACAGGAAAGGTTAGTGGCTGGTAAATAAACAAGTGCAAGCCTTCAGAGTGATGCAAGGTGTCTATAAAAGGGCTAGTGACTTTTATCTGCAAACCATCAGGTGCAAGGGGGATTTGTGGATTGGGGTGTGCAGCAAGAGCGATCCAGAGTAGTGCCTGCTAAGGTGAAGCCCAGCGATCTGCAGCTGTGATTCCTCTTTAAAGTTAATTCCTCCTGCCCTGTAGAGAGCTGTATAGCTTCAGAAGAGGACAGTGTTAGCATGCTTCCTAAACCCAGCAGATAAAGCCCCACAGGCAGGTACTGTTTGAGGAAGTACAAGGAGTGCACAGGGTGCTGAAAAACAAGCAAATGCTAATAGGCTTTAAGACCTAAATCAAGGATTTTTTTTGGGGGGGGGGGAGGGGTGTTTGGTTTTGTAGTAGCTAGCAGCACAAGAAGAAGTAACYAAAAATGATTGAGGAAGGTGGAAGACTGTAATGGCCAAGAGAGTGATCTGGACAGAACTGGGAGGTGTTGCTGATGAAGTGTGCAGGTTTGTCAGTGCCATAGGAATTCACAACTTGTGTGCGTGAGGAGCAGACTGAAATAAACCTCAAATTAGAGCTGGTGTTATCCAGCCTGTGCTATCCTGAGGAAACAACACAAGACTGCCTCTTCTGACACRTTGTCCAATCTGGTTTGATGCACTTGAGATTTCTAATGCTTTCYTATCTTTTGTCTCTCTCTTGCAGTGAGATTTGCTACAGGACCACAGCCTTTCCTCAAGCTGGCTTTTTTGCAGGGTTTGGGTTATTTGAAAGAAGCAAGAGTGGTGCTGTGGTTGCATTCAGATTCCCTTCCTTTGCTAGAGTGAGGAAACTGAGAGGAAGAGCACCTGCCCTGGTGCTAATTGCTGCATCTGTAACCAGCCTCCCTGCTCCAAGGTTATGTGGAGGTCTCTGGGCAGTTTGTGCAGTATGCCTTGCACAGCACATCTTGGGCAGATGTCGATTACTTTTGTGCTTTCCTKTTTTAAAGGGACACCAGTCAGAGCAGAAACGTACATAGAAATTTCTGACAGGTTACCAGCACTGTGTGTCACTAGCTGCCAGACTCTCTGTAGTTGGACTGCATATGTTAGAATAAAAAAGCTCAGTGTTCTTCTTTCTTTTGTAGCTGTAAATAAAGGGGAGAGGCTGATGTGCCCCTTAGGTTGTGAATTGGCTGAGGATCAAGGTCTCTGAATAAACTACTTTCTCTTGCTACAAGCAGACTGTGATGGAGAATGTGGTTCACTTCAAACCTCTGATTTAATGATCAGTTTTGTGAATTTGTGTTGTGCTCCCAGCATTCAGCTCCTCRGTGTGCTAATGGTGAAATGCTGGAGTTGCAGTGCTGGATAAGGAGACTTTATGAAAATTCTTCTAGACAGTACTGGCTCTTTATCACTTCCAGAGTGCTTCCAGTAGGATTTAACAGGCTTTTCTAGAGACCACCAGCAAACTTGTAACAACTGATGCARCAGTTGTTGAAGGTCCGAAGTCAGCTTTCGTTCAGGAGTGACGCAAGTATCTCCTCAGGCTTCATTGGCTGCTGCTTTTGACCGCTGAGTGGTAGTGACTGTGTACAAGCTTATAAATCAATAGGTAGTGAAATAAATTGGTTGTAAATCAGTCTCATATTTTGTTTTCTGAGATTTAAGGCAGCTGATATAACTGCAAGTTCTTAAGGTAGTCTGTCGTGTATTTGGGGCAGGTTGTAGTCCCAGCTTTTGCAGGGGTGTGAGACTCCATGGACTGCAGCATTAATTCCAAGCATGCTGGGAAATGGACAGGACTTCTTTCTTCAATAACAATTGTAGCCTCCAAAGCAGAGCAGAAGGAGCTGTCTACAGAGTGTGTAGCTGGCTTGGCTTTTATATGGCTCTTCCTTTAACTGAGTTGTATTGAGCAGCTTAAAAAAATAAATGTGCTTTCAGTATACCTTTTAGCAGTGGGCTCTGGGCTTCCTGCCTCTTTAAATGTCACATGCTGTAAGTAGGAGGTGGAATGCTTGCATCTTAAATTCAGATGCTAACTTCAGGATAAGATCTTGTCTTAATGTGTTCATTCAACGCCTCCACTTGCAAAGAAAGCTATAGCAAGCTTTTGGTGTGTAGCATTTTGGACTCTTGCTGTGGAACAGAATATAACTGTTTTCTGAGGGCTCAGCTGTAACTGCTATTCCTTTACCATTAATGCAAGCACTTCAGACTTTCAACTAGGATAATAAATGCTTCCTTTGTTTTCAATTATTTTGTTTGGTGCGCATAAGCTCAGGCTTGTGTGGCTGGATGATACTGGTAAATTCAAGTCCTTGGGTCCACTGTAGCCATTCCCAAGATGGCATATGGCAAAGCCATGTGCATATGCTTTGATTGGGATTAATACAGCTGTGCCTAGAGTCTGACTGGATGTTACAGCAGTTAAAGGATGAAAATTAAAGG
Source organism: Rhea americana (assembly GCF_003343005.1). Lineage (NCBI taxonomy): Eukaryota > Metazoa > Chordata > Aves > Rheiformes > Rheidae > Rhea > Rhea americana. Next base: position 396,751 of record NW_028186518.1, on the reverse strand, counting down.
TGTCTTTTTGGTGAACTACCCTACCCATGTATGGAAAGGGAAATGGAGGGGGAAAATCCTTCAGTAAGTTTTTKGGGGGGAAGCTCAGTGCCCAGCTGTACAGGTGGTGCAGGCTAGAGAAGTCTTAGTGATTACAGATTAAATACACCTTGATAGTGGAAGGGATGAACTTTCTCAAACTTCCTCTTGGGTGAAGGATCAAAATTCTGAGCTGGAGTGCAGTGTTGCTTTTTCTCTCAGAGCAGGGAGTGAGTGCGAGTCAAGGAGAAGCCTATGGGATTTAGAGTCCCACCTTGCATTTTGGGTAGGTATTTGCTCACTAACTTCATACTGCCTAACTCATTAAAAGATCAAAAATGAGGGGACTGAATCCTTTTTGGATGCCCCCCGCCCCAGCAGCATAAACGAGTATTCAAGCTGTATGCTGCTAGTCAGTAAATGTCAATATTGGATGAGTGTTGCCTTCATATCAATGCAATTTAGCATAAGCTGCTTGGAAACAAATGTCTTCCATAAGCATGAGGTGTTTCAGTAAGTACACAGTCAACATTACTATGAGGATTAAATAAATGTCAGCCCCATTTGTGTGCTCAGTAACAAGTTAAGACAGCTGAACTTACATAATGGCCAGCGTGGTAGCGACAACAGGAGGGATTAGGCAAGCCTCCGTGGAGAACGTGAGCTGGAAGTGTCTGAATTGCAGGGGTACATGGTATTGGGGGGTGTGGATCCAGCTCCCAGCAGGGGTAGCTGGCCGTGTGGCGCGCAAAGGGATGCACGAAATATCTTCTCTCCAGAYTAATGGGTCTGTCTTGGTGCATAACCGAGGGAGCAGACCTTGTGTGCTGCTCCCCTTTAGGAGCTGAAGAGAGCCTTTCTGTGAGACCGGCTGSTAACCCAAGGCTAAATGAGATTCAGCCAGCGTCGGCTTGAGCGGTGGAGTTGTCGGCTCAGGCAGAGCATCATTCTGCAGATATGCCCAGCTCACCAGCACTTGCGTAGGATCTGCCTCTGCTGTTTCCAGTGCGAACTGGGAGTTGCTTTGAAACTGATGATCTTGTGAAAGTGAGGCAAAGGGATGAGGCTTGGCCTTTGCCTGCTCTAGGGTGAGGAATGAATTGCAGTTTGAGAAMCAAGTTCTAAGCTTGCCTGCAGCTCAAGGTTTTCCAAAGCTGCTGAAGTGCAGGCCATCAGTGAGGTTAGTCCATGCTGGCAAGGCTTACGCACATGAAGATGRATGAGGGGAGACTAACCTTTGGCTGATCTACTTTGAGTTGTGTGTGAGGTTTTCTCTGCCAAGCAGACATACTTCTTGTGAAGGAAAGCTGACCCTTAAAAAGGGATTCAAATTCAACTAACAAATTGAGGAAGGGATTTAAACCTCTGCTGACAATCAAGCAACATCTCAAGCTGCTTGTGTGGGAAATGCCTATTCTTTACCACCTCTCACTTGGCATTTCCACCAGTCACCCAAGATGTTACTGGATACTGTGTCTTGATCAGTCCATAGCAAGCTTCATCCCCTGTGCAAACAAGGAGAGAGAACTTGCTCTCCCCTTGAGTAATGAGAGTAAGATGGAGAATTGAGCTRGCTGTGTCTCCATTCCCAGAGAGGCTAGCCGGGGAGAAAGGAGCAGTTCAGCAGGTAGCTTACTGTAGCCATTACAGCGGCACAAAGTAACTGTAGACAAAACTGTCAACTGTCAGATAAGCCTTATCAGCTTCTCTAATGCCTGTCTCTCTCTAGTCCATGTGGGCTTGTTACCCCGCAGTGTATATTTTAATGAYGGGCCATTGCTGTTCCAGGTGACTTGAGCAGAGCATCTCTGTTGTGTCCTAGCAGCCCCTCTGAGCCTCTCTAGAGCCTCCCTCTGAGCAGTTGGAGGCTTTGCAGTTAACTCATACAGGGGACTCTGACTGTGGCTTTTGCCTCATTAAGCTGCACCTTTACAATGCTGAAGAAACACCTTGCAGATGTGTGGAGTGTCTTAGTAATTCAGACTATTGGGAGGGAGTGCTGGGGTGCACAGGGGAAGGAATACCCGAGTATTTTGGGTATCAAACCAGGTCACCTGGCAGAGCTAATGTAGTACAATCCTCACTTTTTCAGTTCAGCCTGGTGGTGGCAGCAGCAGCGCTTGCATGGAGCAAAGCAGCCTACTTCAACCTGCCAGTTTCCTTTGGAAAGGTGCAATGAGACTTGTTGGGCTCCAGCTCTGCAGGGAGGCTGAAAGCACCAAGCCTGTGTCCTGGGGTTAAGCACAAACCCTCTTCCCCCCTACTGTGCTGCAGAGGGCTTTTGGAGGGATGGGGTAGGGAGAAGTGTTGAAGGAGATTAAGTTCGCACCTCTCTCCTGAGGAATCCTGGTCGCCCTGTTGAACCTATCTCCTATGAAACAGGACAGATTTTGAGATGACCCTGACAGGGAGCACATAGGAGTAGTGCAAATGCCATCAGCAGACCTTGCTCAGAAAGCAGAAGAGGTGAGGCGGTGGGGGGAATGTGGTGCTGTTCCTGGCACTCTGCTTCTTGGTGATGGGTGAGGAATGCATTGAGTCTCAGGGTGTGGTGGAAGGTGGTGATGAACAGCCTGTGTGTGCTGGAGGGGAGTGTAGTAACCTTCAGCAGCTCCAAGGAATGGCTTGCCATAGCTGGTCAGTAGTGCCTTGCTGTGCTGTTATTTTACTGTCTTTTTATGAGCTAATCCCAGAGTGTGATTTAACACTTTTCTATTCTGCTTCTGGCTGTGTCTTTAATAAGCTGGGAGTGACTAGGCCAGCCCCTCCTCCCCCCCCCCATGCTGAAGAAATGGAACAAACAGATGCTAAAATTAGGCACAGCTGTTTGCAGTGTTTTGTCCTCCTGATTGTGAAGTCTGACACTGTCTATGCTTATTCCTTGTTCTGTCCAGAGACTGAAAAGGTTTAAGATGTCAAAGCTTTGAGTGAGTGTAAATTAACTCCTTATGTTTGAGCTGAAGCCTCATTTATTGGTGGATGGTAGCTTTCTTGTGATTTCCTTATTCACGTTTTTAATAATGGAAATTGCCAGGTACTGTCAAGATAGGCATATTCTTTCTGTACTTGGGGGACGGCAGTGCTGGATTTCTTTGCTCATGTGGTTCCTACTTGGAGACCAAGGAAAATATCCTTGGCCTTGCTGTTCCTTACCCTTTACATGCTTAAACCCAGTTCCAAGAGTGGGATCCACATACTGGATAGGTGTTTTGCTCTCACTTCAGGGAGGAAAATCTAATATATAATATATAATATATATATATATATATATATATATATATATATATATATTGATTAGTGTGTGGTCTTTGCATTTGTAGTTCAGTTGGGGTGGGTGTTGTCCCATGTGGCTGGTCTTCCTCAGGCATCTGGGATGTGTTTGCTCCTGGCAATGAGTGAAGGAGGTGTGTGTATGGTTTTCCTTGTTTTTTTCTTTTAAGATATGTTGATTGCCTCTGCCTGATGCCCCTTGGAAAATGTACATTTGCCTTCACTCGAGTTGCAGTAGGGGCTCAGTGTCAGAGGAGGAAGCTTTGTGGGAGATCAGAAATGTCTTTGTTTTTCTGGCAAGCCTGGAACAGTGAGTATTGCCTGCTGGTAGATCTGTGATAGCAGCAGCAATGTTGTTGGGATGCATGCAAGTCGGTCTTGCATAATGTTGCAAGTTTGAGGGATATTTGCTTCTTGCGTGAATGTATATCCTATACCAGAAATAGTTTCTGGAAATTCTTCTTCCTCTGGTCATGCTTAAAATGGTAATATTGGTTTAAAATAGATGCTTGTGATAAACTAGTAAATGCACTGTCCTTAAAGTCTTCAAAGCCCCCTTCGATCAAACTGGCTGGCTGGAAAGATGAGGAGATCCGAATGCCTTGCCATTGATTTAAAGAGCACATCTTTAGGAGGATCTTTGCATTCTAAAGAGCTGACACCTCATCTTCCTCTCCTTCAGGAGGTGCTGACTGCATCAAGGTGGTGTCTTCTGCACTTTCTCAGCATCTGTTCTGCTTGCGTGCTGTTCTTGATCTCTCAAACTTGCCTTGGTTTCTCTTCCTTCTGTGCCAGAAGCAAACCAGAAGGAGTGCTAATGAGACAAAGTGGATTTTTCCTGAGAGTGCTTGGAGGTGRAGGAAGAAGAAAGTGAAACACACACCTCTTTTCAAGAAAGCAGGAAGGACCAGGAACCCTTGCCCAATGGTTGGATATCTCTTGATGATGTCTTCCCAGTGGTGATTGCAGCAAGCTTTTTCTCCACCCTACTGTTTTTTCTGCAGCCAGCAGATTTCTCTGTACGATTTGGCTTTCTCCCAAGCATGTGCAGAAATCCATATTGTGCTCCTAACCTGTACAAGTTGCTGGGTGACTTCAGCAGATCAAAACTGCTGTCCCCATGGAAACATCTTATTCAAAATTAGGACAAAGAGTTGAAACTTAACTTCCTGTAGAACAGGAAAAGTTAAAGGATTTTTGGACTGGAAACTTTGAAATGGACTTGTCAATTCCATGGGTGTATGTGCTTTTGTGAATGGCTGGGTATTTTGTTGTGTTTTTTTTTTTTTTTTTTGTTTTCTTCCTTCAATCTTAACATTGAGCTCCAGAAGGGCTTCTGGTTTGAAAAGCTTTGTGAATACCACTGTCCTCTAGTGGATGAAGCAGAGCTGAGAAGCTGTCATAGAAACTCTGCCTAGCAGCCACTGGTCATCCTTTTCTGGGATGTGCATCTCATCTTGCCAGCAGGATGCCATTTTGTCACAATATATTTAAGTCTGAGAGTGTTAACCTGATCTGTATGTCTGTAGAATACTTTGCAGTAGATTCAATATGATTAGAATTTATTCTTGACACAGTTTTTCTGTTGGTTTGATAGCATGCTTTTATCCTCCATTCTTCTGTACACTGGGAGAACATCATGTGCCTGTATGCGTCCTATTTGCTTTTTTCTGCAAACACCCTTAAATTCCACTCATTTTTTAGAAGATATGGAAGGATTAAAAAGGTGCCAGTGGTATTTGTCTGGCCTTGGTGCATTGAGCAGGTAAGGAAAGGATCTAAGAGGCAATTGAATAGATCGATGGGCAGTAATGGATATAATAGTAATTTTTGTCCTATGTTTTTAATAAAGTGATTGACTACAAACGCAGCTGGAGCCCCCGTGCGGAGACCAAGAGATGCAGTTAAATTATGGAGGCTTTGTAACTTAATGAGGCCATGTAATAAAAATGAGACATAATGAACAAAGTATAATAGTACTATTATGCTTATGACTGCTCTAGCAGAGGGCTGAGCAGGCAGTGCCTGAACATGCTGGGGAATGATCTCTGGGAGGAAGGTCTGTCTTGGTTGGAATGAAGATGGGGAAGTCGGAGCACACTTGGGAGACTTGGAAAATTACTAGCTAGCCATATAACATACTTACGTGTCCCCTACTGTCTGGGCTCTGCAGGAGYTGATTTCCACATATGTGCACCCTTGTTTGTTTTGGGTGTTTTTTGTGTGTGTGTGTATATGGCTTTGGGTAGGTCTCTGCTGCTCTGGGTTTTATTCACCTCATTTAGCCTTAGGAAAGTCTGTGGGGATGTAGGGTCAGCTGGCTATGGAGATGAAATTGTGAGGGTTCAGGTTCTATAACAGACAGGTAAAGCATTGAGATTTTGTCAGAACCATGGAGGCAAGATGTGTGGGGAAGCGATAGGCAGGCACTCAGGTTCACCAGGGTTGCAGCAACTTTGAGAAGAGTCTGCATGCCAGCACCTTGATTTGGAGACTCAGTGCTGAGTTTTGCTTTGTGTACATTAGCTTGATTGGGGCCTTTTTGGAGGTGGAGGTGGGAGGTGGATTAGTGTCTGCAGAACAGTTATGTTCCCACTGCTGTTAAATGTAGTTAAACTTGAGTGACTTCTAATCTAATAATGAAAGGAAGAGAAATAGGCGTTCTCAGTGATGCATGCCCCTCACAGTAAGTACTAATTGAAAACAGATATTTACTTTAAAATGAAAATGTAATACGATAAATGATGAGTTGAGAATTTTGCATGTGTAGGAGGGAGAAGTAAGCGTGCACAGCCTCTCATTGGCTCTGCCCAAGCCTTGTAAATGGCAAGGAGTAGGATCTGCCATGCCTTGGGGTCAGCATATGAAGAAGTTGGGAGAAAGGACCTGAGGCTCAAGCCCTCCCCAAAGCTTAGGGGCTTAACTTCTTAAAATAGGGTGCATTTGGATTCTCTTCATCTGACTGTGATCTGCAAAGGACCTTTTCAGAGGGGCTTCTCTTTCTTCTTCTAGGCCTTGCAGACCTCTCTCAGCCAACAGCTCCTGTGGGAAGAGAGGTTAAGCCCTGTAAGGCAGGGGGAAGTGTTGCCTCCCTTCCCACTAGGACTGTGGGGCTGAATGGTGGTGCTGACCCTGTTCCTGATGGTCTCCACCACTTGAGACCCACCCAGCTGCAATAAGCCAGCTGTCCAGGCTCCTAGCTTTGGCTCAGTAGATGAGGTGCCCAGTGCTGGAGAGATACCAGCTGCTGCTGCCCTTTGGGGCTGCTGGAGCAGGGTCAGGCATGTCTCTGCTTCCCTCAGGCCAATCTGAATGGGCTCTAGCCCACTGGAGAGATGGTTRGCCAAGAGTGCTGCAGCTGGAGCATAGGACATGAGTGAGCAGTTGCTGATTTGGTGTCCTTTTTGCCTTCTGGCAAAAAGCCTGGCAGGATCYTGTTTACCCCAGAGTCCCCATATGGCCTGCTTAGATCTTACTGCAACTTCTTRCCTCTTGGCCTTGGTTTGCTCACCTTCCTCGTGTCTCCTGCAACCTGTCTCTAATAAAGCATTGTTTCAGCCTCAGAAGCTAGAGATTCAGTGCTTTTTGAAGTATTTTGTAGGCAAAGCTCAGTGCTGCATGACCAGTGACCATTAAAGGTTCTGGTGCGGATGTTCTCTGAGAAGTGCCCCCCCAAACTAATCTTTGGAGGAAAGCAGTCTGGCCCTAATCCTTTTGTGCGGAGTTCCTGCTTGTTTCTTCTTATGGGTGCATTTGTATAATTTGCATTTTGTACTCTGATCGTATGCATAGAATTCAAATTGAAATGGGGACTTGAATATATTTGCATGCTAATGAGGCACTGGTTTTATTTATTTATTTGGAGCCCTCTCAGGCAGGCAGCAGTGTGCTGAAAAGCAACTCGTGCAACTCTGATTACAGAGCTCTGCCAGTGTCAGGACCCTAGCTTTTCCTGAGACCCGCTTAGCCCCAGTGCATGAGCAGTCCTTCATCTGGGGCTGTTACTTCTGGTGTCTTTCAGGAGCTGACCTTGGGATGTTGCATATGGGCTTTGGCTGTGATGACCATCAATCCTGCTCTGCCTTGGCATGTGGTGCTGCCGTGAGGCCAAGTTCCTTCAGTGCAATTGCAGCACATCCATCGTGCTCTCTCCTGATGGGAACCTTTAAGCCTCTTTCAAAGTCAGCAGTAGTCAAGAAAGTTTAGATGTGTCAAGACATGGTCAGATAGAGAAAGGGAAGCTGAGGGCTAGGAGAAAACTGATTCCCAAAACTACATGCTGTTGCTGGGGGCAGGGGAGTGCGCCAAAGCCCAGCCACATCAATGGGTTGCAGTGCCTTGTCCCTTTGCGTTCCTGCTCCCTGCCCCATGTCTGTGGCAGAGACCCCTGGAGCATAACTGAGTGTTGTCCATGCCAGCTCTCCTTTCCCAGATGACTTCTGGTGCAGCTGAGCTCATAGCTGGCATGCTGAAAAGCAGCCAAGTGAGGGCTTCTGCAGTGGCAGCAGGAATTGGGTCAAATTGCACTGTCCCAGGAGAGTAAGTTTCTCTCAGATCAATCTGGCATACCAGTACTATTTTACAGGGCATGTTATGGGTTGATAAGGGAGCTGTTCTGCTTTAACTGCCAGTGGGGCTTATTTGGGTTTATTGTATGCCCTAGCTTACATTTTAATATAGTCAAAGGTGACTTACAACTTTAATATTCCTTTTAAAACTGATTGCATGAGTGTGGTGTGTGGTTTTTAAATCTATCAATGTGAAACCAGATTAATCGTAGCCTGCCTTGATCCTGCTGATATCTCTTTCTTTCCCTGGCTGGAGACATGTGTGGTCTGTGTTGAACCAACAATAGAAGAGAAGGAAGATGTTTGCATGGTGATAAATAATTGTCACAGTCTGCTTTTCTCCCAGAGAAATTTCTGTGCTACAAGCTTAACAATGGCATCAGTGGGAGCTCTTGCTTTTGTGTGAGGTTCTCTGCCTAGCCTTGTGGAGCAGGGCTTTAGTGAACAATGTCCAGCTTTATGCTTCCCATAGAAATCTCATTTTTTGTCGTTCTGTTTCCCTCTTGTATTGCAGGCTTGCCATAATACAGTTTTTTCCTCTCTGTTGTGCCGCCAGCATTAGAATTTCTCGCGCACTTGCTCTGCTTCTTGCAAGATGTTTCACGCCCGAGACAACAGTGTTCCCTATGGGGAGGGATGGCCTTGTGGCAGAGGCGGTGGGGTGGGCCATGGGGAGTTGGAGTTAAATTGCTGTCCTTCAGGGAGTCCTTGAGCATCTTTAGGCAGTTGTGCTAGGCTGGAGCATTCAATAGCTGCCAGAACCCGGAGATGCTTCTGTCTTTGGATGCGTAGCTCAGAGTACTGTAAGCTACCTTTAAGATCAGGTATTTGCCTGATGCTTTGGTCATTTTAAAAGCATCACACTTACTCAAAGTCAGGCGCAGGAGCGAGTTGCTTTTGGCAAAATTCAGTATTAACTTCAGGCTACCAAGCTTCCTTTGTAAAAGGAGGCTGGGCTGATGTTCTGACGTATTCCTAGGTAAGAAACACAAATTGTCTGTGTGCTTCAAGTGAGTCCCCTTGTCTTAGCTTGAAGACACTTAGTGATTAGCTGTGCTGCTGTAGATGCTATGGATCTAAGCAGTTTCGGTAGTGTTGCCAATCTGTGAAGCATCAAAGGATATTTGACCTTCATAACTGGGGGGGGGGGGGGAGATTCAGTGTCTTGGCTCTAGAGACCTATGAATCTTCATGTCCCTGGCCTTGATCAGCCTGTACACCAGTGGCCCTTGTTAAACTTACCCAAAATCATGGATTCATAATGGGCTGGGAGTGCTGTCTGTACTTCAGTGGGTGATTACTAGAATCAAATGCGCTGTAACTTTCAGGTTTTATTTTGTATATGGGATGGAATTTCAATCTTATGGCCCGTGTTCTCCAGAATACCTCCCAAATTCTGCCCTTATTTTTCTCGTCCTAGCCTTATGAAAGTATGTTTGTTTATTTTGGACCTTGTTATTCATGCATAACTCGCTGTGTATAAATATGCTACATTGCTGGGCTGAAGTCTAGGAGTTGAATAAGCACTGTGAACCTGACCATGACAGATGGGGGGAAAACTGAGGCACAGAAGTCTAGAGCAGTGTTCCATGCCAGTCAGTATCAACACCTGGAAAACAGAGGGTTTTGCTTGCCAAACCTACTTCATCTTTGTCTATCCCCATGTAGCATTTAAGTGTGTGATGGCAACCCATCAGGTATTGTGTTGGCTCAGAAGTCTAGCAGAAATGATCTTAAGACARTAATGAGAGTGAAGAGCCATTAAAGGCAAGACTTGACACTGCAAGCGAATGCTGAACAGCAGCCATATAAATCCTATTTGTTTTACATTTCAGAGCTTAATGAGACAGAAACGGCATGGCAATTGTCATATGTGAAGGCTGAGATTGCTAGTTTGCATTTGACTAAAGCAACGGCTGTATGTGGTATCAGCACTTTGTGTGGTTTGCACTAAGCCGTGATGCCTTGGCGCTGCATTGCTGCTTTAATGGAGAGTGCTGCTTTTGCAACTGCAAACAGCCAATTACCCTGTAACTCGGACACTTGGCGGGGGGGTGTGTAAGTAAACCCTACCCTGCAACTAATGTCGCATTGTCTTGCAGTCCTAGAGATGACCAGCCTTGCCTCCCCCAGTCTCTGATATAGCAGAAGATTGCACCCTTCTCACCYGAAGAATTGGGATGCAGTAATTAGGTCTAGGAGCCCAACTTCTGTACAGTTTCACTGGGATATGGATATTAACCTTTGGGATGTCCTCCTGAGCGTTGTAAGGGACATACATCTGGCATAGCTGAATACTGTGGGTCTGCAAAGCGCTGACCTCTGAGCTGTCTGGTGTGCAATGTGGTAATGCTTGTAGCACATGGATATGCTGCTGTGAATTCTCTAACCCATAAACCTTTCATCAGTTTTTTGATGCAAACCTGTACCTAGTTGAACAATAAAGGTGTTAATGTCAAAATACATTATCTTTAGTAACTTCATCTCTGCTAATTTGTGCCTTAACTTTTCAGATAATGTTCATAAATTGTTAAAGCAATATTTTAATATTAAGCATAAGCTACATTTTTTGACAACTGTTGCAGAGTGGGCTGTGTATAAAGCTCTGAAACTATTCTTTTTGAGCTGAAAACTGAAGAAAAACACTAATTGGGTTAACTGAAAACAAGACTGAAAATATTTGACCTGAAGCAAATAAAAACATTTTTATCTGATATGAGATGCTTTTTGTTCAGACTTCAACTTTTTAAAGTAAATTTACTTTAGAACTTGTCTTTAGACAAGTACTTTAGAACAAACAAATGTTTCATGTAGAGGGGAAAATGTCTAAATAAAATTTTCACTTTCAACCCTTCTCACCCCTATTTTCAGTCAAAACAATTGAATGAATTTGAGGATAGTTCATGAATAGCACCAGTTGACCCATATGTGTATGCCAAAGATACAGAAGGAAGAGCTAATGAGTCATTCTTCTAATGGGTATCTTGATAGGTGGGAAAAGGACTGAAATTATATGTTTGAAAGAATAATGGGATGCTTGTCAGATGACTAAAGAATCTTATTTTTAATCATCTTGGGGGCGATGAAGAAGGGAAATTGTGAGCTGGATCATCCTGATCTGATAAGTTGTGGGTGAGTAGTRTTTTACAGCTAGCCTGGAGCTCTGGAGGGGGAAGAGGAACAAAAAAAGATCGTTGACAACCCCTGCTGCGTGCAGTGCATCCATCTGGGTCACCTCTGGAGTTGAACCTCCGAGTCACAAGGCCTGTCCTCATTGAGAGAAGCCACCTAGACAGCATGATTCTGAAAGGGATGTGTTGGGTCGCTGAATCCATTCTGCGCTATTGAGCATGTTTTGTCAGCGATTCCTTCAAAATGTTACTAAATGCCACCTCTTCCAGGGGTTGCTATACCGTTGGCTGTTACACTTGGCTTCCTGATGAAGGTTTCTGGTGATCCTTACTGAAATATCTAAGACCTTCTCAGTGTTGTGAAACACTCCTCGGGCCCTTTGCTGCTATTGCAGCATAYTCTGAGAAAGTCCTTCCATAACTTAGTTCCCACTGCTGTTTTGTCTTAAAGCTGAAGTGAGCAAAGGCTTTGAAAGGAATTGCAGCAGGACTGCTGCTATGCTCAATCAGGCTGTCTTCTCAGCAAGTGATTTTTTTTTTTTTTTTTTTGTGCATGCATTTGGATGCATCTCTAACAAGTTTGTATCTGGGGTCCTGGAAAGGGTGCTATCTTTTTGAAAGGAATAATTAAGCAATAATATTGTCCTGGACATAGCAACTAAAGTTTTCTTTTTTCTTTCCCCCCCCCCCCGTATGATACTGTGTCTTCATTTGTCTAAATCTTTTGCTCCTACAAAGGCAGGCCTAATTCCTTCCATTGTGTGGGTTCAGGAGGAAGAAACTAATGGCTTAATTAAAARGTTGGAGAGAAATGTATCACTGCTTTTTCCTGTATTTAAAGATCCTGCTGATAGTGTGCCTTCATATGCAAACTTCCTATAGCCCAGCCTCATCTAGCAGAGCTGTCTAGTGCCCTTGCCTCAAATGAGGGACACCCATGTCAAGTCCTTGATTTACTCTTTCACGCTTGTCCCAAGTAGGACATCTGTCTGCTGGAGTAGCCTGGGGTAGGCATGCGCTATGCTTCCTCATGGGAAAAAGCTGAGGTGTGAAAGGGGAACGTTGCTTAAATCTGCAAATCTGGCAGGATGTGGAAGCAGCTCTACATTATATACAGCCTTCCTGTCTGCTGGGAGTGTTACATTAACATCTTTCATTTGTTTAGTTGGATGCTTTGCAGTTCCTTTTAGCGGTGATAATCCAGCAAAGACCTCTGTTTGGTCACACTAGTATTTATGGATCCAGCCCTCCTTTCAATTTCTGTGCAGAGTTTGACCAAATGCAAGGATACAATACAAACAGCGGCTTTAGTAACACAATAGCTCAGCTTTTTCCTAGCTGGGATGTAGGGCTTTTCAGTGAGGTGTCTAGAGGCCTGGCTGACTGGATGTCCTTTTGGAAATGGAATAGAAAGGTCTGAGTGCGTCTGACAGCGACTGTGCTCTCCCTAGCTGCCTCTGAGGCAGATGTCCTTTGCAGGGAATAGATAACTGCTCTCAACAGAGTCAACAGCTGATGCTTCAACCACTGAGAGAGATTTTCTTAGGATGCAGAGGATGTGCTTGTATGTAATCCTTCATGCAAGCTTTTAACCAAAGGTCTCAGCGTGAGGCGTGTCCCTGTGGATGAGAAAAGCCACTCTGCAAATGAGCAGTGCTCTGCCTTCTTTACAAGCTGATCTTTTTAGGTGATACAGCGGACAGAGGGGAAGGGAGCCCTTCTCAGGCGGCTCATGCTTATAACTGTTTYGCATGGGGATGTGGGTGCCAGTAGCTTTTCTATCTGTGAGGGCAGATGGATTTACCAGCTTGGTCAAGTCATAGACCTGGTGTACTGGCCTTACCCCTTTTGGATTTCACTGTGGACTTCCCCTCTGAATCAGCATGTCTGCATGCCCCACTGATTGCCATATGTGATGCCTTTTTCTTTGCCTACTCTGTAGTATCTCCCTCTGTGCGCTGCCCTCCTAAGCTGGGGGGAGAAGAGTACTTTCCTCTGCCAGGGAGGAAAGCAGAAGGGAGTCTGGCAGTAGTAAACATGATGGGCACATCCAAGTGAGTGCTCTTGAGACTGGTACTTTGGCTCATCTAGGTGCTCAGCTTGGCATGAAGGTATTCAGAGCGTCTGACACATGTACATCTCTATCTGCAGTTCTGGTTCCTCAGCTTCTTTCTCTCATTTTGCACAATTAAATATTTAAGCCAGTAAACAGTTTAGTTTGTCTGCCCAGCACTGTCTGCCCAATTATTCCCCCGCAGGGATGTTGTATTGCGCTGGTGATTTCCCTGGTGCTGGTAGCCTTTCGCCTGTGTGCCAGCCCTTGATACAAGGAAAACCTCTGTTCTCCAAGGCTCTCCTCCCACCTTTATCTGCGGTTGTCATGCTCCTTGGGGTACCTCACTGTGAGATATCTCCCTGCAGCAGGGAGTGCCTAGGTCTTTTCCAAAGRCTGCAGGGCCAGTAAGAGCTGCGGTGTTTCTCCCTGCACCAGGCCGTTTTATGAGATATTGACAAGAGAATAAAGGGAGAATTCAGGTGGTGGATCTCTGGAAACCTGTAAATGTATGCCAGGCCTGTTACATTGTGAAGCATGAGCTGTTCTTTGTTCCCCAGAAGGTACAAGATGGCCCCTCTGCAGTTTTGATTTGAGAAGCTGTGAACAGAAGCAGTGCATTTGACCAACTGTTGACCAATTTGCCAGTTGTGATCTGGGGAATCATCCTGATCTGGTAACATCACGAGGTGGTGGTGGTGGGGGGGTGTTGGGCTGGTCTGGACAGATGTCAGCACTTTGCATTGGTGTGCAGTACCTTATGAATCCTTGTTGCCTCCCTGAAGCAGTGAGTGTGCTTGAAGGGTAGGATTTTGCTGTCTCCAAGATGTTGGAGGTAAGGGCTTAGCTTCTCAATTTTAAAAATCTGATGCAGACTCTTTCCTTAGCCCATGTCCCAATATTGGGGACCTCCTTCTGGTAAGTAAACTTCCTTTTGGATTTTTATACATCTGATGAGATTTTACTGACAGTGTCAGTCAAGCAAAGCCACTCTTCTTGCATTTCAGGGCCTTGATTATTCAGTAGAGTCCATTTTCAAGAGGGATGGGACAGCAGGATTTTACTGTGCAGTTTTGAAAGACGTTTTAAGCACTTGACTGCTGCCGTCACTGAGTTACATGCCTGAATCTGGCCTTGACTGTGCAGGCTGAATTTCTTGCTATGATTTTCAAGGTAGTCTGTATTAGCAGCTTATCCTTTGCCAGACGGATCAGTGCTAACAGCTAATAGGGTTTCTCTTTTCATTCACTCAGCAGAGATGTGCTGTCCCAGACCCTGGCATCTGAGAGTGTCAGTGTGAATTTCGGCCTAATGCTTAAGAGTCCCTGGTTCACTCCAGGATTGTGATAATCAGCATGTGCTTGGTTTTGCCTGGAGACCAAAGTTCAGATAGGAAATGTTTCTGGTCACTGTTAAAAACTTACTATCCATTGGGATTGCTGTTGACTAGGTTCTCATGTCAGTCAGTATTTCTTTCCTGAATCAATAAATCTTGGTATTGAACTCCAAATAAGTTTGTCTTGGAAGTACAGTGGTCCTGAGYAGGCAGCCCAGGACTCCACTGCTGTCTGAGATACAAATCTGTTCTCTGCAGGTTGCTACTTCCRTAGTGAGCTGTAGGGTTTTGTGCCTGTTGTCTCAAACCCAACCTTTYCTTCCAGAGAGGGGATCGGAAATACTACAGTTAGAGTGACAATCCCTTTGCATGGTTGTGTTCTGTCTCGTACACTAAAGGCTGCGGATCTCCCATGCATTTGTTTCTACCTAGGATTAGTCCCAATCCTCCTAGCTGCCGTAGGATGCTACCTGCTGGCATGCAAGCCACCTGTTTGGCAGCTTGCAGACTGTTAGGGGCAAGGAAGGATAACTGCTCCTTCTGTCTCTGGTAAATTTTTCATGATGCATTCCAAGCTGTACAAACAGCTTTTGGGCTCCCATGGTGAGAGTCTTTTGGAAACACAGGACCTTCATGCTACCTTCCCGTTTGTCCTTCTGTAATGGTCCTCTGGCCATAGCCATCTTCAGTTACTGCTTTTCCTTCCTGTATGTGCATGGGGTTGTTCTCCCTGCCTCTGCTTTATAGAGCTCTTGAATTTACTGCTGGCACCAGCACTCCCTGTCCCCTTTGTGTGCTTTGCTTCCGAGTGCATTGCTTTCCAGCTAAAAGAGGCCCTTCTGGAAAGCCAGTTATTAATGCATGAATCTCTCTAGGCTTGATGAACTTGCTGCTGTGGTGGCTTTTGTCCTTTAGAAGGTCTTTCATAAGAAGCTTTACTGTTTTATAGTAGCACCAGATCTTCTGGGCTTAGCTGGCTTAGAAGCAGCCTCAGGCAGGTTCCCTTATAAAACCTGTTGGGAGTAATGAACCGTGGATGATACTGTTCTCTGAATTGATATTGAGCCACTGTTTCTAGAGAGCTGTCAGTCACAGAAATGCAAAGCTAGCAATGGAAGGGTGGTTTCATGAGGGGAGTTGAGTCCACTTGCTAACCTGTTGGTACCATCAAGAGGCCCTTTTCACCCCAAGAGGCTTCTTTATCTATCTTGGGCAAAAAGTGGCTGTTCCTGTTTTCTTCCTTGTTTCTTCCAGATGCTGTGAGGCTTAGTGCAGTTCGTGCTTGCAGAGCGCTTCTTGGGTAAAGCGTGCTTGAAAAGTGCAGAGTATTTATTAATTGCATAGCAGCCCCTGACCTGCTGTGAAGAAGCAGCCCTTCAGCTCTGCTGAGAAATATACCTTCATTAAAAACAAACAAACAAACAAACAAAAAAACCTGTGCCTGTACTGCAGTGAACCATTCTGTCTCATGGTGATCTGTTTTTTCATGTGTAAAAGTCTTAGGAGTATTTGTCTTTAATGAGTTGGGAGCATGCAGAGTGCCTGCTTGGACCAGCAGAGTGCACCATCTTGACCCTGGCAGTGCTAGTGCCAGATATGAATAGCCTCCAGGTGGACTGCTAAGAAACAATTTTCTTAAGGACTACTTCTGCACTCAGTTTAGAAGTTGCCTTGTGGCTGGAAACCTGCAGGCTTCTGTCCAAGCCAAAGTACTGGTTTAGAGTGGAGTGCAGGTGACTTGCAACTTGTCTTGTAGGAAAGTTATATGGTTTGGGGATGTCGTGAGACTGAAACTGCTGCCAGCTCTAGCGCCAGTTCTGGGACATCGCCCTTGCAAWTAAAATCTGCTTTGGTCCCACTAGTGCAAAGCTGTTTGAATTGTGAATGGGATGCTGAGGTYCTAGATGCTCTTGGTGGCCCATAAAATCTCCTTGAGCCTTACATGGTATTAAAGTTTGAATACTCGCTATTTAAAGAGTGTTYTTCTAAATGCTTGAGGTTGGCTTAGTGCTGTTCTAGTTGATGTTGATTTAACTCTAGTTCAATACTGGRCACTCTGAAAATCCTTCCTCCAGAGGAAGGCAGATAGCTGTATTAGAAGTGTATTTGGAAGCTCTGTTCTTGCTTTATAACACAGCAGCTTAGAGCAATTTGCGGTGTGACTGCTGGAGCTGTTGAGGACAGAAAGCATTTGCCATGATCCTTCAGTTTCCTGGCCTTGGCAGATGTGTAAATCGGATGCTAGGCAATACTGGGTATTAGAGGGATGGATTAATTCTGCTTTGTATTTCACTGAGCAGTGTACAAGTTCAAGTGGGGAAGCTGCTCTGTCTTCAGCATCTTGCTCAAAAAAGTTGCACATCTCAACAGATTTCCTTGATAAATTCCTGGAGCATACTTTCATTCTTCCCTCTTGTCATCTGACAAATTAGGTTTTTTTTTCCCCCCTGATGTTTCTTGTTGACTTATTTGCTTTTAATGTTCCTGTGTTGCAGAGAATGGAGAACCCAGGCAGCAGGAGTTGCTTGCTTGCTTGTAATATTGGAGTATTGTGTTTTATTTAGCAACATGGGTGCTTCCTTGCAGCCTTTAAGAGGGTGCTGGTTCTGATGGAGATCTGGTTTTATTGTTGCAGATCAAAAAAGCAATTGGCAAGAGATGCCTTTTGGTGTCCCTCATCAGTAAACTGTTGGTGCCTGACTTACCTCTGGACTCTGGCTTGTGTGTGCATCTGCCCTTGTTTACCTTTGCTTCCCTCTATGCAAGTGGTTTGTAGACATGAAAGGCAACCTGGGACAATCTGGACTGCACTCATAGCTATCACAGGTGGGGAATCTTATGAAATTTCATAGCTGAATCTGAGCACCTCTGTTAAGAGTAATGTTTGTTTCCCAAAAGCCCCAGGATATGATATGAGAATAAACAGGCACTGCGATGTCACTGGACAGAACTGGAAAACGATAATCCATACATGCACGATGCATCCACTCTGCATCTTGTTTCCCATGTGGCCTGATGGTAGGCAGTAGTGTTTAAGGCTGTGCAGCTATGGATGCAAGTTCCTGATACTATTGCCCAAAATGGGATGCCATAAAGGAGTTTTTCTTCTGCTGACTTTCTTGTTAATCCACAAAAGATAGGATTTACCAAAATGCTTAAGAACCGAAGTTCAGCTCTCTTGCAATAGGATTAGAGCTCCCAAAGTGGTGAGGATTTTCAGAAGCCTCTGTTACTGTTGCCCCTATCTTGGAGTAGGCAGAGAATGGGTGTTTTGTTTTAGTGGTTTAGATGCAGGTGTACATTCTTGCTTCCCAAGTGGTGTAGCAAGTAGGCAACAAACCCCTCAAAATAATCAGCCTATCTTCTCCCCTCTTGCCATTTTCTGTCTTTTGGTCTGTTAGTGGCTTCCATACTGAACCACCTTTAAGACAGTATCACTTCATTTGCCACAAAGGCAGCCAGCGTTCACACGGAGCGCAGCAGCTGCCTTTCTAGCGTACTGCCACATCTCTCACTGGTTTGTGACAGGTTGAAAAGAATTAAACTTGGAGGGATTATAAGCAGGCAAAATGCAATTACTCAGGGAGAAATCCCTTAGGATTCTACCATGTCTTAAAGGGACTGCTGGGGCTTCTTAGCAGCTTGAAAGCCTTGATCTGTTAATGCTGTGCCTTGAGAAAAGAGGTCATCTTAAGTACACACTGGGGAGGAGTTGCCAGGTTTGAGGTGACACAGCAGCTGTTCTTCCTTCAAGCAGGAAGTTCGGACCCGAAGATCTGGAGGAGCAGATCTGATCATGATGCAGCCTTTTGTAGCTTTGTATGCCTGGGGGATGTTGTCCCCCATGAGTGTGAGTGTTTAGCTTGCCTGACTCTTGTGTGCCTTCATGTGTGGGTTTACTTGAGAGAAGTGCATGCTGATTTTGATTCCTAGAGTAAGAAAGAGATGGGGTACGTGTTTGTTCTGACCTGTGCTAGCACTACTTCGTGTGGCTTGTGACAACCAGAGTTCATGTAGGGTCTGGTGACTGGGTATGGTATGAGGCTGGAATAGAGGAGGAAAGCAAGATCAGCCTTTTCTGTCAGAAATCCTGAAAAGGTGCCACTTCCTTTGGGAAACAAGTAGCTACTGTGGGCAAGTCCAAAGAATTGCATAGTGTGGTGGACCAACATCTCTTCTCATAGCTTTTTTCAGATTCTTCCTTCACCAGCAAATCTTTTTTCCAGGACCTTTTGCTCAGCCCTAGGACTCTGCCTGGTTAAGTATTACTTTTTTTTTTTTCTTTTTTTTGTCTGCCTCCTTTTTTAAGTGAAGCTCACTGCTCCCTCCCCAAGTCCCAGAACCATATGTCATTAAAATGCTTAGACATGTGGAAAAGGCCTTGACAGAGATTCAAGGAGACAAGGGAGATGCGGACAAGCGGAGACTTTGTCAGATGGAATGATTCTGACATTAGAAACGCTAACCCAAAGAGAAAGATATAGCTATAGGAGGGGGATGAATGGGTAGAGAGACATAAATTGACAGAGGCGTGGAGACAGGCATCGTGGGTGAGGGAGATCGAGACAGAGGAGAGGTGGAGGAAAAGCAGAAGCAATTTCCAATAGCAAATGRAGTGAAAAGCAGTGGTGAGAATGGAAGACTTGAGTGTTGTCTCAGTTTCAGAGGCAGTGYAGGGGAGCCTGTGATCCTACTTTCCCTTAAGTTTGGGAACCTCTAAGAACAGCAAAGCGGGATTTCCCCCACCCCCAACCTATGGGCATCCCAGGAGTGTTTTGAAAGGTCATCCAAGAGCTTTCCCTCCTGGCCTGCCTTCCTACCACCCTTTTCTGATGTGAATAAAGCTGTTAGTTGGCTCCAGCCTCCACTCATGCCTGTGGGTGAGAGTGGAAAAATAACCCTGTGAACCTCTCCAGGAAGGAAGGCAGGATGGAGACAGCTCTTCTCCTTGTTATCTCTTGGATGATGAGTCTGTCTCCCTGTCATAGTCCTTTCCTGTCACCTGCTGCAGCAGTAGGGTGCAGGATTCCCCCTGCTATCTGCTGTTTGTATAGGCCYTTCTCAAAAAGACAAGACAGTGCTGTTTTGCAGGTTGTTATCATGCTTTGAAGATAGGTTTTCTTGCCTGCAGAGAACACCTGAATTGCTTTGTGACCCTATAGAAAAAACAAACGAAACCAAGCCTACTCTGCTCCCATTAACAGGTRGAATTCAAGCATCCACACATACACTAGGCCATACATCCTCACTTCCCATATTTGATATTCARGGCGGGAAGCCGATGGGGAAAACCCAGCAAAGAATTCCTTGTATCGTTAATGCAAATATGCCCATAGTTCAGAAAAACCAAACAAACGAAACTGAGCTAGAAAAAAAGCARTTCCCAAACTACATGCAACCTGCAACAGAACCAGAGCTTCTATTGTTTAAACAAACTTGGCTGGAAAGTGCCAGGAGAAATACCATCTGCAGTGGGGAAGGGAACAAAAGATCTGACTTCAGGTAATGTAAGGTAATTAGTAAGCCAGGGAAGGCAGTTGTATTGTAGGAGATGCTTCTGCACATCCTTTCTCACCACCCCTGTGCTGTTGCAGAGAGAAAGTTTATGAAGAGTTCGAGGCTAGGAATCTCTGGCCAGCAAGGATTTGCCCTTGGCTGTGCTTCCCGTGCCCTTTGGGGAGGAATTGATGAGCTGCACAGTGTCCTGCACTGGAGTACTTTGTTTAAAAGTAACCTATTTGGTATATTGTGTCCTCTTGGGTGGTTGAACTGGCGTGCATCTTCAGATAGGGCAATTCCACACGTGGCCATTCCYAAATGGCTGCTGTGGCTCCTCTGCCTTATGGGGCCTGAAGCAATTTCACTGCCTGTCAGTTTGGTAGTGACACTCCTGGGACAAGGCACTTCTTTGAGGAAACTACTTGTGTGTGGTTTAGTCACTAYTGCTGAGTCTTAGTGCTCCTTCTCATTGAGTTCTTTTGCTTCCCAGCAACYTGAAGCCAACAAGTGCAGGTCCCTGCAGCAGAGGAGCAGGGAGTTCATTTCCTGCTCAGTCCTGCCCATAGTAGTCTCCTGTCTTTGTTTTCCTGAACTGAGACTTCATTGGGTTTCTTGGAGGATGTGGTGATCCATCCTTAGATACAAGGACAGGTATTTTCTAGTGGGCAGGAGGTGTTTTGATTGAGGCTGGGCAAAGGCGGATCTTGTGGTTTTCTCTGGTACCCAGACACGATTACTCCTGTCTTCCAGAACCTCRTCTTAATTTCTGCTCTGGTGGCAGTAGCCTTGCAGCAGACTACAGTAGTGAGGGAAGTTGTTGTTCCAGCTGTTTTCTGGGTGTAGTTCTCTACCTCCTTGTTTTTCAGCACACTGCACTCCTGACAGTGGCATTTCCTTAGATGAGTCACTCCACAGACAGCCCATTATTTTTTCTGAAAGTAGCCTATCTAGGACAAACTTTCTACTCTTAAGTACGAAGGAAAGCGTGCTTAGGGGAGATGAGCTCAATTTGTTTAACACTGTAATTCACTGTTAGAAATCTCTCTGTTTTGTCACAGACAGTCACTAGATGCATCAGCCTTTGATCTCATCAGCTGATCTTCCGTATGTAAGAAATTTCAGTAACACTTTAAATTATGTGTCTGAGATACCCATTACCACCATGTTGCGTTTAGATTTAGGAAGACTGTCGAGTAGTAGATAAATACTGGATGAGGTGCTTTTTAAAATAGTTTGTTTTGTTRCACTGGTGTTTTGCTGTCTTTGTGGAAGCTGCAGTTCCTTTTCTGCCATTAAAAAAAAAAAAGCTCTATGAGCATGAGTTTATGGCASTTCAATTGCTTAATTTGACTGAAGTTGATAAATGACATGCCTTGTAACTACTGGCTCTGGGGCTAGGTGTGCCTGGTGCTTGGATTCAGGTTCGCTTCTTGTTCTGCAATTAATTGCTAAAGTGACCTTGCCTCTCGTCTGCCTCATTTTACCTATGTTAAATAGAAGTGAAGTCCTTCCATTTGGAGAGCAGAGTCTAAGTGAAATCTTTGTTAGGAGTTGGGAAATGACTAGTTGTGTTCAGTGGGTTGCAAAATGGGTGCATTTGACCCTCTCATAGTACACTRAGGTCTGTTGTGTTACCTTGGAGTGAATCTAGCCTGTTCTGCTCATCCATCAAGCTGCAGTGCTGAGGAGGATTGCTTTTATATGGCTTAAGGTCTCCATACTTCACTTAAAGGTATTGTCTCGCCTAGAAACAGCTTGGGGAGATTTAAAGATGTGATTTTTTTTTTTTTTTTTTGCTTCCAATATTCTCAATATCACCTACCTAGGAAAATCTTTGGGAGAAAAATCTCAAAGTGCAGCAGGGAATGCTAAAGGAACACATACCAAGACTTTTTAATCTTGCCTCTGAAAGTGTACACATGAGCACCAACTAGGTTTTAAACTAGCTTCCTATGGAGAGACCTGGAGGATGGTCCATCTACACATATGCAGACCTTCTGTGCATGTGTAAGCTGAAAAAGAGATGGATCACAAAATCCTTCCTTCCATGTGATTTGTGAAGTAATAGCTATTTGGAGCATTCAGGAAGTAACTCCAGAGCTGGAAGAGGTCGAGGTTGGTTTTGTTAGGCGCAGTGCTGCACCTCGGGGGGGACTTGGCTACTGCTTGATTGGCTTCTGGCTTGCTGTCAGCTCTCTGCTGCTTTCAGCTTTCAACTTTCAGCATTGTTTTCTCCCCTATGTTGCTAAAAGCTTGTGCTTCAGAGCTAGAGTTTTGGGTTCAGTGCCTGCTGATGACCTGAGCTAGCAAGTAGTCAGGCAGCGCTGCAGGAGTAGCTTCTTATTTTGAAACCCTTCCYTTGGCATCTGCAGCTCCAGCCATCATCCCCTTTCACTTGTGTGGTGGCTAGAAAGTGAAACTGAACATGTTGAATGACTTTCAGGAGTAGCAGGGACTGGTCTCTACTCCATGCGCAAATCTGATGGCATGCCAAAGGAAAGTCAATGTTTTTCCGGGGCTAAAAGCCARTAGTCTTGCTAATAGCGTAATTTTCAAGCTGGCATTCTCTTAAAATCCTGTGAATGTGGTGTGAATGGGATGGAAAGGGTGAAATCTTGAGCTTTTAGCTCTTTGACCTCTTCCTTTTAGTTTGAATAAACTGCGATCCTGTTTATTAGCATAGTAGCCAGCTGCAAAGGAGGATGTTACAAGACAGCACTGGAGTGTGTCTGTAATCTGTATCACTGCTATTTCACAAATAGGCTTGTAGYCACAGTGGTGGCTGTTCTTAGATGATTAAGTCATCTCTGAATATATTGAGAATTTAGTATAATGAGGTAAATAAAAAGTTGGTTGTGTTAAATATGAACTTATGCTCTGAGCATACTGTATTTTTACTGGGGGAAGTTTGCATGCTTCTGTAGGCAGACAGACATATGTAGCAGGGAAAGAATTTTCTCAGGTGGGTGTAAGTGTGAGGACAGGTTGCTGGAAGCAGTGATGCCTGATTGACCACATACCTGCCTTGCATTCTGTACTGAGCAAGTCTCTTTGCCTCCATGGGCTTTTTGGTAGCATGAGCATGGCATAGCAAAGCTTGCTTCCTCTTGAAGTGCCCTGAGACCTACAGAAGAAATGAATTGGGTGC
This sequence comes from Rhea americana, assembly GCF_003343005.1. Taxonomy (NCBI): domain Eukaryota; kingdom Metazoa; phylum Chordata; class Aves; order Rheiformes; family Rheidae; genus Rhea; species Rhea americana. The sequence continues at coordinate 373,728 of NW_028186518.1, read as the reverse complement.
AGCAGTCTTTTCTGCTGGATTGTTATTCAGAGTCTTTGGAAATGTGTCACTGAGGGTTGCAGATCTCACCTTAAGATGTGAGAGGTGAGCAGCAGCAGGTTAYGGGGTGTGGTGAGGGTACCTGTGGCCAAAATACCTGTAGCAAGGCTGCTCTTTTAAAGTTCATTATAGACTTATTGCTATTCCTTGCAACTGAGATACAGGAACAGCTGCTGGAGCTTGTAATATAGCTAAGATAGGATGAACTTTTTTTTTTTAAAGCATAGCTGCTGTACTAGTCAAGACAGTGCTGCACAGTGCAGGTTAGCAGAGGTTCCTGTGAGGCATCGTAATGAAACGCAGAACCTTTCACCCTTAACCAAAGCTTTTGTAAACTGCAAACTGGGATTAAAATGGTAGCAAAAGCCTAGGCCCTGTACCTCGTCGTGCAGAACACATGGTGAATTTTGCTCAAGCTGAATTGAAAGACCCAGTAGGACAAYAAGCCCTATGGGGCAAAGGGGCAAATCTAATGAAACTATCTGTGACCGTTTTTCTCCAAATTAAATCTAGAGTAGTCAGTTTGCTGAGAACTTCCTGGCCTTGGTTTCTTTTTTCTTATTTAATAAAGCAGTCATGTAGTACCTGAAAGGCCAGGGAACTGCAGAGATCGAGAATTGTTGGGAGGAGGGAGCGCAGGAGGAACAGATCAAAATGGGTTTGTCAGTGCAAAAATCGCATAGTGCACAGCAAAGAGACAGAGAGAAACGGATCGTACGGGAAAATGAGACTGAGAAACAGTGAAGGTGTCAAAGCAGGTTTGTCGCTTACAGAGCCAACTGGAAGTGAAAGCGTCATGGAGAACTAGAGGCAGATCGAGACTGTCAGGGAGATTTAATTTGTTTGAGGACTGAAAACACTCACAGCCTTATCGTGATTGAAGTGGACAGCAGGRAGGTAGGTGCCTGCAGATGCTGGAGGAACCCACCGAACCAGAATGGGGAGTGAAGTGAGGTGGGGTAAGAAGGCCACTTCCAGTAATGTTGGAAGAGTAGTAAGGAAGATGCATGTTTAGATGGTATTTAGCCAGGATTTGCCCCTTCCGCCAGCTTGTGCCTCTACTGTTACCTGCATGGTTCCCAATGAAGCACTTGGCTTGGGAGCCAGGATTGAGGTTCTCTTGTGAACTTCAAACAAACAGCTTCACCACTGCACTGCTAACTGTGATGTCCAAGGGGAGGGCTGGCCGCCCTTGGGAAGGGTTGGTGCCCTCCACATAGCTCAGGGGTCTTTTGGTAGCAGGAGCTGAGGAATAGAAGTGCATTTTCATTCCAGCGTGCAGCATCGTAGCTTGGAGTCCTGTCCATGGAAAAGTGGCAGCAGGTAGATCTTTTTGTTCTGTTTAATTTTTGTGGGGGAAGAGATACCCTGGGACCTTAGGACATCTGGCTCTGCCACAATAACTACCAAGGATTTTGTATTGCTTTTCACTTTTATGCCTCATTTGCAAATGAGGTGGGGAGGAATACTTCTGTCTTCTGACTTATCTAACCTAGCTTGGGCACCAACCCAAAAACAAGAATAAAATGCATCTGGAAGCATTTATTTTGGTCCATAAACTCTAGATTTGCTGGCAAAGAGTGGGTCTGACTTCCAGGTTAGATGGGTGAATCCTGTTCTGAGCCTGTACAAATCCGTCATGAAGGGGCCTTTAAACTCAAATGGGGCCTGCTGTGCCTGAATAGTCTCCTCTGGGTTATATTTTCTAACTTCTGGAGACCATTGATGGCTATTTACTCTGCATCCACGGAGGTTTCCTTTGTGCCAGCAGTGATTCATCTGCTTGCAAGTAAGAGGAAAGATGGAGGGCATTAAGGAGCTGAGTGGAGGAGTAAGCTGCTATCCTTGCATTGCCCAGTGAACTCCCTTTGGAAGTCTTAAACCTTCCATTGAGCTCCCAGGGAGTGGTTGCAGTCTGTCTGGAGTTTGTCCAAGTGGTGGAAGGAGGAAGATGTTCCCCCCTGCTGTGTTTTCCTCCTCCTTGCCTCTGCTTGCTGGCAAATTCCCTTTTAATATTCTTTCCGGATCCCCTTAATATGACAGCCAGGGGATGCTGCTGTGCTTTATTGCCACCATGTTAATGAAAGGCCATTGTAACTGAGCTTCTTTTTGTGACTTGAAGATGGATTTTCTCTTAAGATGAGTAAAATGAGCCATCTTCATCCACTGTGTAGATAAGAAATGGTGAAAGATAGCTGGAGCTAGAGTTTTTTGCTGGTTGGCAGCTGTTCTTCTGCCTTATGAGTTGTTGTTTAAAATCTAAGACAGCTTCTTCCTGTCAAGCTGCTGTATGGATAGTGCAGGCAGTATCCTGCACTATCCATACAGACAGCTTCTAATGATTCTTTACAAGTCCAAGGCACTGGGGGCCTCACTAAAGATGGGGAAGAAGAGGCCCTCTCCACTGCTGGGGATCCAAAATAAGCTCTCTGATTAATGCAATACCTGTTGAAACCTGTGCTTCTGATTGCGTTTGCTCTGGACCTAATGCAGGCAGTGCTGTATTAGATAACTAAACCTTGCAAGCTAAGGAGGGTCAAGCATAGCAAGCAGTGGGAGGACAGACTTCTGCTTCTCTTCCACCTGCCTTGTAAGGGATGTAAACAGAGCCAAGGAGACACTGATAACAGATGAATGTAGCTCAGCATGGTGCTGAGGAGCATTGGGTTGTTGCCATTCACACCTGCTGTAAAGCTATAGTTGTGATCACACATACTAATTAAAATTCTCTTGGCTCTTTCTACTCAAATCTAGGTGCTGGGGTTGCTCCCTGACCAGATACCAGACTGGGAAAGCTCAGTGAACTGTAAATGAGGTTTTCTTGTTTTCCGGCTCTGAGATGGACTCTTCCCCATATGCCTACAGTGTCTTAGACCAATGGGTGTGTAACATGTAATTGGGATCTCAAAGGGCTACTGTAGGCAAAGTTAAACAAAACTCTGTAGCTGCTGTATGCAAACAGCCCATGCCTTCCCTTTCATTACTGCGGAGGGAAGTTTCAAAAAGATGATAGTGTTTAAAGCAAATTAAGTATTTGGCGGGGGGAGGTGGAGGAGAGGTGAGGGGAGATGGAAGAAGACTCCAAATGTTAAGTACTTCTCCAGTTTTAGTATTGGGTGGCAAGTTTGGGGACGAAGCATTCCTGAATACAGGGCAGAGTCCCTGGAAGCAGTTGAAGGAGCATTGAGCTCGGTGGAGCCTTGTTGCTTCTGCCTGCCAGGAGTTTGGCCCCTTACCACTGAATTTGATGCATTCTTTTCATTTTGCACACACCAGCTGCAGAAAAGCTGGGATAAAAAATAGGGAGGAGAAAAGTTTCCTATCTGCTTTAAATTAAAATAAATCCAGAGCAGAGAAGGCCTTTTGTAAGGTCTGCTGAGTTAATGGATTCATAATGACTTTTAAAGCTTCACTTGGGTAAGAAATACTGTTCATTTCATAATTGCATATAAATATACTCTCTCATAATCCAGGACAGCATAGCAAAAGGAAATCTACTGGCTTAATTATAAATCTTTTTATTAGCTGGAACCCCGCTGGAATAAAAAAAAGCCACATATTGTTTTTATCTAAGAGGAAGAACATGGGGAAAGGGTGGTGGTGGGGTTTTGGACCTCAGCTATGAGGAATTAAACAGGAAACAAAATGTCTTGGAGTACCCAGGACTATAGGCTAGCAGTGCAGGGTTTATGTGAGCACTTCCCTCTATATTGATCTGTGGGTATTCTGCATGTCTACCCTGGGTTCTCTGGGTGTTTTGAGCTAGCACAGAAGATCAATTCAATCTCCAGTCAGTGGCTTCTCAGACATGTATTTTTTTTCACTTTGACCTACCATGACCCAAGTTTGCTGGGCAGCCCTGCAAGCTGAAGCAGATTTGTCTCTGTGATGCATGTCTGCATTGCTGGCACAGGCAAATTTCTCTTTTAAACATGGCTACTGAGGGCGAGAGCAGAAAGCGTGCATGGAGGGTTTGAGAGCTTTCGTTGCATTTTGGGTAGCTGGGGAGGGAAGCCATGTCTCCACTTAGGTGCTTTATTTGGAAGTGAGGTGCTGTGTGTGCACTACGTAAGGGATCCAAGGTCAGCAGAGGGACCCTGGGATGAATTCCTGGCTCTGGGAAATAGCGGATGTGAAGCCTAGTCATTTAGGCAAGTGCCAGCAGTGAGCAGCTCTGGCCTCAGAAGCTGTTTCTGCAGATCTGCGGTGCTTTGCTGCACAGGATAGCACTGGCTGTTTGAGGCTGAAGGGTTAGGCTGCTGTGCCCATGCAAACAGTATKTCCATCATGCCCTGCCCTCTTTCCAAGGGAGTGCAGCACCCAAATGTTGCTTCTTAAAAATGAAGAGAAACTAAGTACTTAAAGGTTGAGCAGCCCATTTGTGCCTGATGGAGATGAAGGAGGCTCCCTTTTGGTCCTGAAAACTTGGTGCTATTCTTCTGTTCCTAGGTGGCTGTGTGGGAATTAAAGGCTCACTCCAAACCCCCTGCAGTGCCAGACACCTGCCAGCTGCTTCCTGTCTTTGCAGAGCGATGGGTCAGGCATGGATGTGCTGTGCTTGGCATCCACCTGCTTGATGAATGTGGCAGCCCAGGCAGTAGCAGTCCCTGGGTATCTCTGAATCCTCCCAACTGTGCTTGTGCAGCCTTGGTGTCCCCCTGCTCTCCTCAGGAAGAGATTCCTGCTGGCCCAGGGGGCTTTAAATGACCGTGCTTCATAAGGCTTTTCATAGACTCTATGCACATCTCTTTACTGCCTGCTCGTGGGCTGGTAAACACTGAGTTCTCCTCATATCTCCTGTGCAGGCATGTCTCTGGTTTAAAGGATCACGAGCAAATGGCAATGGTCTTTCCCCATCCCACAACGGGGATTACTGTGAGTGCTAATTCTAGTGGGAAAACTGCAGTAAGTATATCTTCCCTGCTGGGAGGCCAAGTTTCTTTTTATCCAGGCATAAGAAGTCTTTGCTGGTGCTAAAAGGCCAACCAGTATGTGTACTCTGGGAAACCCAGGTCCTAAAAGCAGTAGGCAGTACGGCCAGGAAAGAAGGCTAAAAGGGGTTTGTAAAAGAAAAGCTGTACAGCTAGCACAGAGGTTCAGGGCTACCTCCTTGGCTGAGCAAAGGCCCAGAGTCATGTGATTGTAGGAAAATCCACCCAAGGGTCTTCAACTGGCAGCTCGAGAATGGCGTCCAACCCTCCAAGGGTGTTTTCTCCCAGACCTGTCAAATCCCTTCTGGAACCTGTGCGGGCTTTGCAGGCAGTGTCCCGTGGCACAGAGCTTTTCAGTTCAGTGACACTTTTTTTTTCTCCTGTATTAGCCTTGTTGGGGGAGCTGTATGAGGTTTGGTTTTTCTTCCTGTCTAGACTGGCCATCTTGTGATTCCTCACTTTTTCTCTTCTCTGCATGCATTTGCAGAGAGAATTGGATTTAGTTCATGACAGCATTATTCCTCGTAACCATAAGGGAGCACAGAAACTCCCACTAGTCTTCCTCCCTGAAACAGGGTGCTGGAGTCCTCAGAGTTGCTTATTTCTAGTGTGGAAATGTAAGTGGAAAGTGTGAAATCTGATGGGCTACAAATAAACTCAGCTGAAAGAATATGTAAACTTCTGTCTGGGTATAACCCAGTTCTTCTGAAGGATTTAAAACAGCAGAGAGGCTGGGCAAATAATTTTGCCTGCTGATATGGCTTTGTATATTGAAAGATCATTTGTTAATTCATTCCCTCTTAGGGAACCTAGGAATGTCTAATAATCCATGCTAAATTGTCAGCAGTCTTGGCTAGATCTTCCCTGGGTCCTTTATTGATGGAGATGAGAAGGGAGAAGAAAGATGCAGCAAAACCAGAGAATAATAAAAAAAAAAAAAAAAAAAAAAAAAAAAAAAAGGGGGGGGGGGGTCAGCAGACCAGTGCAATAATTTTAATTTGATTTTTAGATTTGGCTTTCTCTCCCTTGTCTTTTGAAAAGGAGGTGGTGGTGTGGGGAATCTCTCCCCCAGCCTTCCCTCAAGACCATGGAATTAAATCTATAACTATTAAAGAAACATTTCGACCCAGACATCTTTCTTCTCTTTTCTCTGTATTCAAAAGCCTCCAAAGTGTCAGCATGTTTCCATGCAGGCGAGATGTGCATAGCATCTAAACAACGTAATGTCAGTGTGGTAGAGAAAATTCCCACTGAGGGCCCTGCAGGTCAAAGCAAGCTAATGTATGATGCCCTCCCTTGCACTATTGAGCGTGAGTTGTGCTGATAAGACTCTGTATGCGCTGTCTATTAAATCTTGTGTACTGTACAAGCAACGCAGTTATTTTTCTTGCCTTCTTCCCCTGTAAATTGTCATCCTCATGCAGCTGGACCTGCTTGGCCATAGGAACTGGTGGTAGCCTCTTTTAAAATTATTTTTAACTGTGTGACACTMGGAACGTAAATGTAGTTGCTTTATGTGCTGTGACTTAGCTCTAGGGCCTTGTGTAGTGCCAAGCCTATCTTCTGTGCTGTCAAGGGTTTGAGGTGAGCACCGATTTGCCGTTGGCTCTTTTGGAAAAACAGCGCTTTGCAGTAAGCGGCTGAAATCTCATCCATGTCGGAGGCTTTTGATGTGGAATGCTTTTAGGAGAGCGCTGCCCTGTTGTGGAGCCCTGGGACAAGGCTGGCCTGTGTCACTGCCTGTTAGCTCTGCCTTTTTCAGGTTAGCAAGGACAGTCCTGTACTGAGCCTGCAGCACAGGGTACCTGGCCTCTCCATTTCCTGTTGCTGTGCTCTGCCCAGGCATTTTAGTAGTTTCCCTCTTCCATGCCTTTGGTTATTCCAGTCCTGGGACTATCTGAGCTTCTGAGTGCGTCCTCTTCTCTGGATTGCAACAGAAATGCTCTTACTTCTAGTTTGGACCTGGATGGAAAAAGGCTCCTGTTAACTATGTTTATACCACACTTGCTTAGCCCAACTCCAGCAAGGGGGGAGAGAGGCCAAACTGCAACGGCCATTAGGGTGGGCCTTGCATTAAACTATTCATTGAAGTCCCTTAGGAAGGAGGCCTTGGGAACTAATTACCTGCTGCAGATGTTAGTGAATTGGCCATAGATCTACTTATAAATGTAAACAAACAAACGTTTGCGCTCGCTGAGTTTTGGAATGCCTGCTGCAATTAACCAAGATCCTGGGGTGCTCTGGGCTGCCCCAGGGTGGTTGCTGCTTCAGGGTAGGAAAGGATAAAAGCAGGAAAAGAAAGGAGAAGGACTTCCTTTCCCTACTAAGGACCTCCTGTTCTCTGGATGACCAGATGGCTGTGCAGCCTGTGTAGGCCACCAAGAGGAAGACTTGCCACCAAGCCTGGCAATGTAAATGTTTATACCATGTGGACAAAGGCAGGTCTCAAGTGCTGGAGGGTGCCTGTGTCATAGAGAAATGCAGCCACATAGACACCTTAACCCTCTTTCACCTTGACTGATTTTTTTTTTTCTTTTCCACTGCTGTGGATTTGTGGAATGCAGCTGGCTCCTGTACAGCCACACTGGCAGATGAAAAAAGGATGATGGGAGATCACTGATGTTGAGAGTGGATAATGTTTGTGGAAGAGAGCATTGGGGTGAGGAGGAGCAGCATGAGGGAAATCACTGACATCTGCTCTCACATTCAGTTTTCACACTGATCCCTCCTCAAATCTGACAATCCGCTCCCCCTAATCCTTAAATCCCACCAATCTGCTGCATCCAYGCACCTTAAAACTTCATCTCTGTGTAATCTGCCTGCCTACCCAAGCTCGGCTGGCTAATGGGTTGTCTCTCTGCAGTAAGGCAAGAGAGGCAGCTGTTTTGCATGATACAACCCAAATGAGACTGTGGCCTTCTTGTCAAATGCTGATGACTCTCCTCACCCAGCTGACATGAGCACAGACTTGAATTAATCAAATAGGCATCAGATGCTGAGAGAAACTGTGAGGAGTAACTTTCAATTACTGCCTGAAAGACAGTGGGATTCAACTGGGCTGTAGGGTGGTAAATAGTAAGTCTGTAATATAGCCTTTTGACTGGGTTTCTATAGTTTATCTGGCCACTGCAAAACATATTAGTCAAAATACAGGGAAGCTTTTCCCTGTGCGTTGGCAGGGGGCTGGAGGTGCTGGTGGTCCAGACATCACGCTGGGGCCTGATCTGCATTTTCACAGCTCTGCAGCTGCAGTTCTTGACCCTGGTTATGTTGATTCATCTTTGCCTTCCCAATTAGAAAATAGCTATTGCTTATGCACCTCCTCAGTGAGCAAAGCAGCTTTCTGCTTTGGGAGGTGTCGGTCTCCTGAAACGCAGGCTTTGCATGGAGACAAAGAGTTCACAGGGAGCCTGTGCCCTTCGGCGTAGGGATGTGCAATGGGCACGTTCGACTTGTCTTCATGTCCTGCGGCAGGCTGAGTTTCCTGCTTGGTAGAAGAACACCATTATGTGAAGGAAGGAGGAACCCACAGGCATGGCACTGGCTGCTGCAAGAGGGTTTGCATGGTTGGTAATGGAAAGTGGTAGTGGGAGCCTGGTGATAATAGTAGAGAATCCTGCCTGAAGAGCTGCCCTCCAGATTGTATGGACTTTTTCTGATAACAGTGCTCTATCTCAGCTTTGGAAACCTGATGCCTGATCATAGCTAGGCTTGGTTGCAAGTGGTGTTGAATGCTGCCTGTTCTACCACATGCCTATTTGATATTTAGCTCATTGTCTTTGGCATTTCCCATGCTTCTGCTGTATCCGGCTGTGGTTATCAACGTGCACCCCAGGCCAATGCTGAGGCCACTTTCTACCCTGGGGAGCTGTGTAAATGCAGAGTATAATGCTGTCAGCCCCAAGGGAACTTGCATACTTAATTTACTGTAACATTATAAGTATTTCAATGTTCAAAARCTAAAACTGAAAAGCACATGTGCCAGGCTTTTGAGCTTGCCTAGGTTCTAAGATACAGTATTTTGAAAGCTGCCTAACAAATCAGAGATTGAGGCAGTAGTTTTCAGAGATGGGTTGACTGTTTCTCAGTCCTCCCTCTTAAGGAAAAGAGAGGCCTTTGAGAGAAGGAGGAGCTCAGATAACAGCCTTTTCTGTTGAAACCAGTCAGCGTGCAAAGCATGCTGAAATATCATTTGTCATCTTTCATGCCTTGTTTATAATTGAGACTCTACCCATTCAACTGGCTATTGCAAAATATTTTATTAGCTGCTCCTTATAAAATATCCAAGTTTCATGTGCATTCTTTGCCTCCCTCTTACTCCTCTCCCCCTCCCCCAAACCTTTGCCCCTCAAACATCTTGTGACTACTGGAAACATGTTCCTGTGCCAAAAAGACAGACAGCTGAGCTGTCTCTGGGAGTGGAATTAATGTCTTGTGCACAACTTTATGGTGCTTTAGGTTGGCAGCAATTTTGTTTTTGGGGAAGTACATACAGGGGACAAAACAGGCTGCATCTAAGGGTGTGAATCTGGCACCAGTGGAAACCTTTCTGTGCTTTGGGAGTTATATTGGTCTTGTCCAGTGGAACAAGCAAAGTGCTTCTGAATGGTTCTGACGTGCCAGATGGAGTAAGGAAGGGTTTGCTTACCTTGGGGGCCACCTACTTTGTGTTTGCTGCCCTTCTCTTGCATGTGTGGTATGATTTATTGCTGCATCAAGAGCTGGGAAAAGCACATCCCCAGAGCTGATGGTCATTAACTCAGGACATCCTGCACCACAGGTGTTCTGTAGATCTACTGCACTTCTTGGCTAGAGGGCTGACATCTAGGGATGTGTTGCTAATTACTCTAATTACTATTACCTGGGACTGCCAAGGTCATCTCTCAGTTGTAGTTCCAGGCTTTGCTGTACTGATGCAGCTCTGCCAGTTTTAGCAGGAGTGATTTAAATGACACTCAAGGACTGCAGGCAGTAAATTGGGATGGGGAGGGAGAGAAAGAATATTGTCCCTACTTTGCAGACTCATGCCGCAGCAATGCCAAAATTTGGCACTTGGACAGCGATGCCTCTTTGGTCTCTAGCAGCTTCTTTGGGAAGAAATAGGGAAACTAAACAAACTTTAGAGCCTGAGCTGASACTGGCCATGCTCATGTTTGCTGTCTGGGTGACTATCAAGCTCCCTCCCCCAGCCCACAGACAGCAGGTCCATCAGAGCCAGAAACAACTCTTTTCCCACTTGGGCTCTCTTAGCAAAAGCGCTGGCTGGCTTCCTGGCCTCTGAATCAAAGGAATGATGTCCCAGAGGTTGATGGCTGGAGCTCAGGAACAAAGATTGCATTAAGTGCCTGCGATGGATGCTTACCTTTGTGATCCTGTATCTTGTCCACTCAAAACATTGAGACCAAAACTGCAGCATCGAAGTCTAGATTGCCAGGTTCAGCTTGCAGATGGGAAAGTGGTTAGTGACTAGTTCTGCTCAGCATGAGCCAGTTGGCTGGGAACGCTTGCGTGGCATGCTACCCTCTGCTTGTTACTTAAAGGTGACTGAAGAATAGATGATTCCTGTAGCTTTTCTAGGGAGAAAAAAGATTAATTGTCACCAGAATCTCTCCTAAATTTGTCTTGTTTAAACAAATCATCTTAAAAAAACAACAACCACCCATTAACAAAGAACCTGCAGAAACCTTATCTGTATTTCTTTGCTCAGCTTTGGCTGTGTAGCATGAGGCTTAGGCTGTTGCCAGTTTGGGGGCAATTTGAGCAGCTTTTGGCTCAGAGGAGTTATGTGGTGCTGAGTTATCTTATCTCTGCCAATGTTTGCCACTCACCTGAAGAGGGGAGAAGAAAATCACTTTTGTGTGGTGGCTTTTCCTCTTTTGTCCTTGCCAACAAAAACTATGGAGCTGCTTCTTGCTCTATTATAGCTAAATTAGTTTAAGCCTCCTTTTTTGTTTAGGTAACCTTTGCTTATTTTAAACATATACCAGCAAGTAGGATTCATTACTTATTAATTTACAAAGTGGTAAATTTCAAAGCTGTCACAATACTGAAGTCATGTTCACTTTAGCTATTCTGCATAATTAATTACAAAGTAATAATTTGTACATCATGATATTTTCATTCCAACATGAAAGTGAAAGACTTGGAGCCGTAACAGCCTCAGGCACGAAAGAGAGAAGCCGGCAGCTTACAGATCTGCCTGCACTGAGTGGAATGTCAATTCAGCCTCGCTGGCCACAGTGTTGTGTGCAGGAGAAATGTTTGGGGGTGGCTCTGCTTGTCAGAGCTGCTAAGTTTCATCAGAGKAGGTGTGCCTCATCTGCAAATCAATCATCAAGCCCCTTAAATGACAGCAATTTCATGATGCATTGTGCTAGGTGTCATCTGCTCGGCTAGAGGGCAAGCTGCGGTCCGTAAAATCACACAGGATCCTTGTGTGTATCCTTGGAGCGTGAGAGGAACGTGAGCGCGCGTGACAGCGGGAGTCATTAGGGTTTGGTAGCTGGGGAGAAGGTGCTCTGTGCAAGAGGGAAGCTTCAGGAAAGGGTTGTCAGCCTGTTCTCTGCAACTCTTTATGCCTAATCTGGAGGAAGTCCCAAATTGCATGTGTAGTCATTGAATGTGCAATTACTGACTGCAATGTCCTTTGCTCTCGGGTCTGGCTCTCTTTTGAATTGAGTTTGTGTGCCACAGAAGTAGTTTGGGCTGCCTGAAGCTATTGGTGAGAAATCTTRGAGGATGTGGCTGCAGGCCATAGCTAAACAACAGGGATGTGAACATAGCTCTGCGATCTGGGTTTGGGAGCCCTGGGCTCTATCTGGATATAGTAGCAGAGTGTTTCCCCCTCACGTGGCTCTTGCCTAATCTTTTTGTCTGCAAGGTAGAGTCTGATAACTATAGCACTGGGCCAGAGACTCCTGTTCTTGAATGATGGCCTTCTCCATGCTCTCTTCCCTGTGGATGGAGGTTGCTCTCTGAGGCGGTTAGCATTGTTGTGGGCAGAAAGAGTGAAGGTCAGTGTTTGTCAAACCTTCATACCTCCTCTTGCACCGTAGCCACTCTGTATAGCCTGCTGTTTAGCCTGGTGCCAGGACCACTTGTGGCACTTTGCAGAACGCTTTTTGGTACTCTTTGGGACCTACAGAAAGGGGYGGATGGTCTACTGAATTGCCAAGCAGTGAGCATGCCTGGGTCCTGCTAGCAGAGAGCAAGGCAGAGGCTTCTGTCTCCCTTGCTGTGTCTGGCCTACAAAAGTTGTCTGCGTGAATCCACTTGCTGGGAACCCTAGGAGGGAAGCTTGTTTAGCTGAACCTGCTTAGATAATGTCCAGCACCTATGATAACCCAACCAGTGCTGTGATTCAAACTGGCCTGTGGCAGTCTGTACCTCTGGGACCTGGTATCCTGTGGGCTCTGGAGACTGTGCTATTGACTGGCAAAGAAGAGTAGGATGAGTGGCTGGTAGGAGGCTCTGACTGTGTGGGAGAAATGGTATCAGAGCCATCTTGGTTTATCCAGGATACTGAAAACTAGAGGCTAATCTGGTGGGAAGAATACTTATGTCTGCGGAGCTTCACAGGGAACAGAAACTGTGGTTTTATTGACTTAGTTTGTTCTTTTGATGCTCTTTTTGCTCATAAACAAGAGGAGGAATGGATAGTGTCTGAAACTGGGGAGGACCTGAGCCCTAGAAGTGCTGAATGCATGTGTATGAACACTGCTGCAGGGATGGAACAAGAGCTATTTTCCCCAACGTACAGAGGTACAAGACAACACCAAAATAGAGGTTTGTAGGCAACGCTTCTGTTGGCCCATACCTTGGATGCTTTAAGCTTTCCTTTCCCCTGAAGTTGCTTTGGAGGGAATTAAGCATGTTTCCAAGCTTTTCAGTAATGAGAATTCAAAGCTTTTTCCATGACAGCTGAGAGTACTGGACTCATTTGACCCATGGAGCTGGGGCTTTTGGGTAGAACTTCAAGAGAACCTAGCGAAACTCCCAGTCAGCTCAGTGGCATCGATTTCAGTCCAGACATAATGAGCCTTGGCAGCTCTGTCAGTTSCAAATCTTTGATCTCCGTTTTACTATTAGTTTCCCTATCTGTCCAAAAAGCTCTCACTCCTGGTTTCCTGTCAGTTAGTTCCCCTAGTATTTATGCATTCTTGAAGCAAGTGTGTTGCTTTCTGAAGCATGTGTTTGTGTATCTCTCACTCCTTGAGGAGACTTTTGTTTGTTTGCCCCCAGTCCAGTTCTTTCTTTGCAGGCGTGGATGTTTTCGTGCCTTCCCGTTTTAATATGGTTGGTCCCTGAGGTCCTTGAGATCAAGCCATTTTAGCAGGTTGGCCCTTACAAAGCTCGGAAGATCCTACAGGCAAGGAAGAACAGGCAGAGGAGGCTTTGTACAACATACGCTATTAAGATGCCTTAATCCTGCGTGTGCACAATGGGCAAAATTCAAATATACAACTGTGCAGAGCACCGTGTATGCTCAAGGGCAGTCTGCTTGCATTTAAGTGCCTAAGAAGCAGTGATATACTGATCATTTTGGACTYGATCTTTTGCAAGGGGAACTGCCTTCAGTCTGGTGTCACTGACCTACCAGACAGCTCTTCAGTGGAAGACAGGTCGTTCCTGTGTCTTACCGCGTCTCTGCCGTCTGGCTGGTGAAACCCTCCGCTGCAGTGAAGCAGCACAGGAGGCAAAGCTCCTGAAGGGAAAAAGGTAAGATCGTGGATCTCGCAGAGTTGAATTAATTCTGTACTTCTGGAACTTGCTGTATCAGGAGGGTCACTTCCCTGTCCTGTAGTCAACAAAACCTTCTTCTGACAAACTTTGCCATTTGCTGTTGCAATTGGAAGTAGCATCATCATCCACAATTAATGTGTCAAAGGGGATGTTAACAGTAAATGTTGCAAGGATATCTGGAGCAACRTGCACCTCGTGTCCTTCACCGTATCCAGTTTTGACATTCCATTAGCAGTGAATTGCATTCCTACTGATACAGTAAAGGGTTTCCAACCCTCCGGAAACAGGACTGTAATTTCTGTGAAGTCTGTTTATTTGGTGAGAAAACAAAAACAAGATATTGAAGGCAAGCAGCTCTCAAAAATGAGTGGTGTAACAGTAAACTTGTAATTTGTGAATGGTTGTTACRCTTACTATTGCAAAGATCAATCTATAGCTTTTGTGAACTGGTTATTTTGCACAGTCTGTACAACTTACTTTAATCACTGGAAGCTAATCTCATTTCTAAGCCTGAAAATGGTTCCAAACATTGAAATTATATGTTAATGTACAGAGATTGACAAAAGGAAGCTGGTCGTATCGACTTGGAATTAATGAAGCAATTCAGCAACGAACAATAATGCTGGCAGGAGGTGTTAAGGAGAATTGTTGCAATTGTTAAATTTTTGGCACCGAGAGGTCTCATTGCTCTGAGGAGACAGTCGGATCACAGCATAATGAAAATTACCTGGGAACTTTGGAGATATGTAGCTGAACTGAGTCATTTCACAAAGTATGTGAGGAAATGGGAAAATGCTGGTGGAAGGACTCCTTTTTTTTTTTTTTTTTTTTTTTTTTTTTTTTTTTGTAAGTGGTTAAACACAGACAGGACTCCTCTCTCAATGTGATAACTTGAGACAGTAGAAGTAACACATTATTCATTTGGGTTGGGCTGTATGCCTGCTGCAGGCAGTGATTATTAGCTATATCTTACTCCAAGTTAAAGAAAAGACTGAGCTTCAAGCAGAATGGTTCTGGCAGTTAGTCCTGGTTTGCAGCTTTGAAGCAGCACATCTTGAGAGGGAGTGCKTGCAAAGCAGAAGTGTCTATTTATCTGCCTGTTGCAGGTCAGGAGTGTAACCATGCACAGGTGGCAGCAGCACCCTGTACAATTTTGCAAGAGTGGCTGAAAATTTTGCATTTGCTGCAGTTTTTCCCCATCTGTGGGATGCTCTTTAGCCTTATCTGGTTTGGCACTTCCTGAATGTAGTACACAGACTGTTTTTTTGCTTTGCCTTTGTGCAGAAGCTGTATGTATTTTGCTTTTTGGCTGCTGACAGCCGGCAGGTTTCTCCTAACCTAGAATCAGATCTGTAAATGGCTCTCTGGTGCTTGGTGGTCAGCAGTGCAAGGACTCAATCGGCTGAACCAGCTTTGATTTCTTTGACCAGTGATCAAGATCAGCCAATGACACAAAGCATTAAGCTTTATCAGTGAAAAAGGAAAACTTGTTCGGAAATAGTTTCTGTTCTTTGGAATAAAATTCTCAAGTAAGACAGTACAGAAAGATGCCAAGATGTGTAGCTGCTGTTAACATCTCAAGTCTTTGAACTCATACGTACAATACTTGAGAGACCAATCTGAAGAAACAGAACTCAAGACACAGCAAAAATGCTTTAGAAGCTGCTTTCCGACAGCGATAAACATGTGAAACAGTGAAGTAGTTGCCCAACAGATTTTGAAGGAGCTGCTAGTGAAACTGTTCCTTCAAGAAAGCCGCAGTAGAAAGTTGAAACATATTTACCAATTATTGACTTGTTGAGTGATGGTTTAGTAAGAGGAATGAGATGTGAAATCATCAACACTAGTTTCTTTAMAGAAGAGGTAGATTCTGTATGCTACTGCAAAACCAGAGCAGGACCGTCAATGGGAGACACTTTCATAGACAAGATCTGTTTTTGCCACATACTGCTAAGACAGAGGAACGTGTGATCTTCTTAAGCGTCTCAGGAACAGAAGAGTTGATGTCCGTGTCCAGACTTTGCTCATCGGTTTTTGCCTTTTGAATGGAATTTCACATTCCCTGACGTTAACGCRTTCCTCAAAGGTTTTCTTGTCTGTGGCAGTAGCAAGCTGCATGTGCTGCTCGTGTGCATGTTCAGACTTGCAACGTTATTTTGGGTATGTAAATGACTGGGAAAGAACAAAGCCTTCCTTTACAGCAGGAAGGCTAGGACTTTTTCTGTATCCCAGTAGTAATTCTTTTTCCTGGAGCACCAAGTCTTAGTGATAGACCTCTTTGAGGACACTGAGGATTGGGGTAAAATGTAGAACTGARTTGCATCCTTCTTTTGTTTTGGTAACTCTGTGAGGGTTCCAGGGAGGGGGAATCTCTTTTGAGCAGATACCAAGTGTAGGGGATTTATTTTCACCAAAGCAAAGTGAGGTTTCTTGTTGATCTGTTTTGTGCCTACTACAAGCAAAATATTTATTCTTTTCTTTAACCATAAAGTTAATCCAAAAACATGTTTGKTTTTTTGTGGAATAAAAGGTGAAAATATTGAATGCTGAATATTGTAAATATCTTTATTTCATGAACTCAAAACGTTCCTCCAATGTGACTCAGATTTGTGAATTAATTCAGGTTTTCTGCATTTTATTTGCAAAAATCCTCAAAAACCTGAGCTCTGTGAAAATGTCAGTTTGGGGCAGCAGTGCTTTGAATTTTAGGCTCAAATGAATTCAGAACCTCCATGTGAAAGTCTCCAAGATCTTGGTATCCTTCTGTATCACTATTATGTGTGTGAATCTTACAGATGTCTCTGCATCCCTTTGAAATATAAGATAATGTTATCCCTTTTTTAATGATGCAAAATGGAGCATACTTTGGGGTCATGGAGTGAATCTATGACTAAGGTAGGGCTTCAGATCATCTGTGTTTGAGACCTGGGTTTTCACTACAAGACCATTCTTCTGCCCTAAGAATTAAGCCCATTTGGGATCAGAGACATAACATAGGTGTAAGCTCTGCTGTAAAGTGTGTTACTCCTTGGTATAAGGTTTGAGATAGCACTGAAACTTCCAAYCAGGATTTGTTCCGGAGTGTTAGCATGCATTCTGGGTGCTGCAGGGGCTGTAGGCCAGGAGCAGCATCTCTGCTTCTGAAAAATTAATGCTCTACACTGTTTGCTCTGGTATATGAAAACTTAAGCAAGAGATCTGGATGCCACCAAGATAAAATACAGTATTAAATGCCAATTCRTGCCACTGTAGATGCTCTACATAGTGCAGATGTACAGCTTGTGAGGTGGATGGCTTGCATTGTTTTATTGCGGTGATGAGTGTTCCTGATCCTAACAGGCTGTCCGTTCGGAGGCGGTGACAATGCCCTGTGAAAGGCAAGCTGTTAATTAGCTAAAGCTATATGGGCACGTGGAGAGGCAGGCCTGTAAAGAGAACGTGTTTCTTACAGCAAGCCCAGATCTCTGGGTGCRTGGAAGCAGGCCCGCAGCTTGCTGACATCAGGAAGGGTGGTCCAAAAATGGCTCGCTCTGCGCGCCACTGAAGTGCGGTGCCTTTAGGACAGCGCAAAGTGGATCTGTTATAATGGATTCCTGTTAACGCAAGCCTTCCACAAGTGGCAACCCGGTGGCAAAGGGCTCTGACTCCCTGCCCTTCCCACCATCTTGGGTGCGCCCTCTGATCTCCTGGTTCAGGCCCTCCCAGGTGGCAAGGCTGTGTGATCTCTGTGATGGTGAAGATGAGCTTTTTGAACCTGTGTTGGATATATAACCAGTCTGTGGTTTGCTGCAGGATTTCGGCTGCAGAAATCTTTGTGCTCTGGTAGTGCTGCCCAAGTGGATTTGATGTTAACTTGCTGCAAGTTCCCAGGGAGCCATCAGCCAGTCTGTGCTTGAACTTGTAAATGGCGTTTTCATCTCTAATGGCATTTAATAGATTTGGCATGGCTCTGCAGGTGCAAAGTGGTGTGATTCTTGTTGGAGCTGTTGTACTGCTGCTAGGGCTGGGTGCTAACAGACTGCCTCCTGGGGAATGCTGTGCACTGCTCGCTCTTGGGGCTGGCTGTGTGTCTGCTTCAGCTTTTGGCCAGGAAGCTTTTGCRGACTACAAGGATTAGTTTAGAAGGAAAGAGATTTTAACTCACTACTTAAAATGAAATTTGAAGCAACCTCATGTTTTCTGCTTTTTGTATTAAAAAGTAAGTCCCATTAGGGATGGAGGAGGAATCTTGGARAACTCCAGAGGTGGAAAGTGAGGATTTAAAATGGTTACAAGTGCTCAACAGAAGGTRTGCTAGAGGCTGAGGTAAGGGGAGAGGCTGTTAAAAACAGGAAGTTTTTATTTGCAATGCCCATCTGAAATTGAAATGGGGAAATGAGAAAATGCTTTGTTTTTCTATGGAAGTTTGCATGTTTAATAATAGTGAGGCACTGATACTTCAGCCAAAACCGCAAGCGTTCATGTACTTCAAGAATGTCCATGTGGTTTTGGAATTGCATGTCTTCTGTACATCTTGTATTGTACTCTTAGGGAGTGGTTGTGTGGCTCCTGAGTGTAGACTGGTTGCATACCGGTCTGTGTTTTGGGTCCGMTTTTGTGATGGCCTGCAAAAACTCCTTTGCAGTCCCATGTGCTTCTTCATAAGCAAGTAGCCCCAGGAAAAAATAGCTCATCTAAACTGTCTTGATGCTTTTCCAGTATTTCACTGTGGCATTCAGCACACCTTTCCCTGAGCCTGCGCTGCCTTTATTGTTAAGCTTGTGGGTGCAATATTGAGCAATTTTGGGGGGCAGCCTACTGATAAGGAGAAGTGGTACATACTGGGAAAGGCAATATACCTCCTGAGAAATGAGTAAACCYGTGAGGAGTCTTGGGAGAAAGCACAGCAGCATACCAAAAAATCTCACTCCTTGGCTTAAATAGTTCAGCGCTTTGGTTGAAGAAAGTCCAACTTGTTGTCATTTTCTTTCTGATGATTATTTGGGGGAGAGGGGAGAGAGGAAATCTGTCTTTAGTGAAAAGTCTGCTTTTCAGTCAAAGAGCAGGTTTCAGTCRAAAACTGAAGAAAATTGATCAACCCTATTGAAAACCTGTCTTTGCAGCTGTCACCATGTCTCAAGTGTGTGTCAAGCAGCAGTTGCTCCTCTTTACTCCCTCAGCCCCTCCAGTGAGATGTTGTGTGCTCCAAGCAGAAACATTGTTAGCCAAGTTGCGGTGTCTGTTCTTGCAGCAAAGGATGATAAATCCTCTCAGTCTCCAGCCACAATAACCTTGGGTATTGCTTGGACTGGTCTTCTGCTATCAGAAAGGGGAATAGGAATTGGTCTGGGTGGGTTGAGGAGATCTAATTATCTCTTAGATGAKAATCCAGCCCTCTCTACTTACTRCTTAATTAGGCTGCCCAGAATCTGRGATTAAAGACTTTGGTTTATTGGCTGAATGAAAATAAAGACCCTGTGTAGCATGACTTCATCAAGCAACCTTCAGCAGCATCCATTTTACTGCCCCATATCCTGTGTGTGTTTTGAACTGCTGGCCCTGAAGCATGGCAGTGAGTTAGTGCTTAGATTCCTCCTGGACATTTATTCTGAGCATCCAAGTTGATGGCCATGAACCTGACTGCTAGAGATGCTTTTTCTATGGCTGGCTACTCAGTTTGATAGATTGTCTATCATTTTAATTTATTTTTATTTTGGAGAAAGGACTTTATTTTTGGAAAGGGTGTTTATTTTTATTTGGTTGCATGGACTCTGTCCAGATGTGTGCAKTAGCACAAGAAAGCATCTGACTTGGACTTGCATGCTTGCAACAGACTAAACCACAGGGTTCAGTGGGTGAGGTTAGCATGACCCAAAGCAAAGAGGGCGAGGTGTTTTTCCCTGTGTGTTCAGTATAGGTCATGCTAGGCAGGAAATTTGGTCTGTTTGGGTTTTTCTGGTGAAGCATTCTGTAGGTAAATGCAGCTCCTAGGGCATGAACCATTAAGTCTTTGAACCTTGGCAGGTTACCCCATCCTGTGCGCAGCCAAGCTTTGTGCGTGGGCAAGCAACCCTGAACTGCAAAAATTTCTGACAGTTGTAAGCTGGGATGGCATTCTGGGGTGCACGGGCTGAAATTATTTTGCAGTAAGGAAGTTCAGCAAGGCATTATGCAAAGAGCTGTTAAAGACTTTTATTGTGAATGCCAAGGGTTTTTTTTGGGGGGGAGAGGGAGGAGGGAGTTGTTYTTATACACTGGATCTTTAGAACAGTATATTATAAACAGAGTGGGATGAAACTGGTGGTTTTCTTTCTCATAGTGATTTGAAGACTACAATCAGGGCAAGAAAAGAAAACTTCTTTTGTAGCATAGTAATAATAAATAGGAAGCAAGTGTCTAGAGATGTTCAGTGTGTTATTGTGCTCCTTAAAATACATATGTCCTGAAGTCCGCCAGGCGTTTTGTTCTACAAAGCATATGGTTTAACAGATAAAATGATTTCTGACCTGGAGACCTGAACTGACAACACTGGAGACAAACAAAAACCAGGATGGCTCCATCTGTCAGGCCTGTTTCATCTCCATGCTGCTTACTGACATTTACATGTTTGTATTAGGAAAGTCTGTCTTAGTGCCCCTCTCCCTCCCTGCCTTCCATCCCCTCGGAAGTCCGTCATCGCCTGTCCTCATGTGCCTTGGCTTGGTGCACGAGTTCAACTCCAGGCTCCTGGCTGTGACCTCTTCTTTGAAGGGCTTTGCCATCTCTGCAGCTTGCTGCTTTAGCAGTTGCTGGCTGAGGGAACGGGTCAGCTGCTGGATCCAGTCTGAAGCATTAAGCAGTATCTCTCCTTGCTCTCTGGAGGTCAGGAGCTTGCCACAAGTGTCCGCGAGTCAGATTAATTTGATCTGTCTTCATGCCAGGCAAATGATAATTCGTAGATGTCACTCTAGTGGCATATTCTTTTGCATGACAAAAGCTTTGGGTGCTGGCCCTTGTCCTCTGCTTCCATTTCAGTTTGTCGTGTGTTTTTTCTCCAAGTTCAAGATCTCCTGTCAGTTTTCTGGCAGTGTTTTGTTTGATTGGATTATCTGGCCGAGCATCCATTGACTCTATATATCCTGGCAAGTTCCTTTAACTCCTCCTCTCTCTGCAAGGAATATTTGACTCCTGCATGAGGTGATTACTGGACTAATTCCTTACATCAGTATTGAATTCAGAGTCCGARTGATGCCTAGAAAGCCCACTGTCACCGCTCTTGCAGCCAGTCTCCCATCGACCTCTTCATGGTCGCTGCATTAAGGGCTTGACTGCAGGGGGAATGGTAATGCTCAAGATAGCTTATTTKCTTCTCTTGCCTTGTGAGTGTGGTGGTGGTGCAGCCAGGTGGAGGTGTAGCTGGCGACGGATGGTGAGGGCTGGGTGCAGCYGACTGTTTGAGGCTTTGGGTGATGAGCTTTTCCCAGGTTTCTTTTTAGAATAAATTTTGACTTCTCCCTCCTTGTCTTATTCTTTCAGTACCCCGAGTCTCCCTGTGCCTGTCTACATTCTGTGGTAGAACAGATGACAGCTTAGGAGAGGGGGATTATTTCTGTTTCCCAGCAAATATATACCCATGTAGTTATTTAAAGCTGAAACTAAAAAGCCAGTAGCATCTGAGAACAGAAGCTCTGCTAAGAAGTTTCAAGCAAGCATTATTAGATATGACCTCTTGTTTATGAAAGACTTTGCAAACGGAAGTCTGTTACCCTGTTATTGCCTTAGCAAAAGACCTATTTTCCCAGCCATAATATCCCCGCTAGCAATCAGTCTGATTAGAGTTTAGGATGATGCAGTAAATATATGAAAGCTCAATTTAACCAACAGCACAGAAGCAAATAATAAGTTGGGGCCTTTGGCCATAAAAATGCAGACGTTTACCTTGAATGTTGACTTAAACCATTTCAATTTTGTGCCAAATGAGGCTTGAAATGTATCATCCAACATACAGTGTCCAACCAATAAAAATTGTCTTAAATATTGTACCTTCCTGCTGGCAGCATGCTACGAAAGTTAAACCCCTCTGTTGGGGCTTTCTGGGCACGATGCAGTAACTGATGTACTCCTTGTTTGGGGGTCTCAAAGCGTTGAATAGTCGCAGATGACACGGAGCCTTCTGTCTTCCACTAGACTCTACAGCGGAGTAAAACCCTGGTGTCATTCTGCTCCAGCAGAGCCAARCCTGCAAATTCAGAGTGAAGAAGCAGGATATGACGACGGAGGGGTTATGACAGATAAAGCTGCAGGATCTTCATATCTTTGCTTTGCTGAGCTTCCTGATTGATAAGCAGCCCTGATTATTCAGTTTCTTGGCTTTAATCCCTAATTAAGCACCACTCAGACAGTGTGTTTGTGCCAAGCTGAACATAAGTGGCCTCTTAACAAATGTGTAACTATGGTCTCCATACTGTTAACCAAAAAAAAAAAAAAAACCTAAAAGCCTAAGCCTAAAGTTTTTAGGAAATGGTAATTGCCRAAGAGACTTGGTTTTCCCTTTAAATGTACAGTAGATCACCATTGGGCTTTCAATGACTTTTAAATGGTAATTGCTTGAATCAAAAGCATATTTAGAAGAATTGAGGAGAATGACGTTCGTATATGAGACTTGGGCATTGTGGTGATAGTTAATCTCTTTGGAGAAGAGTCCAGGAGCTGGGAGTGCTGCGTTTTGCTTTCAGCTCTTGGGGCAGCTCAGATTCCTCTGTAGCTTTTCTGTGGGGTGTGAAGGATGCTTGAGCATGGCAGGTGCTCATTCCTGATGGCACTAAAATGTTTTTCGTCTTGATAGCATGTTAGATATGCAGTGGTGTTTGAATTTCTGTTCTGTTCTTGGTGCAAGCCTGTGTTAGGATGGCCCATGTGAGATAATCACTTGGAGAGGTGAGGGTGTGTGTTTAGAGTGGAGTAACTATTACAAAACCTSGGTGTAACCTGATGCTTATGTAGCCAAGTTTAGTTTGTCCCTCTGCTTCTCCTAAGAGCTACTAGTTTAGAAGTAACCTGCTTTGAAACAGTGTTAGAAAAGATCACACCATCTGTGGAAGGGTGGTAACATCTAAACTGCTTAAGCTTGACTGTAAAAACAGTTGACTGCACTGTGCTCTTCCATATATACAAGCACTTTCTTTGAGCTCTTCCAGTGTGTTGCCTAAAATAATAAAAACTWCTCTGCAGAAGGCCAAAAAGCTCTGAGATGATAAAGGTGTGCAGCTGACATGCATGGTTCAGGACTAAAGTGGTGTTACGTTTTAGTTTACAAAATCTGGGATTGGCTATAGAAAGCTTTTGGTTGAAAGCTTGTGGTTGAGAGAGGATGAGGGGTGAGACTGGAGATGCACGCGCTATTCAAGATCGTGTGCGTACCTGAAAGCTCTACAGCGTGTGGAGTGGCTGTTGTGATCCATGGAGGAGCTACGTGCCTTCCTATCCATTTGAACTGTTTTCCTTCGTGTTCTTTAGCTCTGTCCCTTAAATACCTGCTTCCTTTCCCTTTTGGTAATCTGCTAGTTGGGCTCTGCCTTCTGGGGGTAGGAGCAGCTCCCCTGAGATGCTCAGGGTGAGCTGCTGCGTGGAGGAGGATTGCTACCACAGAGTGGACAGGCAGAGTTTTTCCTCTCTACTGGGAACCTGCCTCTTTAAAATCGCGGGGGGCTGCTCTTTCTCCACTTCCCGAGGGCCGTGATTCAGCTGCGGAGGCAGCAGCAGATGGATAGGCTGCCCCCATTGCTAGAGGCTTTTCTATAAATTCCTCGTGCCCTCGGAGGTCAACGCCACGCAGAGCTCTTCTGGCGCTCTGCTGGGAAGGCTCGCCAGGCTCCAGGTCTGGCATTTTGCCTCCTCCACTGTGCTTGTGCACGGCCCGCCTGGCAGAGCGCCAGCCTGCCCAGTCCCACTGCAGCAGCAGGGTGCAGCCAGGYGCTCGGCCTGCCCCTGTGCCCGCAGGGCTGGGCATGTTGCGCTCGGCTTCTGCCCGGACCTGCGAGGGAGTCGGAGGAGCGAACGTGATGCTTTTTCTGATGGGTGCTGTGGTTAGGTCCTGGCAGGCAGGGACACAGGTAATGGCAGTGCGGCCCAGGGGCTGTTGATGCAGCTGTTTCTCCATGAATGTCACTGTTCAGCCTTCCCTGCCTGCTGGGGAGGGCTGTTTCGCAGGCCAGCTTTGTTAACCCCTGTGCAGTTCCCCGGCACAGCCATCACCCTGGCTGCGGAGTGTAATGAGTGTGCAAGGTGCTAGCGTGGCTAACTGGGACTTGGAGGGAGAAGCCACCAGGCTAGAA
This sequence comes from Rhea americana, assembly GCF_003343005.1. Lineage (NCBI taxonomy): Eukaryota > Metazoa > Chordata > Aves > Rheiformes > Rheidae > Rhea > Rhea americana. Next base: position 349,724 of record NW_028186518.1, on the reverse strand, counting down.
GAAACATAGTGCTAGCTTTTTGCATTGGTGCTCTTTATCTGGAGAAACTGTGGCCCTTTGCAAAGAAGGGCTGCCCTACGGTTTGCTCTTAACCCCCGGGGCACGGGGAAGTCGACCTGCCCAGCCTTGCTCAGTGGCCCCGGGCAGGGAAAGCGCCAGCCTGGTTTTGGGCCGGATGGCGGTGCAGCTCTCCAGTAGCCACGTGAGCCTGGCCCTTCCAAGGGGGCTGGGCRATGCTCTGGTGTTGCACCATTTCCCAGATACACCGTGCAGAAGTGCTGTTACCACTYGTTGAATATGGAGAAAGCTTAAGGAACGATCTGAGTCTGTACCCCCAAATTCAGATGAGTTGCTGTGAGGTGAGAGAAGCCACCCCTGCTGCCTGCTTGACCACAGTATGATACCTCAAACTGGCAGGTGTTGTGTTTCAGAAGGGGTGTTCTTTTAYAAGTAGACACATAAGGAATTGCACCCCCCCTCCCTTTTTCAAGCAGCTGTGAAGATTGTGCTTTTGTCAGCTTTTCTCTTCCTCCAAAGAGGGAAGAATTTGAAAAGAATATTAAATTGCATTCAGGAAGGGTGCACAGAAAGGATGGGGGCAAGTTTTCGTGCTGTTGATCAGAGCTGTGTCCCACATTCCGCTCCTTGAGGCGTATCCTTTGCCTTGGTTTCTCTTCTATACCTTTTTCTTTTCTTCTGTCATGACTCCCGGAATAATTAGTTACTAGCACTGTGTGCGTGTGTGTGGTTTTAAAGGTATCTTTTAAATCTGCAGCATGGGTTCCCTTTGCCACAGCTCTCTGCGGTGGCTCATTCCCTTGAAGATATGCAATCAATACTTCTCCTGAACCCACTGATATACTTGGCCATCACTTAAATATCATTACAGGAAAGATTTCAACAAGATCACTGCACATTATACTTTAAAGTTTGACTTTAAAAGAATGCCTGGGCTTTGCTAAAAGGCATTAGTAATGGGATTCTCTATCTTTGGGCTTAATTTATTCTGAAGAGAATAAGGCCATTATCTTAAATCTTTTTTCCCCTTTTCTTCCTGTTAGAAAAAAGAAAAAAGGAAAAAGCAGGCTTCTGAAGTCCAGCACTTATGGCAAAATCATTGTTTAATTGCTTACTCTTTTAACCCTTTGGAAGAAGCTGAGGTTAGGAAGTATGGAAGCTACTGTGTACTGATGGCATGTTTCCTGCTGCTCTGCAGGCAGTGATGCCTGTTTCTATGCTTTCCAACTTCTCTTGACCCACTTCGCTCTAGAGAGAGTTCCTCACAGCAGCTTCTAAGGCCAAGGCCCAAAGGATTAACAAGTTGTGGGCTTATCTTTGGTGAGGAAGCTAGAGCTGGTTTGCTATCAATGGTAGTGTTGTGCTTTTCTGGAGATGTGCTTCGACTAAACCAGAATGAGTAGCGAAATTGTGGGGTTTATGTCATTGCTGGCCAGCGAGTGTAGGATGGAAAGACCTGCATTTGAAAGACCTTCTTTTGACAGTTGAATCCTGCTTTACAGAGCTCTTACGAGCTATGCCAAAAATCAAACCAAAGGTGAATACTTGTCTTTGGATGTATTTTGCATGTARAGACTGTGAATGGATGTTGAGTTCTTGAGGTTTCTATTTGCATCGGTATCACCGGAGAGCTTCTGAACATTGTATTAATGCTCAGCCAACCTTGAATTTTTTTTGATGCATTCCTGAAGCCTGCATTGCGTTTATGTCTGCATTTTAAAATCGAGCTAAAAGCAGGCTATCCACTCTAGGATATGTCATGCCTTGGTTTAAAGAGTGCAGAACTCCTTGGACTAGGGCAGAAACGTAATCCAAACTCAGCTTTGACTAGTGGAATTTTTTTTGCAAGAGTGAGGAGCAGAACCAAGGAAAGCTTTTTGACTCAGAGCAAAAGGTGGTTCTCTAGAGCACTGGGGTGTGAGTCTTCATTTGCATTAGTATATTTAACTGCAAAATCTGTGGGGCATTCAAGCAGAGAATAGCAGAGGCTTTGCCTCAGGCTGTAGGAGGTRTATTAAATCTAGATGTCCTGCATACTGGGACTGAGGCTTTCCCATCTCTGTTGAATTGTTTTCTTCTTTCTGGGGCCCTTCTAAGGTAGAGGCAGGATTTTGTATCCCTTAGAGCTATAGTTGCTGGTGCCTGAGTTACCATATGAGCTAAGGATCAATTATACATTAGAGACCTGGTAATGATGAGAATTAAATGAGCTTTTGCTGAAGTGTGCTGTGCTTCTGTTCACCTTCAAACAGAAACCACTCCAAAGAGCACCAACATCTGCACAAATAATCTGTCTTCTGGAAAGCACATTGATCTCCTGTTTACATATGGGAGTGTTCTCCTGTTGTCTCTCCTGGGGCAATGAACTCTGCTCACAAGAATGCAAAATATTATGGCTTTCCACAGGCCTCTGCCTAGTGTATGCAYGTTGCCATTAGCTCACACTGATGAGGAGTACGGAGGCAGCAGGGGCTGGTGCCCAGGGCTCTCCCTGATTCTAGACTCTTGAGGCTTGGCTGTGTTGAGCATCTGCCTGGCTGCATATGGATGCTCCAGCTGTTCCAGCTGCTCCTTCGCAGATCTGTAGAGTTGTCAGTTGTTACCAAAGGTGCAAAACTTYCTCCTAAACCACTGCTCAAACCTGCTTCCTGAGAGTGATGCTGTTTCTCTTCAGTTCAAGCACCTCTTGTTTTGATGATCCTCTGTTGCATCTCCTCCATCTCCATCCCAGAGCTTGCGCTTGGTCATTGCAGTCCGGCGTKGTTCTTGCCCAGGCTGTCCCTTGTCCTAGGCCTGGATGATTATACATAGGGCCTTAACTTTGGACCTCTACCCAAGGGTGTGTTGAGTCATTCAAGGTTTCTAAATTTTTGGATACTTCCCTATGGTTCTGACCCTAAGCAGGTCTTGCCTTAAACCAGTGTCACAGAGCCTTAGTCTGTAGCATAGCTTTTAATTTGTGCAGSTTACAGGGTTATATTAGTTACTGTTTGAGTCCTCGTGACAGTCGTGTCAGTGGTTAAAGCAGCATCAGGCACTCTCTTCTATTTGAATCCCTTTGACTCAGTTTCTCCCTGTGGTGAAACTGTATTGATGCTTACCTATTTCAGTGCAGTTCTGAAGGTTAATTTATTTTTTTCCAAAGCACTTAGCAAACATTAAGTGTTACATAAATCTGAAGTTTTATCTGCAAGACTCATTGATTTGTAGAGTGYGGTCATATTGTCTGGGTTTCTTTTTTTCCTATAGAAACTTCAATCCATCAAAAAACAGTTTTTGCACTAGACCAAATAATTGCATAAACAAACAGCACAAAATGTCTAATCAATGACAAGGCAAATGGGGCCAATAGCATACCAACTCCTGTCTCCATTTGTGGTTCACATGGACCATACTGGAGAGCCAGGACTTGCTGGGGTTGATGTTGCTGTGCTCGAGCGCAGTGACAAGTTTGCAGCCCCAGCACTGCCTGATAGCTCACCAGATGTGCGCGCTGTGGTTACCACRTTTTCCCACTCTGTTATTGCCATGCTCTCTATGACACTCTGCTGCCTCCAGTTGCTCATACACCCTTGGGAAAATCAAATTATTTTTCCAGTAGAAAGCAGTATTATTTACACACCAATACCCCTATTATCTCTTTCAGGGCATTGCAAAACAGACTGGCATTTTTTGGGGGTGGGGAAAGGAGGGGTGCTGGTGTAACCGCAAGGAGTAAATCATCAGGGAGCAGTGCTGAAGAGCAGAGTTGCTTCATACAGCTCTTCCATAATGCTGTAATTTACCCTATCAGGAACAGCAGGACGTAGAGATAACAATGTTTTCTATTAGGGTGGGAGAAATAACAGAAAAGGGCGGTGGGTGGGTGTGGGGGTTGTTTTGACTCTGTAAATGGCAAGCATTTTGTTTTTTCTCCATTTTTATTTGGTAAGCCAAGGTGAAATAAGCAGAGGCTATCTGTTTTTTAGCCTCTTCAAAGCCATGACCCCTCCCCAGCTCCAAATCAATCATAATTCTCTTACTCATTGATTTGCAGACAGCATGAAGCCCATCTGCTCCCTGTATCTCCAGGTTATTTTTTTTTGCTAGAAATTCTGGATTTTGCATTAGTGCTGGTTGCAAGCCTCCGGACTGTTGTAACCAGGGGCTGAGCCAAGTGAGCTGTGCCTACCTCSACCTGCTCCTGAGGCCTGGAGAGCCCAGCTCCAGCATTCCCAGAGCCCTCACTTTTGTGGTGGCAAGTGATTGGACATGCATTTCCAAAACCCAGATGTCTCAGCTGCTGATGTCTGGACTGAGACCAAGCAAACTTTTTTCATGAAAGCATGTAAGATCAGGAGCTTTTGAGTGAGATGGGAGTTGTTAATCTGAGGGGAACCAGGCTCTTGCCAATGGCTTCTAGGCTGGTGCTTGGTGATTCAGGCATGACTCATTTCTCCAGGCAGAATCATACCAGCTCCTGCTTCCTGTCTGTCCCTACTTGATTTGGGTGGAGAAAGGAGAGATGTGTAGTGTTTGCACCAGACTCTTGGACCTTCTTGCCTCCACTTTTCTGTGATYCCTTGCATGTAGTAGGCCCTTGAATTTGCTATGGTGCATCGCTTTCAGAGACAGGGAAAAGTGATGAAGTTATTGCTTTTCAGTAAGCCAAAAGACACGGCTTTGTTGCTGGTTTTGTTTGTCGCTGGATGGGATGCGTGTTTGCAGAAGTGCTTTGACATTCTGGGCAGATGGGCCTGACAGAATCTCAGAGCGCTGTTTTCATCYGATGACTAGACATGAATGCTGAAGATGTTACAAAACTTCCTGTAAGTCTGAAGTGGGCTGTGGGTTTCAAAGCTGATCCATTCAGTGCCTCTGCTCTTCAAAAGAGTGGCCCTTCTGAGTCAGTAGATTACAGCAGTAAGTGTATACTGCTGAATAGGATATCTCTCCTGCCGTACATGCTTTCATTGTCCCATCCACATTTTGGTATTTGCCATAAGCCATGTGCTCTTACGAAAAACCATTTGCAAGATAAGTAAAGGAAAATGTAATCCCTGAGTGGAATGAAGGGTGCTTTGAAATGAATGGGGGATAATCCTTTTGTTGTCTGTTACAAATGCACTTTATTTCTGCATTATCTGAGCATGAGAATAGACTATTCGCTCAGCCAACAAATCCGTTGCAGCACCCTCTCCCCAATGCGTCAAACTCGAGTAGCAGGCGGCGGAGCAGCCTCTGAACTTTCTTTGGTTGGTGGCTTGCAAAAAGGGTTTTTTTGAATTTCAATATCCTGCTGGCATTATTTTAATGCTTGCAGTGTGCACGGTGTTGGCTTAAGTCATGCTAAAAGACATAGGTTGAGATTCACAAAGAGGTCTGAAGGATTTAACTGTCTGCCTGTCCCTGATTTCCTGTCAAGACAGGTAGGGAAATCTGCTTGAATTGCCTTGAAAATCAGGAACCCTCCTCCCTCCCCCAGGATTTTCTAGTCAGAGAGGTGGCAGGTGGAGAARAATTTTATCCTCTCACATTCAATGTTTTTATTTTTTCTCTTGTTGGCAAACTTCTCATAGCAAGTTCAAGCCCATTTGACTTATGCGAAGAAATACCTGAAGCTTCTGCAGAGCTTGGACTTTCTGACCAGTATGGCCAGCAGCCAGGTGTGATCTATCCAGCCACATCGGCAGGAAAAAAAGCTCAGACCTTAAAGACTGTAAACGCTATGTTACCTTGGACTGTAGCAGCTATTTTCAGCTAATATTAAAGTCCTTTAGTTACTGCAAACAGTGCTTCTTAGGCTCTGTAAAATGAGTCACAGCCTTCTCCCTGGTTTTTAGAGACTAACCCAAGTTCAGCAGGTATTTCATGGGATGCATTTGCTCACTCTGATTTCACTGGGTGCCATTCCCAGCCTTCAGCCTGGTCGCCTTGCTAATAGTCGCCCTCCCTCCTGGTTGCTTGTGTAGTCTCCAGTTGTGTTTCCACGGTGTGCCAAACACGATGCAGAATCTTTATTAGGGAGAGGCCTTGGAAGTGAGGTCGCTCCTGGGTCCAGCGGTGCTGCGCAGCGGGCAACCTGGCTGGCCTCAGCAGCTGCTAGAGGGAGGGATGCTGCCTGCGACAGGGGTGTCCGGAGCGCCCTGTGCAGCACACTTTCTTTACACATCCAAATGGATTTTTTCCTGGGTAAATTCCCTAAGAGGCTGGATGCTCCAAAGTGTGAGGGTGTAAATGGGATTTCTGTCCGGTCAGAGCCCAACTGTGCTGGGACTGTCGTGATTTTTTGCTAATCAACAGGTCTAGACATGTGCCTCCAATCTGTGGGCTGCCCAGCAGTTGCCTATTAGCTGCCTTTTAAGCATGGATGGTATCAGTCTTGGAATAATCTAGATGCTTTTAGTAGAGCAATTATAGCTGGCAGACTCTTCCAGTGCCTGCATAGTAATTAGGGGTGAATAGGAAATTAAAAAGCTAATTATAAAGCCTATGGACATTGTTTTCTTTTTCTTTTCTTTTCTTTTCTTTTTTTTTTTTTAAGGAATTTACTTTGCTATAAATGCTACCTTTTCTGATTTGCTTAGCTCTGGTGGTGGTAGATGGGGAAACTGAGGGAAACAAAACACCAGTTCCTGATGCTGTGTGATGCTGTGCTATCTTCTAAGGAGATTATGACATGATCGAAAAGACACAGGAACAGTACTAAGCTGACTGTAAGCCTGTTGTCTTCAAGCTTTTCCATTATGAAGCACAAAGGAAACTCAAGTTTTCTATCTCCTGGAGTCTCATACCATTCTAATCTAAAGTTAATCCCTTCAAACAAGTATTCCGTCTACCCTTGGAATGGCATCACAGGTTTATCATGGGGCCTTGCTTTCTTGGGAGCTACACAGCCGTACAATTAATTGAGGTATTTAGGTGGCTTCTTCTAGATCACGTTGTGCTCAATAGCAATTTAAACCAAGTGTCCACTGGTACATGGTAAAAACTACCAAGGGAAAACATGTGGCGTTCCCATGCATAGCAAATGTATTCATTAGCATCAAAGCTATTACGCAGAATACCAAAATGACCTTGCAGTCATTAGAAGCTAGATATGTTATGACTTAAGTTTAGAGGGACTTGCATTACAATGTAAAACCTAATTAGTGTTACTTCCACTAACTGCTACATGTTGCTGAGGTATATAAAATAAATACATGATTGATGCCAGGTACCATCAATGCTAACCCCAGCTGTAGTTTTTAAAAGGAAGAGAAATTTACTGGGATAATGAGTAGCACTAAATTAGTTACCTTTGTTGGCACCTTGTTAATGTATTTGTTGTTGTGTGCTTGAATGCTAAGAAGATTGTTATGCAGCTTGTAACCATAGGGTTTGCCAGTGCCCTTCATAAAAATCTGTCTGTGAATCAGACTGCTGGAGTCGCTCTTGGGTAGAAGCTGGGGAGAGCACAGCTGGAGAAATACTAGCAGTAGTTAGTGGCGCTGGAGTTGCCAAATGGCTAAGTGAAAGGAAAGGCTGAGGTTCTTATCCCCAATCCCTTGTGTGCCCTTTTCCCAAAGCTCCGAGTTTGTTCTTGGAGCTGAAAATCTTAGTATGAATTCTGTGTGGATAAGCTAAGAAAAAGTGATGAGTTGACCAAGGAACAACTTCTGCTGGCAGCTGTGCTCAGCATCGGTAACAGCTGCTTTTTCATGTACTTGGGTAATTAATTACTGTTTTTCTAGAAAGAGACAATTTTGTCTTCAGCCTGCCTTGCTGGTGAGCAGTGTTCTACGTGCAACATGAGGCAAAGGCCTGGGCTGGAGAAAATGGACCAGCGCAACAGGCAGAGGGACAGCAACACAAGTGACCAAGAGAACAGCCCCCCACACCAGTAGTTTTGTATGTTCTGTAAGTACAGGTAAGGGGGGGGGTAACAGTGAGAGAAACAACTATAAACATGTTAAAAAGAAAATGGTGACCAAAATCAATTGCAGACAAAAGCTTTGTATTGGAAGTGACAGTAAGGCTACACATACCTTAAATGCTGACTTCTGAACACTTTTGCTTCTCTAATTCATAATACTTTTGTTTCCCAGCTGTCCTTACTTTTTTTTTTGGCAATAACCAGGTTAGGATAATTGAACTGCTGATAATTAAAATGAAATCTTTGTTCCATGCTGTCTCTAGTCCTAGGAAGTCATCATCAGAGCCAGGCGGTGATATTTTGATATTCTAGATTTTTTTTGATATCTGGAGTGAAGTTACAAAGCGAGGAAGGACGGCAGGCCTAGCAGTTTTATAATCGCTCTTTCTAATGTGCAGTATCATGGGAATCTTCTTAGATGTCTCCACAGTGGCTGCGCTTCAAACACGTGTGCTGTTAAATGCAGAAACCAGCTACTGAATTAATGAACGTGGCTTCAAAGCGCCCTCCTCCTTTTCCGAAGCCAGAGATCTGAAGGCGATCTTGAAGTGGGTGACAGGCCTTTGAAAATTATGCAGCGCAAACAATAAACCTCATTAAATGAAGTCAGCAAAAACAGCACAGAAATCCAAAGTGGAGTCAGAGGCAGAGATGGACATGGGGAAAACTCAGCTGGGCATTTCCAGCCACTTTAAGACAGGCAGCAGCAAAAAGGTGCTTGTTGCTGGGGATGCTGGGAGCAGAGCAGAGTGCGGCTGACTCACTGTCACTATCAAGTTGTRGTTTGCTTTGAAGTTTTTGGATGCCAAAGTCAAGCAGAAGGAGCCTGGGTACAATCCCAGTGTGTCTTACGTTTAAGACTTACTCTTGTAGCATAAGGGTAGCTTTGCCAGATGAGGTGGATTGGATGGGTTTCTCTTCTGCTGTGTCATCTCCTGCCTGGCAAGAGCAATTGTCTTGGGTAATGCAAGGTGCAGCTGCTCACTTGGTCCTTGGTGATGGTAGTGTGGGTGGTGGGTGCTTTTCTGCATGGCTGAAATTGGAGCTTTGGCACATTGCAGTCACATTTACATCTTGGCTTTTTCACAGCTTGCCCTAAGAGCTGAAAGCAAATCCAGTCCATCCGCCCCAACTGCACCGTGGAAGAGGGCTTAACTCCCCCATCACCCTCTCCAAGCAGATCCACCCTCCTGTTCAGTGTAGGGCCGGGTTGGCCCTGATACTTGCCTGTTCTGAAATGAGGATTAATGAGTTCCTCCATCTGATACTTGTTTGAGATTGCCATTTGGGTTCATTTTAAACTAATTTTATTCTTCACGTCACTGGCAATTTATGCAGCAAATGCAATTATTGGAGATGAACGCTTGCCACAGCTGAAGGCTAGAAGTGCCACTTCCTCAGATGCGTGAGGAATGGAGAGCTGGGGAATTGGGGGGGGAGGCAAAAAGAATATTAGAAAAATAATCTTTCTCTACAATACTCTCAGAGCTGATACACACACCTTCATAAAAAAGTAATTTAATTTTCCCAGTGCAGCACGAAAGGGAGATCTAATTATCCACTTCTAAATTGCTTTCTTAATTTTTCAAAACATGGCTTTTTGTTTATGCCTTTCCCTGAGCCCTGCTTAGAGGCTGCTGTAGAACTCACCTCCATATGGAGGTCAGTGATAAAGCCACCTGGAAATGTACTTTCTCATGATAGCAGGTGTCAGAGCTTCTAATGTGCCACGTGAGTCTTTTGTCCATTTTAATGGTGCCTCTTAGCAGAGCAAGGCTGTGAGCATAAATATACTTTGAAGATGTTCTTCACGTGATGGTGGAAAAGGCAGGGCCACGCAGATGGTTTGGGAAGCAGCCCTGAAGCTTTACTGAGAACTCACAGCAAATTCGCCTTGAATGTTCTCTTGAGGTTTGAGGAAGCTGTATTCCCTCACCCTCTAAACTGTTGGTTGCTGCGTTTCTAAGTTTCACTTGCAAGCATCTGTAGGTTCTCAGTCTGCTTCGCACCACTATCAAAGACTATAATGCTCTGTAACGAAATTTCTAGAATCTCCTGGAGATTCCTGCAGGCACTGCCTTTTAGACTACTTTTAGACTATTTATTTACCTTAAACCTGAACAATGCTTCCTGCATAGTCCATAAAAGTCCAYGGTCCTGCAGGAAGCTCTTCAAAGAAACGTCAGCCAGTGCTAGAGGAAAGAAGTGTTTGAAAAATGTGGTTTTGATCATATTCCATAGTACCCCTCTCCACACGTCATGTATTCTTTACATGAATTTCCCCAAAGTTCAGCTAACGGGCTTGTCTTCTGAATTCAAAATGATGTACGCACACCTTCTCTAGCATTTATAGTATAAATGCTAAGCTGTACTTCAGCAATTATCATGAGTTTCTGAAAAACRGTTTCAAATTTTGGAAATGACACCATAGTGGTACTGTTTAGTGGTAACCATTTTCAAACTGCAAGCTACAGTCTGTCAGTGTTAAGATACTCAGATGAACAAAGTATTTTGTACTTCSTTGCGTTGCATCCCACTGTTAAACTTTTCCTCTGTGTGTTCCCCTAGGCTGTGTTCTTGTCTGGGACTAGGCAGTAGGTTTTGTGCAGAAAGCCATGAGGTTTTGTTTTTGGCCTTAGTTTATCTCACTTGTGGTGGGTTTTGTTCAGTAATTGAGACCTGGGGCTTATTGTGCCATGGACTGCTCACGTTCAAAAGTTGAGGCTTGGAGAGAGAGGTAACTTGCCTCTCTATTTAAGGCTTTTTTTTTTTCCATGTACTTACAGGATTTCCTAAATCCATGCTTGCCTGAATTCCTTTCTTCATCTTCATCTCAAACACATTGCGTCTTTATCTCAAACACGTTGAGTTAGGCTGAAAGGAAAGCTGGTGTCTGAAGGATTGCAAACAGTGCAAAATGTCAAAATCGTATGAAAGGTGGAAGAAGGGTTGTGTCCGCTCCCATGCTGTGATCCTGTGTAACTGTAATGAGTTTCTTTTGTAGAGGTAGGTGCAAGGTATCTGTTTGCTATAGCCTTCTGTGTGGCGTAAGAATCTTCCTTAGCTGTTCCTCTTTACCTTTTTTCCCCCCTCTCGTCCTTCTTACGCTCCAAATGAAAGGCAAACCRCATGCAGCAGGTCAGTAAGCAGAGCTTTTTAGGCCAGCCCCCCTTCTTGCCAGTTTTGATTTGGCTGACTGTGATTGAGGACGTTCCTGTCTTGCAAGCGTATAGGATCYGCTTTAGTCCCCTTGCCTCTCTGTGAGGCGTGCAGGTCAAGAACTAACCCGATTCCGAGTATGTGAGACCAAGCTGTCAGCTACTTGTGAAGCTTGCCTGCAAAGCCTGGCTGCTCAATAATGCTCTAATTAACTACYGCAAACTTCAGAGGACCCAGCTAACTATAATTGAGAGATCAACAGAGGCTGCAATGAAGTTAGATGTGCATACTAATTACTGAATTATCTAACACCTGCTTTTGAGAGCAGTACCAAAATATAAATACATTTTGCATTGTAAGGCCCTTGCTATGAGTAACACGAGCAGATCTTGCGCGAGCGAGAGATGAAGTGAATTGTCAGGCAGCTCTTAGATGCCTTTTCGCATCTGCAGTTTTCTAGAGGCRGCTGCAAGACCTCATTTGACAAATCTCTATCCTTTATTTTTAGTCAGGGTATTGAGGCTGTCTTGTTGCAGGCTCATCCTGCAAGAAGCCAATTAAGCAGTATTCCAAACATTAAATCAGATGCTACTACCTGAGGTAGTAGTGATGATGATGACGTACTTCACGAAGCCCCAGTGAATTCTTTCAGCCCTATAAGTTTCACGTCAGTGTCCAAATGACACTCAATTTGCTGCCTGCTCTAAAGCCTCTCAGAGGAAGAAATACTAGGATTCATTTTTCAGCTGCTGTGATGACAAATATAAAGGTTAAATGTCCCAGATTTCAGTGCAGCAGTCTACTGAAGGTCTGTCGCCAATCATTCTGCGCATGGGGAGTAGAAACAGGTGAGGGGAGAGAAAAAGCTGTTTTTTCTTTATTCCATTTCACTTTAATACTGATCTAAGGTGCGATTTCCACATCATCAGCTCAATCAGCCATCGCCATCAGCCCTGCGAAGGCAATAATTTTCTGCTAAGCAATTTTGTCACCAGACTGGAGGAAAAATGAAACCAACATTTTAGTGTTTCGTCCAACCTGGAATCAGCACATGCATAGTTCACCATCTCCCCTTCAACAAGTGGCTATTCACTTTTTCCTCTCCTGAGGATTAAGCTGCTTGCTGTGGAAAATACTTGAGCTTTGCCACTTCCTCCCTTCTTTGAGGATCATATTTGCTCAAGTGCCGTAAGACTTGTTGACTATTCTGATGATTTCAAGTAGCATTGTTTAGGTTTGTAGCATAACTGGTTGCATACTTTGCTGTTGATAACTACCTGTTCTATCCCTTCTGAAAGGCAGGACCTCACATGAAGTCCCCTGCTCTTGAAATATGATGCTTTTAGTTGCTATTTTTGTTATCTTTGCTGTAATGTACCAGAGTGCCAGCTTATGTAGACTGTGGGTGGGGTGGGGTGCAGCATGGCCTGGTCGCTTGGGCTGGAAACGGTTCCAGCTGCTCACGTGCCATGTAGCTAGCTGCTAACCATTTCTACTTTATTTTTACACCAGCAAAACCAGACTGCATCTGAGCATATGCACTGCAATGTCAGACTTATCACTGATGTTGGGAGGAGGTGGAACATGTCTGAATGTTTACGGCAACATTTCTTCTGGTCTTTTACCTCTCTGTTCTGCAAGTCTAGTACTTCGGAAAGAGCTATAAAATCAGCATGCTCTCCTGTTTTTCAGCTGAGTTGTGCTCTCCTAGACCAAGTGAGCATCTACCAGCTGCCTCCCTTGCTTATGACTTCTCCCCGTGCTTTGATGTCTGGTCTCTGTATCATTCCCTTTTTTACCCTCTAATCAAAACCAAACAAACAACTCCCAGGAAAAGGCTGGCCAATCCTGCTCCTTTTTTTCTAGACCTTCAGGAAGTTATTGCTTCCCCTGAATGTCATCAAACATGTGAAATGTGCATGTTGCTTTGAGAGAAAACCATACCAAAGATCTCTGTTCCAACCAAAATCTGCTTCCCCAAGCTTGGTTTAGATTCTCCAAAAAGCCTTGAATGTGTTGAGCCAAAGCCAGGTAGGTCACGGGATTGGCAGTATGAATTTCGTGGAGCTGCATGTTTGCAAAGGGAGGCTCTCAGAAGTAGCCTGCTCTTTGGAGGAGGCACTGGCTAGCTCTACTGTGCCAGAGATGCTTTGCTGTAACCTCAAGTGCTTCAGCCTCTAGTGCCTCATGAGAGGAGAAGGGTATCCTGCTACAGTTGCAGCATCCTAAAATCCCACTGGCCCTTTCTGAAACATTCGGTACCTTCTTGGCTTCGTGATGTTTTCATTATTGATATCTCAAAAGATTCAGCTGACTTGCCCCTCGCTGCCTTGTCCCAACAACTGTCTTGTGTCGCCTCTGATCCAGCGGCCTGTGTGAATCCACGTTGGGTGTTTGAGGTATTCAAGGGGGAGGGAGTTCTTCAGATTCCTCTCTCTTGCTCCTCTTATCAGAAGCGAAGCCAGGATTATCAACTGCTTGTAATGCTAAACTTTCCATACGCTGGCCAGAGCCTATTGCTCACTTTGAAAATCTTTTTGGTAACTGCAGTTGCCAAGCAACTGTCAGCTGCATTTCGGAGATGCTTACAGTCTTCAAGATGTTGGGACCCAAATGCTACTGTTACAGTTCCTAAGATTACTGTTTTTCCCGGGCAGGACGCGTTGTGAAGGCCAGGTAGCCTTCGCCCATTTTTTGTCCTTATCTCTGCTCGCTTTATTAGTGTGCTTTCGCAAAGCTCTCCCTCTGCTAACCCAATTGATTATCTCGCTGGTTAGGTTTCAGGGGAGTAGCTGGCTCTCKCTGTTTGTCCTTCAGTATGTGCTTTGATATCCGGGACTGAACTGAGTCTCTTGACACAAGTCACATGCTGTCTGAGTCTGGAAAACCGGGTGGTGCCTCTTGTAACTAGTAAAACTAGTACAGCCTTCCAATTGCATATCTTCTTGCCYCCCTAACTTAAGGGAAACGTTGCCTCTTTCACGAGGCTGAGATTAAGAAATGCTGGGTGTGCTGTGACTCGAGTGCTGCCTGCAGGGCCGCGAGGAGGATSTAGTCTGGGCGCAGTTTGCTCTTGGTGTGCTGCGAGCTCTTTGGCCGAGCTCTGCTCCTCAGGCTGCRAGGCGGCAGCGCAGGTGCCGCACGTGGTTTCTGCCGTGGCAGAAGCCTGGCAGCATCTCTCGTGGCCTGTGTGGAATGAGAGGGCCAAGGGGAAATCAGAAGCCCATCAAACTTTGCCTATAGAAGTGCTTATTAACAGACTCCCTCTGTACATGGATATGCATGGTTTATTTCATTTTTGTGCCAGCCTATTCCATTTGGGTTAATAAAAGAAATATCCGTTCTATTAGGTGCATTACAGTGACAAAGCTCCAAGGGAGAGGGCAGCTGCGTGCTTGTCAGCCGCCTGAGTATTGGGCTGTCAGTTGTGCCATCAAGCCTTCCTGCTTATTTGCAATTTTATTTTCAGATGTGATTGACATCTGGAGGCTCTGACATTCTCGGCACAAACATACAGCCTGTTATTATGCTTGCATTAACATTTTGATAAACACACAGTGCAGCATTGAAAAAGTAATTACATGTCATCACATCTCTGCCTCATCAAAGAAAACTTTACTGTGTAATTGCTCCAAGATTTACCCAGGTACAGTGTGCGCTGCTTCTAGCAAAGGCTCCTTTCTGTTGAAGAGTTTTCATTTACCTTTAGAGATGCACAATATCCTTTCCCCACGGGGCTTTCTGGGGCTAAAATAAACTTGGTGATATAATTTAGCTTTCCATAAATATGCTTAGATATTAGAGTGCAGTGCTTTTTGGATAATAGTTATTTAATGCTTGATGTAAATATGTTTTGTATTATATTGGCTAAGCTATCAAGGTAAGTTTCTGACGACTGGGAGAAATAGCGTATTGTTACATTGGTTTCTGTATTAGCAGAAGGACCCTTTTGCACTTATATTTATATCAGTACTTCTCACAATGACATCTAATTTTACCATAAAGTGAGCCTCGCTGAAGCACCTTGCTGCAGATTCTAAAATATTGGCTATTTCCTCGCTTGTAAAGGACTTTTCTGATATGTCTCTGAAAGAGGTATTATATGGAAGAATACAAATAAATCCAAGCAGTGGCTTTTTTTTTCTTTCCTTCAGAGCCAAGTAAGGAAGGGAAAAATCTCATAGATGTTCTGTCAATAAGTCTTGCAAGGCAGACATTGAAAGACCTGGATGAAAGGTAGAGAAAAAACTAAGTATATGATCATAAAATAGATGACAGTGGTCAACTGGACAATTGTTCATTAGCCACAGTGAGTTTTGAGGTTATTTAGGATGCCAAGTGTTGGCTAAGTCAGCTTTGCTCCTTGCTGGGTAGCTTAGAGAACGTGAGCCTGTTCTTACTGCTGACTGATGGGATTATTCCCTCTGCTCAAACAGTGCTCCCCTTCACTCTAGAATTTCAAGCCAGAAGTTATGGTCCCAGTTCTGGTGGGATAACATTTAACTCTGATGCTTCCTTTAGCTAGRCGACATGTCCAATATTTCATCTGATCTAGAGGGGAGAGGGTTAATCTCTCCCTTCCTTCCCCCCCCCCCCCCCCAACTAGAACAGATTGCGTGGTACAAAAAGTGATTATGCATTTTAATTTTTATGTGTGCGCTCGCTTGCAAGTTTTTATCACTGTCAGTGGGTTGCTGGGGAAAACGTGGGGGACTTGTGCATCTTGAAGTGGTTGGTTGAATGCCTGCTCTGGAGAGGAGAGTAATTCTCAGGGCTAGGTATGAGAGAGGGAGCATTACGAGCAGACTCACTAAGGTGCCTTTTCTTTCTTGCGGTAGCAGTAAGGAAAATGAGCACAGGATGGCCTTAACGGTCGATTTTTTTTTTCCTATATTCTGTCTGCTCGCTTTCTGTACTCCAAGCGGGACACTCCTCTTCCTTCTGCAGGAACAAATTTTCTTTTTCTCTTTTCCAGCTTCACATAAGGGGAGCAACTTCAGGAAACTTTACTCCTCCTGTAGACTATAGATAACGCTAACTTSTTCTCATGAAGATCTGTAGCCATCGCTGAATTTCCCAAAAGCCATTTTCCTTTCTCTCAAGACTTGTGCCTCCCTCTGCCAGAGGAGGCCGACCTTACTGAAACAGGTCAGCACCTTCTGGCTTTGGCTGCTCTGGCTTTGAGAGCCATGCCCTGGGCAGGGGGGTCTATCCAGGAGCCGCTAACAAGCAGTGGACAGCAATGGTCGGCCATCCATCACCCCTCCAGGAACTGGCAAGCTCTAGATGGCAGCTAATGGCGCGGCTGTTTGGCAGCCTTAGGTAGGGGAGATCAGCATTGCTGACTTAGTTTGAGTGGTGGCTTTAATAAGAAGCGGCATTAAAGACGGACWGAATGGCACACATTTCCAAGTGTGTTTAATGGTTGGATAATGCGATGTTAGTGTCTATTAATCCTCTAAGGAGATTGGTATTAGCTCAGCTTTAGCACTAGACTGAATAAATACATTAACAGGATGCACACAGGCTTGTGCCTGGAACATCTGTATCTAACATCTGTATTATGATTATAGGCTTGTGGCCTATATACAGTATCTATGAAATTAGATCTGGTATTATATCCTTAGTGCAGCTGGGATAGGTTAATTCCCCCGACCTACTGCCAATGACAACGGGAAGGACTAGAGCAACAAGCCCGGGTGACGCTGAGGGACCTGGTATTGCTCCGGAGAGACTTAGGGCAGCTCTGGGTTGTTCCTCTGCTTTTTGTGACGGCTGTTGGGGRGTACAGCACGTGCTGACCCTTCATTTGCTGAAGGTTGCAGGTTCTGTCTGGGGAAGTAGCAGTGACCGCAGTGCAGAAGGGTCTTTCTGGAGTTGTGTTTAACCTTCTGCTTTCTTTCCTTTTGTCGGGGAACTGCTCTTTAGATTTTAATCTTTCCCAACCCATTGAAACAGAGAAAAAGGAAATAAAACATCTGCTTTGGGTAAAGAGCAGGGAGCAGAGGAGGACTTYCAGGCGCAATGCTTTGTCCGAAAGCTTCAAAGTATGATCCCACTAATGTGCAGCCTTGTACCCRCGAGGAGCTGGGGATTTCTTACTGTATCAAACCTAGGCCATGGTCCTCCAACAGGCTTTGTGCAGGAGGGCCTCTGCACCTACGCCTGAGCATCGAAYGGGGAAGTTGCGTGTGCGCTGTCCTGCCCAGCATGGTTCAGGAAGCTGCTTATCCCAAGGAGCCCTGACAGGATTGTGGCAGGCTCAGGATTCCTGCCTATCTTTTCAGCTCTTACTCATTTACTTTCAGGACAYTTACATTTAAATATGTGTTTCTGCAAAAGCTTTACAGGAATGCAACATTGGACCAAAAAAAAAAAGCAGTTTAAAAATGCATTTTTCATGCTCTTTCATACTCTATTGATTTTGTTTTTCTCATTTTTTCTTATAAAGAGGGGGTTTTMTAATGCATTTTTCAGAAATAAAGGAGTCAGCAGTTCTGCCCTCCTAAAGCAATAGTTATTCACCTAGATTATAAATAGAATTTGCGAGGGAGGGAAATAGAGACACACACGCATATACCTATAAGGGGGGGGAAAAATCCCTTCTCAGCTTGGAGTGAATGATCCTTCAGGTGGAGGGTTCAGTACCAGGTTTCCCTCCTTGGCTGAGCTGCTGCTGCTGAGCAGCATGCTTCATTTTGCTGACATGTGAAAGCTGGTGAGAAGCGAGCTCAGAAATACTTGCTTGTTCCCTGTGGGAACTGCTTGCAGGCAAAGATCAGTTTTGTCTTGTTGTGAAGCAAGGCTCTTCAGAATTGTTGTGTTGCTGTAGTTTGGCATTGTTGATGTCCAAAATCTCAATTCTCAGTTTGAAATTGCTGTTTTCAAATGCTGTTTGTGTTTTTGTCTTTTTTGGGGGGGTAGGGGGTGGCATAAAACATGTCAAAACTATTGAAAAGAATTGCTGTCACTTGCATGATTCTCTAATCTTTCATATTTTTTCCAGTTAGCAAAAGTTTCTGAAATGTTGATAGGTTTTTCTCCTTGCATTTGTGCACATCAGTTTTTTGATGCCTCAAAAAAAAAAATCATACAACAGGAAACTGCTTTCCATCTGTATTTTGATGTTGACAACCATGTATCTTGATTTAAACTCTCAGTCTGTGAGAAGTTGCCAATGGTGGTCAATAATATGCCCTTTTATATGAAATCTGCCTTCTCAGTTTAGTGGGAAACAAATGGGACCACATGTATTAAATGGCAAACTTTGGCTCAGAGGCTTAGCTCATCCTTCCGATTTTGCAAAACTTGAGCCAAGTGGCTGTCAAGTGCGGGCGCTTTCCCGAGCCCTGATCAGACAGGGAGGACTGTTGAGCTCTTGCAGTCCCAGGTCGGGAGCTCCTGATTGCAGAGGTTTGGGTGAATGGCCCAGATCAGTCCGCTCTGGGTTGGGGTCTGGGTGGAGGTGGTGCAACAGGAAGCCTGYGTCAGGCTGGTGTGATCATTCAGCTTGGACTTAAATCTCTTGTTTTGTTTTTCTTCCTTTAACTTATCTCCTTTTCCCCACTGCTCGGGATGCATGTTGCCATGTGCCTCTGGAATATCATCCCTCTTTCTTGCTCTGGATCCCTGCAGTCTCTCCCTAAGGATGGGCTCTGCCTTACTGGCTTTTTGCTTCGGGTTATTTCTTCCTCCCCCACTTTATTGGACCAAAAAGTCTTTGTTGACTGTGGGAGCCTCTTCTCTTATTTATGCTTGTTCTTTGTAGTCRTGTACACTATAGCTTAGTCAGCCCACTGGTGCTCTGTTGAATCCCATCTGGGAGATGCAAAGGAATTAAAGCCACTGGGTGTTGAAAAGCTTTGCCCTGCCTCTGCAGTTGACTCTGAGAGCAGCCCTTGTTGTGCCAGGATTGGAGCGCTGCTGGACAGAGATCTGGCCTTGTTCCGTAATGAACGGGAGGTGCCTCCTGTGGGGAGCCTTTTTCCTTCCCTCCTGTTCCTGCCCCGAGTCCTTATCCCGTGCACATTTCTGGGGTTTGCCTGTCTGCAGCCCACCTGCTGCAGCGCAAATGGCTGTTTTTTGGCTGATAGGTGTGTGTATGTACCATGGTAGATGTGTACAGCAACCAGAGGGTGAAGCGCAGCTGAGAGAAGGCTCACTTGCTTTTGCTACCCTGGACAGGATGTCACCTGAGTTCATAGAATCACAGAATCAGTAAGGTTGGAAGGGACCTCTAGAGAACATCCAGTCCAAGGCCCCTGCTCAGCAGAGTCACCTAGAGCATGGTAGACAGGGTTGCATCCAGGTGGACCTTGAATATCTCCAGASAAGGAGACTCCACAACCTCTCTGGGCAGCCTGKTCCWGTGCTCCGTCACTCTCACAGTGAAGAAATTTCTCYTCACGTTCAGGCAGAACTTCCTGTGCTTCAATTGCTGCCCATTGCCTCTTGTCCTGTCACATGGGACAACTGAAAAGGGTTTGTCCCCATCCCCTTGACACCCTCCCTTCAGGTACTTGTACACATTACTTCCAAAGTGTGTGCTGCAAGCAATGGCATGCTCTGAGCTTCTGCAGACCCCCAAATTCTCCTCACAGGGACACAGTGTTTTTATGCCCCTGTTTAAGCAGAGGATTTAAGAGAAGACTGGTGCTACTTTTTAGCTAGTGCATGTATTTCTGTAACTTGGGTGTGCCTCATGCTTTTAGACGTAGCATCGCTGAAGCCAACCCTCCAGAGATACTGACTCGGTTCCCATGTGTACCACTTTCCATCTGTTACCTGAGGAACTATTGGTTTAATTTTGTTTCCATCTCTTCCACGGTTTATAATAACCTGTGGTGAAGGGCGTGGAGTTGCCCATGGGAATATCGCTTTCCCACATCCCATTGGATTCATTAATAACAACATTATGTTATGATGTTTTCCCCTTGTATTATTCTATAGATCATTTTTATTATGTAGATACAAACCCTTTGATATTGTAATGGTGAAGTACACATTATGAAGACAAATGTGTTTGGTTTAATGAGAATGGATTGCCAATAAAAGCTGAAACAGAGGAAAGCATTTTTTAGTGTTAACCCTCGTAGAAAGTGCTGTCAAACTGAGCATTCAGCAGAAAACACCCTGAGATGCAAAGGGAGTATTTTTAGTTTGTTATTAAGGCATTGACTTCCGGAGCACTGTAATTATCTGATGAAAAAGGCTACCTCTGATAGTTCTGAGTGACACTGCGGAAGCTGCTGTAAGATGGCAGTATAGCACGTGGCAGAGGTGGAGTTGGATCAGTCCTGGTAGTCCAAGGGCAGGAATTCTTTTTGGAACAACTTTGAGATTGCCCTACTTGTCAGACGAGCTGGCCACAGGCTGCGCTTTGGAGTCTGTCTAGCCAGTGCAGATGACAACTTCAGCCGAGGTGGAGCCACATGAGTATTAGCATGTGCTGGAAGAGCAGTAAGCTTAGAGGGCCTGCAGCCTGCTCCTGCCACCTCTGCATGCCAGGGCTCTGTCTCTGTTTCTGTTGTTGATGCCTGTGGTTTCTAAGGTAGGTAGCGTAGGTATGGGAGAATATACTGCTGTGATGCTGTTTATTTGCTGTGTTCCCAGTGATGGCTCGTTTTATGAGACTCCCACTGCAGTGTCGGGAGGTGTTTTGCTTTCCAAAGCTCGTAGAGAAGGGGGGAAATACAATACTGTTTAGCCTGTGGAAATATTTTGTGAGAGTCGGCTGTTGGGGGTGGGGGGAAGGAAGTATCCATATTCTTCTTGCTTGGCAGATGGAAAAGTAAGCTCAAACTGCATTGAAGGAAGAACTCAGATCTTAAAACGTGAAGATTAGAAGGCTTGCCTGATACGGCTTGTATAATGCAGGTTAGAAATTGTCCCTTGGTCAGCTGGAGGAGAGCGATCCAGGAACTTCAACACCCAGAGCTGGATTGGCATCCTTTTCTGTCCTTCCTTTCTGAATTTACTAAGTTGTTTACGAAGACGAAAAAGGTATGCATAAATGCACACACCTCCCCAAACACGCATCTCTAGGATAATCTCTGTTAACCTGCAACTGCCAAAGCGAAGTAATTCTGTGATACTAGCCAAGGGGTTCTTTGAGCTAACAGATGGAAGGAGCCCTCTCCCCATCTGACACGAGCACAGATTTAATCAGCTCACTCTTTCGTTTTCCACCTGGCATAGACTTGGGGAAATGTATCTTGATTTGCGTCCTTCCAGTACTCCCCACAGACTTTTGACATCTTTGTTTTTTTTGCGACTGAACAGCAGCAATCGCGTTGAGGCACTTTGCCACCTGTCACAGGGACGAGCGTGTTCCCTCCCTGTCTGTTGCAGACTTGCATCTTAGCCTCTACCGGCCGGTAGGGAGCAAGGTGAGGTGAGATTTATGGTTCAGCTGTTTGGCATCACCGGTTAGCATTGGGGATGAAGCAGGAGGGCTGGTCCGGTGCTGAGGCTGTTGATTCCGTGTTGTGCGCCTGGTTCATTACCTTGTTCCCCAGGGAAAGGCTTTCTACCCAGCTTTAGGAAAACTCTTCAGTTCCCTCTTCCTCAGCTGCCTTTTTATGCTGTAAACAGTTAAAACACCCTCAATGTGCAATGAGCGTCACTAGTTAAGACATGTTTAGAAGTGTGGGGTCAGATAGAGCTCCAGGTAAGTGTCATATGTAAGTAGAATAGAAAAAGGTAGGCTCAACTTGTTCAAAACATTGGTAAAAATGGGGCTGTTTATGCTTGTAGGTGCTGCTGTTGCTTGCACGTTCCTTAATATTTAATGTCTTTTTGTTCTTGAAACCTGGCTCTTGGAGTCTGGTTACTGAATGTAAATCTGTTTTCTCTAAGAAAACCAAAGCAAAAAACCTCAGACGCCCTCCAGCACTATATTAAAGCTTAAAAAGATTCTTTTTTTTTTTCCTTGAGGTGGGAAAGTGAATGTAAGCCCCAGCAAAGTTCTGTTGCATGGGAGGAAGAAAATGAGACTTCTGCAGAGTTGTTGACTGCTTCCTTGGATAGCTCTCACTGAGGTGGTGAGGAGGGAAGGCATCGCTGTTGCTGTTGTACGGATGGGGAAACTGAGAAACAAGAGCAATTTGATCAAAGCCACGTGGGAGGAGAGTGGCAAAGCTGAGCAAAGGAGCCAGGTTTCATGTGCTGTATCTGGTAGCCTTTGCACACGTTACCTTCCTGTAAGAAAGTATATTAGACTAGTTTGCGTTGTCTGTGCTGAGGGAAATGCTTAAAAATCAACATGATGAAGTAGACAAAAAAAATCATTCCTCTAGCTGTGTTATCTGAAATATTTGTGTGTCTTAGCAGAGCTATCAGAGTTAAATCCCAGATGGAACCATCGGAGGAAAGTAAACCGAGAAAAGTATTTTATTAGTCTTCTAGTATTGATTTCTTAATGGCTTTTCTTCCTGGAAACCAGGAAAATATTTACTCTGCTTCTAAGTTGTTTGGGACAGGGGCTGTCTGTAGGGCAGCAGGGGTCTGGTCTGTGATTACGCGAAGGGGCAGTGGCAGAGCTCGAGCCCGTGCCTGCCGGTGGAAAGGAGATGCCTGGAGCAGAAACGATACGAACTTTTCCAAGGTTGAATTTGGCTTCCCTCTCTGTACACCCTCTGTCTCACACAGCTCTCTTGTTTTAAGCTTTCAGTGCAGCAGGCAGAAGAAAAGAAGATCGCTTTCCGCCTGCAAATGATTACATAAAACACATCAGTGCTGTAATGCTAGGTGAGGAATTGGAGATAATAAGAAAAACCTATAAGGGGGCTCATCAGTTTAGTTTGCCTCCCCACAGTCATGGGGGAAGTGATGCATTTGGTATTGGTCTCTTCAGTCTTAGCTGATGCACCGAGCAAGCCAGTCACCTGGAAAGCTAAATACCTTGTTTGGTCTGCTCTTGACTTTTTATTCTTTTCTCTTTCCATCTAATTTTTCCAGGGATTGTGTTATATGAATATCCTTGGCTTAATTTGCATTACATTAGAGTAAAACATTTTAAATTCTTCACAGCAGAAGTAAATCTGACAGACTTTATGAAGCCATTATACCTGCAGGTATTTTATACTTTTAAAATACATTCTTGTCAAGCTATCTTAATTATATTATTATATGTACTTTTGAACTCAGATCCAGTCTCAAGTGATATATTATACTTTTGACAGTGCAGTCCTAAAAAGCTACAATTTATATCAAAGTTCCATGGCTGAACAAAGATGTATCTATTATGGATTCAGGGGAATTCATTAATTTACTGTTTTGGAACACTTATTCATTGACAAAACTTGCTGGCTTTAAATTTCTAGTGGGTGATCATTACGTGGAACGTTTACACGTACCGAACAGTGGCTTCTGGGGCTGATGGGATTGCAATTGAGACTAGCTGAGAGCAGCTCTAGGTAGCAGGCTGCTGAGAGTGCAGCCACAAAGCGAGCTCCGTAAACTTTGCTTTGCTTTTACCAGAGTTGCTGTTTAGAACATTATCTCATCCTGTGTATGTGTCCACCTTGCAGCCCACTTAGGGTCATCATCATGGCTTTGAGAGGGTCTACTCTGGCAAATGTCTTTGGCGAGTACTTAACTTGCATCTTCGTAGCTCTCATCGATTGCAAGCATTGAATGGCTTTGCTTAAGTGCTATGCTGAATCACAGACCTTATTTGTGAGAGTGATTTTGCTCTCAAAAGTAGGTCTTGTTGGCTGGGATTGCAAGTGGAATTGTATATTTGAGTTCAGTGTCCAGAGGCTGGGGCAGTGGGAGGGGACGCAGAGCTGTCTGTGGAGCAGTACGTTTGGCTGTGTGACCATGGACAAGGAACTTGCTCTTCCTGAGCCTCACTTTTGTCATCTGAAAAAGTGACCTGGAGAGAGGAAAGGCCTCTCTGTCCCTCCCTTTCAAACTTCTCACCAGTGCTGAGATTGCTGCAGCCAAGGTTTTGTGCTAGGGCTGGCGACAGCAAAGTCCTTTTGAGTTCTCCTGGTCTTTTTCTTCCCTTTGAACAGCAAGAGAAGTAAGGATAAGCAGCAGTTCATATGCTCATTAAACTGCCGTCAGCTTTCTGGTTGATCTGTTCCAATAGATGGAAAGCTGTTAGCAAAACTGGCAGCAAGGTGAGGGAAACATCTGCCTCCCCAGTTGTTCGCTTGCCAGCTTTGGCATGTGAGGTCCTCAACAGCTCCAGAAGAGTCTTGACTGCCGGGCTGTGGATTTGCAGTGTGCTGGGACTGTTTTATGTGAGCTGCCTCCTTCAGCTGCTCTTTTCTTCCTGCAGCAATGTCAACAGTTCTCGCCTCTAAGAAGGCGTAGAGAAGTGCAGAAGCAGCATAGACTTCCTATTCCAAGCTAGCAATCACTGAAATCTATTCAGGTTTAATTGCTGCAAGTGAAACTTGTAAATACCTAAATGGCATAAAGCACAGCCGAGCAAGGAGGTTTTTCCCCTGCTTTCTGAAAATGCAAATGATTTCTCTGCCTCTCCCCCCAATTAGTTTAAGGGTTCAGATTAGTACTGATTTTCTTCAAACCCTACACTTTCATCCAGAAACGAGTTCCAGCCAGGTTCATTGAAAATGTCTTGATATTGTCAAAAAAATCAGTTTGACTGCTTTATCTTGTAAAATTTTTAAAAGTAAAAATTAACTGACATTTCAAAGTGAAATGTCATTTTGCTCCAAATAAATAAATAAGTTGAATGTTTTGACATTTCTAAAGCACTTTCCCTGCAAAAGAAAGGAAGCTTCCTGAGTGAAAATTGTGTCAAAATTGACTTTTTTCTTTGAGAAATTTTGACTTTTATGGATTTCCTCTTGTGAGAAGAAATTCAGCAGTTCACCTGTGGGTCTTGCTGACCYGAGAGTGACTGGTGGTAGAATTCTTTGGGGCTCTCTTATGGTCCAGCATGCTGAGGTACTATAGAAAATCTTTACTAGTTGACACCCTTGAGTGGTTATGCCTGATTTTATTTAAATCTTTAATTTGTGTTGGCCTGACCGTGCTTTTAGAAACCTTGAGACAAGATTGCAAAGAAGCTGAGCAACTCTGGTTTCCCGTAGTGGCCTGGCATGCAGTACACTGGGAGACCTGCCTCTGTGCACTTCCTCTGGATTTCGGAGAACCAAAAATGTCCATCATTTGGGCCAGCTTGGGAAGCTAAAGCTCGTTTCCCTTTGTTTTCTGTTGTTGTATAGTAGTTGAAGGTGAAGAGCAGCATCTGTGTTAAAAGCTGGTCTGAACTCTGCCTTGCCCAATGTTCACCCCAGAAGCAATGTTGAGGCACATGARTATGTTCAACATCAGTTTAAACCAGGCAAGCATTGGTTTAGTTTGCATCCACCCCATCTTGCTGGAGTTAAGACAGCCCACATACAGAGTTGTACTGATTTTTTTTTTAAATCGATTGATGTGATACTTGCCTTCAGTGGAAGTGGCATGCCTTGCTGAGTAAAGCAGATCTAAGTGTATTAATTTAGACACACTGCATGAATCAAGGGGCTCATGGAAGCACTGTATCTGAACACAAGTTTAAGGAAGGTGAGTACAGCTCCCTAACAGCAGAAGGGGTGGGGGGGAGGGGAGCCTCCAAGATAATATCCTCATCAGTGGATTAGCTCCACTTGTTCCAGAAGAGCTGCAACAGAAGAGCTGCTCCTTTTTGTTTGTAGCTGTGAAGGTCTCTGTTATGGTAGCTTACAGCAGGCCTGAGATGCTTATTTGCCTCTTGAGAAATCGAGAATAAATGTGTCTGTAGCTGTTCCTTCTGGTTCATATTTGGGAGTTAAATTGACATTGCTAAATCACTGCAGTATGTTGTAAATGACATATGGAAGCAGAAAAAAAATCCCATCTTGATGCAGGGGGAGGTTCTGCACTGGGGAAAGTCTCTTGCACACAGTTTCCTGTACCAACAGAGCAGAGAGAGCTCTGGGACCAGAAACTTTCAACTCAAAAGAAGAAAGGAATCCTGTCTTTTTTTCCTTTYGTATTTTCTTTTTAATGTCTTATTTCCCAGTGAATCCCCCTCCCCACACATTGACAGGTCCTCCCCAACCAAAGCTGGCATATCTGGGTCAGACAAGCCTTTCAGACAATCACTAATTTCATCCTCCAAACTACCCCTGCTCCCCCTGCTGCTGAGATTTCTGGAGAGCATTTGAAAACTAAGTCTCGAGTCTCTTTTTCCCTCTGACTTTGGAAGTCCCTGTAGTTTCCATGCTTGTAATGCCTTCCCCCATGACTTTCTGGGGTGGTCTGAAGGCTCTGAGCCCAGAGAGTGATAACTACCTTAGTGCATGCCAAAGACTGCTGCAAAGCAGAGGGGAATCATCAGCAACCATGGTGGTGAAGAGAAGTAGGAGTATATTTAAATATAAAGTCAGGGAGATTTAGCTTAGACATCTGGAAAATCCGTCTTTCAGTAAGGAGAGTGGAGCTCCAGGCTAGATTATGTGGGAAGGATGTGAACTCTCCATCCTTGGAGGTTTTTAGGGCAGCTTAGACACACATCAGCTGCTTTTCTTGGAGGCTGAATTCCTCCTGTCCTGGAGAAATACAGAATAAGAGAAGTGGCTCGAGAGGACCTAGAGGGCTCATCTCCCCATCTGTCTTGCTCTAAGTCCTGAGCTAGGCAGCCTCAGGCTGGCTTTTTCTGGGGATCACAGACCACTGCAAGCCTCTCACCTGCAAGGGGAGGGAGGTTTCTGTGGCCGAAGGAGGTACGTGTCTGGGACGCTGGTGACGGGGTGCCCTCCCGTCTTGCTGGGCAGGTGCAGTTATTTCTCACATGAGCCCTGACTAGTGCCAGTGAAAGTCCCTGTGCTGCTTTTTTGAAGACAGCTCTTGAAGGCAGACTTTTCGGTGATGAAATGCCAAAGAGACAAAGTCTGTCCCAATGTGTAACACAGTAAAAGCAGTAAAGTAATGCTAAATGAGAGTAGATGTTTGTCTTGTCCAAGTTCCAACTTGGTATGAAACATCTTTATATTTCCGTGCAGTTTTAATTGGTAGCTGCGATCTCTTTAGCTTCCCATCTTGAGTTGTTCATCTTTCTACAGTGTTAAGGGGTGTTTCTGCCTAAGATTGACAGCTTGTCGGGAGCTGGTGAAATGTGTGGTGGGGTCTCTTCCTCCCCCCCCCCCCCAATTCAGTCTCTACCTGCCAAGAGAGTCGGGACTGGCAGTTTTACTCTCTTGTATGTGGTCATGCAAAAAGTCACCTTCTGGGCAGCTTTGGGGCTTAGCAGTTGAGGTCATCCTGGGATGATACAGATTGAGTGAACTGGGGACCAAAATCTAGGCAGACGACGTTGCAGACTGCTGATTCTGGGTTCCGGCATCCTCAGTACAGGAATGCATGACCAGCTTCTGTATCTGGTTTTTGTCTCCTGGCCTTCTCTTACATTCACAGTCTTCTCCCAGCAGTGACTTGTTTTGAGCTAGCTGGTCCTTGGGTTTCGGAGCAGAGATTAAGCAACACTTCAGCCATTGCTTTAGAGAAAGACAAGGGCTTGAATATTCCTTGGCCAAGATTCAGATCATCGGAGACAGGCCAAAGTGTGAGCAAAAACCCAGACACAGCTTTCACCCATGCTGAAAACCTATTTGGGGAAGTGAATGGATGCAAGAGGCTATTGGTTATCTGTCAGTGCAGGCGAGCCGGTAAATGAGAGGTAGTCAATGACATAAGAGATGTCAGGTTTTATTTCCAGTAAGAGCCGGTGAAGCTGGGAAAATTACTTGTTAATGCTTTATTGATATTCGTGTTACTAGTGAAGTCTGGGGTAGGAGTTGGGGGGTCTGTGCCCACATGAGTAGGGCCAGCCTGGAAGTAGGTTCTCTTATGCCTGGGCAGAGCATATGCACTGACCACTGGAGGTTTGATTCTGTCAGTCTCTCTAAACGGAGAAGAGATCAGTTCTGCGGCCAAGCCAGAAGCTGTGGAGGAAAGTCTAGTAGCGTAGGTTGAGTTCAGGCAGAAACCTTTTAGTACTTTTTTTTTTTCCTTTTTTGCAAAGTAAAAACTAAAGCAAAATAAAGAAATAGAAACAAAAACTCTGAAATATTTACCTTTGTTTTGGAGGGGGATATTTGACCCTAATACTTGCTTTATTTTAGGAAAATCTGAATTTAAAATGCTCTTTTGAAGTTCTTTTATGAAATTGTTTCCAAAACAAATATTAAGACTTTCCATAGTCTGTGTTTTCCATATCCTGCCCAGTTTTGTGGTAAGGAATGGAGCAAAAGCTAGCTCCTCAGGGAAACTCTCCAGCCTCTAAACCAAGGAATCCACAGTGTGGTCAGAGCACTTGAGTCTCTCTGGAAATCTGACTTGCTGCATCTGGCTCTTCTCTTTCTCCTTCTCACCTATCCTCTTCGGTGTTTTTACAGCACCCTTTGCATCAGGACTGCAAATTAAAGCAAATGATGCAACCTTTGGCCATGTTGCTTTTTAGAAAAGATCACACAGGAATACAATAAAACTCTACCTGCTTCAGTTTACCTATATGCTAAACCAGGAACCATGATGTCCTTCTCTGCTGTCTGGTGTATGGAGATCTTTTGCAGACAAGGAGACAGCGTATCTTGCTACCTGAACTAGCTTTCTAGATTTCCTGTCTAGCAAAAACCATCTTACTGGGAGGTGAAGATGAAGCCTGGACTTTACCTTATAGAACTACCTGCTTCTTATCACTGATACTAAAGGAGCTTTGGCAGCTAGCTCAGAAGTACATCTGCACACTGAAGATGTGGGCCACCTCCTGTGAAAACCATCGTGTTGCTGTTGAGTTTTACAGTGAAAAACATCCAGGGGTGTGTATTTGCTATTCAGCGAGTAGAGGTAAGAAATAGAGCATGTGGTTGTGAAACTGCTCCTTGAGAGTGCTCCTTCAAGACTGGAGGAGGAGGAGGAGGTAGTTCAGGCAGCTGGGAACCTAGAGAAGAGTTCTGTGGCCCTTGGGGACCATGACTTGTGGAGAGCAGCTGTGCTAACCAGTGTTGGGGAGTTAGCATCAGCTGGGTTGGCCACCCAGGTGGATGCAGAGTGAGGTGAAGTTTCCCTCTGTGGCCGAATTGGCCCAAAGTTGGGTCCAGAGAGGTGTGATAAATGATGCCAAGGCTCCATGCTAGACTGCCAAAATCACTTTCTAGGCACAGACTCAAAATCACTTCCCGGTTTGCTGTGACTTTGCAGACAGCAGCATCCCTACTAGCCTCGTGCCTGCAAGTCACTTGAGCAGTCAGTTCCTGCAGAGCCTTGCTGGAGGGAAAGCTAGGGCTGTTCTGCATCTAAGCTGTGCTTGGCCAGAGAAAACCTGAAACCTGTGGCTATAAATAACTCAATAATTGAGATAGTTTAGAAGATAAAATATCTCCCAGTATCATGTTTAATAAAGCTCTGTATCTCAGCTGTCATCAAGCAGCCTAATTTTGTGGGCTGCAGATCAGCAGGGAGGCAGTCTATTGCTGGAATCCAGGCAGTGCAGCATATCTACCTCAGAGGCCCACCATGCATAATTCCCATGCTTTTCTGAGGTTTGGCTTTTTGTTGTTGCTCCCATCTGCGTTCACATGCATAGTGAGTGTTTGATCCCAGTAGCATTTGTGGAAGAGCTGGATGTAACATCCTGAAGGCTGAATTTGACCCAAGAGTCCTTGCTGTTCCATGAACCATTCATTTTGGATTTTATTTTAAGCATAATATTTTCCCTGGTCTCCTACATTCAGTCTAATCCTTCTGTCTCCTGGGACATTGTCTTAATGGAGCATTGGGCATCCCGTAGTTGTTAATAAGCTTATTCTTGTTGTTCCTGGGATATAAAGGCAGAAACACTATTCTTGCTTCATAGGTGGAGAAAATTGTCCCTTATGACATCTCCTGTCAGTCAGCTTTTCCAAAGCAAGGAGGGTTCCCATTAATGCTTGTCTTCCAGAGGCAATCGCTGTTAAAGGCCTGAGTATTCTCTCACACATCCAGTGGGAATGAGGGCATTTCACCTCATTACCAAGCATGATGGAAAATAGCTTGCAAGTAAGTTTAAAAATGCCCATTTTACACTTTTGATACTTCAGGGGAATTGAGGTCAGGCTACCTGGCTTTATTTCCTGCTGCTCTCTGAATGTGTCACTGTGGCATCCCTGTGCCAAAGGCTTCACTGTTGTGTCGTGGGAATTGCAGCACCTTTCTAACCCTTGGGGTGGGTCCTCACCAGTCCTGGAAGAGTATATTGAGATATACGGTGTGAAGAGAAACCTGGGGCACACTGCTTAGCCCCCTGCTGCAGCTCTCCAGTCTGCTAAATGGGTAGAGCAATTGTCTGCTCTTCCCCCCTCTGATGTGGAGAGAGGGGATTAATTAATGTTTATAGGTGCTGTGAAGATGAAAGGTGCTGCAGTCAGCAGTACAGCACTGCCGCTCCCAGAGCTGAGCAGAGCATACGGCCATGCAAAAACAACATGCAGAGTAACGTTCTCTGCTCTGTGSTTCTAT
Source organism: Rhea americana (assembly GCF_003343005.1). NCBI lineage: Eukaryota > Metazoa > Chordata > Aves > Rheiformes > Rheidae > Rhea > Rhea americana. The sequence continues at coordinate 319,153 of NW_028186518.1, read as the reverse complement.
CATTATCAAAAAGTTGGTTCAGGTAGAATTTAATCGGGCTTGTAGAGAAAGATACTGATTTATTCCAAACCAATTCTCCCAACCTCTCTTTAGTCATTTTGTGAATTAAGGGTGACTAAAATTAATGGCGGGCTCCCTTCTGCCTTGCTTTTGGATCAGGCCTTCAGAAGCATCTTCACTTTTGCTCCACCAGGTCCCTGGTTGCCAGAAAGTGATGGGAGAGCAGAGCATRGGCCAAAGCACAGGAGCATGGTGATAGTTCTAAATGAAAAGCTTCGCTTCTCATTAAAGCTGGAAATCGCGGGCCACAGATAACTGCTGGTTCATAGAATCAATAAAACCTCAGTTTGTTTTGAAAGGCAAGTTGCCGATATGCCAAAATACATATTTTGCAAATTGCTTAATTTACATTTGAAAAGATCAAACCTTATTTCTGCTGGAAGCAGAGAGGTGGGGTGGGGGAAGCAACATGTGCGCAGCAATTTAAATCTCCTTTTCTGCCATTCTGCAATACACATAATTTGATCAAAATTGATAGCATTTGAGAAACTATTTTCTCTTCTTTTTCTCTCTCTCTCTCTCTCTCTCTCTCTCTCTCTCTCTCTTTTTTTTTTTTTTTTTTTTTTTTAACAGTAGCAATGCGGGGAAGCTGATAGTCTAAGCGGTCAGGGAGTCTTTACTAATTCTGAAACAGCAGTAAAGCTAATTCTTAGAAGTAAAATTTCTAGCTAGGCAGAGTGTCTTCATTTCAGCATCTGTCTTTTGGAGGCCTGATGGTCATTTGCGCTCTAGGGATGCTCGTTACTTCAGTCTAAGTTCTTTACTCTTTCCTAGCAACTTTGTGGCATCCACACTGGAAGTGTAGACTGTAAAAGCCTCTCTCAAATGAGGCAGAGATGCACACTGGCAGGAGCACTAAATAGCAGTGACAAGGCTTGAAGGCTGCTTGGCTTCCTTGCCTGGTGCTTGTGGAAATGAGCTTTCTTTTCATGCCTTTCCAGTGGTCAACAGGCTGTGCTGCTGCAGGTAAAGACCTACAACATGAAATCGGTAAGAACCACTTGCCAGAGGTGAGGTGGAGCTGCAAGCTTGGATCTGGACCCAAAATGTTGGGCCTGTTGATCATCTTGGAGTTTAGTTCCCGGCTGTGTGTGCAGACAGGCATCGGCGATGCGGTTTGCATCCCAAACATATTTTAGCCAAGCTGTGGGATAAATGGGACTGAGCTTCCTGCCGGTGCCTGTAATGTGCCAGCAAATTTAGTTGAAGTAACTCTGCAGCTGGCTGTTAGCTTGCTTAGAAAGRGGGAAAGAAATGCACTGGAGCAAGACTGAGCCAGGTCAAAGAGACGGTCCAAAGAATAGGTAAGAGTCATAGGAGCGCCAATGTGCAGGGGAAAAGTCTGGAGCTGAAGCTCAGCCTTGTGTGCTGCTTTTGGTGATGGAGTCGAGGGCCTGACTTCCCTGTGTTATAGGGACTCTGTAGGCCAGCCCGGGCAGTACTTATCCTGGTGATAACTGTTCCATGTGACAAAAAAAAAAAAATGTTTCTAATCTTATGACTTACACATGTATGTAGGAGTATGGAAGGTGAGAGACAAATTATTGCTCTAAGGAGAGAAATGACATTTCAGTGAGCTTTAGGTTATGTAGAGATTTAAGTATTGCAGCTGCTAAGGAGAGGAAAAGCTGAACGAAATGAGTTATCTGAGAAAGGGACAGACGGTTATTTCCTAAGGCAACGAACTRTCCTCAGCTAGTGACTTTATTGGTCTGTATGTGAAGAAACTGTAGTTTGCTGTAGCTGGTGCTGCTGAGGCCTCCACTGGAGCACTGCATCCGGCTGCTGAGTGTTTGCTTGGAGGAGGACAAGAGATGGAGAGCRGTAAGAGGATGACAGAAAGGATAAACAGAGGTGTAAAAACACAAATGAGCAGGAATAATTTTTCCTAACGACAAGGAGGAGGGAGTGCACTAGCAGCCTTCGAATGCGTTTAGGGCTGCTGCTTCGAGGAGGGAATGGTATTAATGGGAATTTGTGGCAGAGTGAGGTAGGCTGTAAGGAGACCTGCCTTTCAGAAAGCAGAGGGAAGCACTGGAAGAGATTTTCTGGGGCATCCGCCGTCACAAGTCCAGAAGGATGCGCGTCRGTCGAGATGACTTGCAGCGCTCATGCTTCCTCGAGGCAGCAGGACGGCGTAGAGCTCGGTCCTTCCCAGCACGGGAAGTCTGCTTTAGCGACAGCAGTGGTTCCTTAACGGCTGATCCTCGTTGTGAGACTTCGATGACGGTTCGGTACTGCGCAGTCGGTCTGCGGTGCTCGCACTAGTGCTTCAGCRGACGCTTTGGGGACGGAGGCTGGCCTGTAGCACGTTCGAGGCACCGTGGCAGGACTGGTCTGCTGAACCGTCCTCCTGCAGGTCCCTGCTGCAGCCGTGCTCCTCTGTTAAAGGGTGCGTGTCCCCTTGCCCGTGCGTTGTCRCACGCTTATTTACCTGCTGTCCTTGTCACAGGCGCGTGGGTGCCTGCTCTCTTTCCACAGCCWTCCCCAGGACCTGCATACCTTTCTGCCATGTGCTTCCCCACCCAGGGAATGTCTTTTTTTCCTAACCAGCTTTCCTACCCACTTGAAAAATAAAGATGCCTGACTCCCACTTGAGGAGAATAGATTGTTTTCGATTGCTATTCATCTATTATTTTAGAAAGTAAAATGAATAAAACTTATGCAGGTCACAGACATTAAAGAGCCTTTTTATATCAGTTTGGGAGTGCTTGTCAGCTTTGATTTATTAAGTAAAGTTCCCTGACTGGCTACTAGTATGTGTTGTCAGTCTCTTGATAATGGATAGACTTCACAGCTGAGTGCTCTGTGATTAGACTTCTCAACTATGTATTTTTAAATAAAGGCATTGCTTTTTTGGTTTGCTCATTTCCCCCTCTTAGGCGATTTCATTCATCTCCCCCTGCCCTCCCTTCCTCTGCTGTAAATTTATTTTTGTTGGAAGCTATGAGGAAGGTAAATGGAACGCATCTGTAAGGGTGGGTTTTTTTCTCCTCAAACCCTGCTCCAACTTAGCTTGATTGATTAAATGTCACAGGGGACAAAACCGGATAAGAAGAAACTATCTAAACAGCTTTCCAGAGAGACCCATTCCACAATGCTGCTCCACCACGCACTGCTCTATTGCTATGATTGTGTCAGCATTTTTGAGATCAGACTTCTCTTCCTTGGAGTTTACAGATGGAAATTACCAGCGCTGCATGGAGAGATGACTGATAGAGTCCCCGACCTCTCCAAAGAGCCCGCGGGCTGAACTGACCTGTGGCTTCCAACAGTGGTACCTCCTTTGCGAGGTTACTGAGAGTTAATTGGGAATATGAAATGCTGCATATGTCAAGAGTAATAACACACGGGAAGATGAGTGGCCCTGCATTCAGAGGCACGACCGTGTGTCTGACGGCGGACCTTCGCTGCTGGGCTGTGCTTGAGTCCTTGTCGCTTGCCTGCAGGAGTCTCTCCTCTCCTAGGATGCTTGAGCAGGAACGGAGGGCAGGAGATTAGCAGCGCTTGCCGCACTTTGGAGCAATCTCTGTGATGCTGTTGCTAGCTTTAACTGCTGTTGGCTTGGAGTAGGGATGAGAGCAAACAGGTACTGAAGAAAAGCATTCTGGACTAAGTTTGTACATCTGCAGCTAGAACTTAGTTACGCTTTCATAAAGAACTGGGCTGGAACAGACGTGGGATCACTTCCTGAGGGGCATGGTGAGAACTAACTACCATGGAACTGAAATAGCACAGGTGGGAGGCCACCGAGTACCTTCCRTAAGTGGGGTTACAGATCCTCTGCGAAGGGCAAAGCTGCACCGACTCCCCGGGAGTCTGGTTTGAGACAACGCCTGAGTTAGAGAGTCTGGTTTTGTTACTCCATGTGTCAGTCTTGGAACAAAACTGATTCATGTAACTTCTGAAATACAGAATGCATTGGAAGGAAAAAATAAATCCAATTGTACCAATTTCATAAGCCTCTTTGCTCTCATATGACTCCTAAAATTGCTTTGATTTAAAGGCTAAAATCTGACAAGCCAATAGACCTTATAGAAAGCTCTTTTCTTCCTCCTCCTCTTTTACTTCCCATTTGTTCAAAACTTGAAAGACGAGGAGCGTTTGTATGGGGAGGGCGGGAAGCAATTTGTTCAGCGAAGTGCTTTCTGCAGCCCCTCGGCCGTTATTTCTGGAGCCAGTGGTTGGAAGAGGCCTTTTGTTGCCTTGGTCTTCATCAACTGCTGCCTGTTCCTGCTCCATCCTGCAGCAAAATTTCTGCCCCTGTGTGTGCCTTCAAAGCCTGTTGCCAAGGAAATGAGTGACTCTGGATGGGTCTAGGTCAGGAAGAAAAGGTGGGATGAGAAGAGAGAGCGCGAAGAAAGCGAAGTGCAGGGTTTGAAGTCATGGTCGTGGAAGTTGAGGTGGCGTGGCTTTAGTTATCAGCTCTGCCGCAGCTTTCCGGAGCAGCTCCAAGACCGTAACTGATGGCCGTGGCCTGCCGAGGTGGGGATTAGCAGAAAACCGTGTGCTGGCACTTCTGGCCAAGATGCGCTCTAATATCGCGGGTGGCTGCCCTGCGGCACCCTGTTCCTGGAGGGAGGCCAGCTCTGGTGCTCTGCAGGAGGATGATTTCCATGTCCCTGGCTTCCTGGAGTCATTCTCTTACTGCAGAGCATCGGGCATGTCTCGGGTGCTGGGGGACACTTGTAGCAATGTCTTTTGCAGTTCATTAAGCATCTCAGTGTTGCTGTTGCTCTGCCTGAATGGTATTAGCTGCTCTGCACGTTCCAGTGACGCTGTCATTATCTCCTAATAACACATGCATTAATTATTAAGCTGGCTTATTCTACACCTTTAAATGATAACCCTGCCATACGCACATGCTTAATATATGGAACCCCAGTGAGCTTTGAAATGGCTCATTAGGGGCATTTTTAGCTGGTCCCTATTGACTATTGTTAAASTGTTGTTTCTTAAACTGCCACAGTGACTGGCATGCAGGAACATCGCAGGCTAATAACTGCAGGAGACTCGCAATGCTATTGGGGTGTGAGGTGTTGGGAAATGCGGACTTGCTCTCAGGGCTGTGAGAACCTCAGTGGGCTGAAAATGTAGCATCTCCACTAAAACAGGAAAGACTGGGGCCAGCCCAACTCCCTCAATTTGGTGGAGCTAGACGAGTTGACGTTAGCAGGGGAGCTCCCATTGAATCCTCGCTAGCATCCTTAGCATTGGTGGCAGAAGCTCTTCTTCCAGTCCTCGGCATTAGCAGCTTGTTTCATCGTGCGTAGCTGGTACCGGGAGGATGTCATCAGCCACGATTATCAGGGTTGAGGCTTACYGTTGGGATGGCAGCACAGTGTTTTGAGTGGGAGTTAGGCTGAGCTCTCCTAGAGGTATTTCACATGTGCCTGAAGGCCAACAGCTTCTGCTCTTAATGCCTTGGAGGCAACATGAGTGCAGGGAAACCTCCATATCCTAAAGCAGAATCTGCCTAACCGGGTCTTTYYYYYCCCCCCTTTCTTTCCCCTCCTCTCTTCTCCTTTTTTTCTGTTTTTCTCCTGAATAAAATTGGCTACAGTTTTTCTCCAAGGTATAGAGTAAAGACCTGGAGAAATTCCCCTGTAGTCATTTCCTGAGAACGTGTAAAATAGTATTTTTCTGCAGCAGGCCTGACTAACCCCCTTCCCTTTGCCGGCAGCAGGTGGTTGGCTCAATGCTCTCATGGTGTTTCTCTCACTAGCTGAGTATTGCAAGTTGTTTTTTGTCTTTGGTGTGCCCATGTCTATCCTTTGAGCCCTATAGAGAATTGATAGGCTGTGAGAAAGACTCATAGGAGTAAGGCTTCTAGGTCAAAGATGGTGAGGGAGCATAGATGTGTGCTAGAAAATTTGATTAAGTGAAAGCTGCTGTCTGGACCCCCAGCCCTCTTGTTTCCTGGACCCACTCCTGTTGAGGCAGCAGATGGGGTTTAATCAGGACTACCACAGTGTTAACGGGGTATGATTAAGAGACATCCAGTTCTGGATGGAAAAAAGATTATCCAGGATTTATTTCTAGCTGATAACACTCTGCCCTTCTATAACACCTTTTATCTGAGGATCTCAAAGCTCTTTATGTACTTGAGTTAATTAAGCCTCACATTGCCCCCTGGTGTCCTGGGTATGACTAAGTGAACGACCAGTGGATGAACAATTAAGATGGATCCAGCTCTGGCAGGAAGATGGGATAGATGATCTCCAGGCTCTTCATTACTATCTTATTTGCATGTTTATCTCCACTACACAGCTGAGGAGAGTTGAACCCAGAGGTTGAGCCACTCGCCCAAAGACTTGAGCTAATTCAGCACTGCATCAGGCTAGGAACTGGCAGGTCCCTTCTTYGAACCACTCAGTGTGCTGGCTGCAAAGATACGTAGGTAGTAAAGCATTGCTGACTCTGCCCTTCTCCTCTTCTGGCTTTGGTTTTCCATTGAGTTCTTAATTGTCAGCTCTGCTGAACTTTTCCTCAAATCTGCTCTCTGCAAATCTGATCTCAAAAGTTTTTCGTTGGTAGAAAACAATAAAATGAACAGCCCCTCGCCCCCAAACCACCACCGTAACAAAACATCTTCTGACAGGCCCCAGAAAAGAGCTTTTGCTACCTGTCTCTACAGGGCCAGATTTCTCAACAGTGACTTCCCCACAGAATAGTTGGGTCTAAGGTTTTCTTCTTGTCTTCTTTTCTTTACTTTTCCCCTAACTAAAAATCAGGAAGCTCTAAAATCCTCTTTGAAGTAACACTGTATGAAGAGGATTTATCCTTGTCCACTTAAATATTCATGACAGCTTGCATTTCTGTTCAAAAAGACACTTGTTTATTTAGATAAGATTTAATTTATTCATAATTTACCTAAATTTGCAGGAGCGTGCATGTACATTTTAGCTTATAAGCAGCATAATACATAAAACATTATTGAGGCATGCAAATTACACAAATACAGCATTTGAAACTGCCTGCTTGTTTTAGGCAGATAACTAATTTCTCACCCTGAGTAGAGACACAAACACAATTGCATGGGCTTGTTGCCTGGGATTCAGTGACTCAGAATTATGCTTCCCTTAATGGAAGAGGCACATCTTTTTAACAGGGGCATGATAGAGCCCACTTTTCCTCGACTGTGAACCGTAGTAATTCTGAAGTCCTTTGCTGGCAACGTTTTCACAGTCTCGAYTTGCAGCCCTTTCCCGGGGGCTGGGTTCTGGTTCGTTGAAGTCTCTGGGCGGGTAACCGTTTGTTCCTCTGGGGTCAGGGTTGCAGTCACAGCGGGGCTTATCATCGGTGCCGAAGGGGGACGACGGGATGAACAGTCTTCTCTCTTCTACACGATCAATCAGACAGTGCAGGATCAGTTCTTGATGGATATCGACCTCATTCAAATGCGTGGCAGCATTGCCACTGATTAATCCCTGCATCCATCAGGGCAGTACGGCCACTTGTTGCTCCTCTTTAGGCAGACCTCATACTACGTATTCACCTCCTACAAAAATCCCACTTGCTGTTGCCTCCAGTTACTAATTGTACAAATTAATGTCTATAGAGGGGGGCCAGGCCCTCCCTAAGGGAGGGAAAGAGCYTGAGTACGAGGATGCACCAGCCTTGGTGCTGGTAAACTAGGCTTGGCTTCCTCCCAAGTTACGAGTGCCGTGCGCAGCAAGGCCGATGGCGCGGGGTGGGCAAGGGCCGAGGTCCGGAGTGTAGCGTCGTTTCTTGAGTTGTGCAGTTGGCAGCTGGGCAAGATGCACTGACTTAGCATCATGAGGACTCTTAGCACAGTCACAAATTGTTTCTAACTGGTCCCACTCGGGAAGTACATCTGCAATTGTATATATGCAATCTGGGGTAAATGCATGTGAAACCTAAAGAAATAGCTGTCTTGGACTTGCACACTCTTCAGATTTCTTTGTGTATGGCTGCATTACCACACAACCTGTTATTAAGATTGCCTGCCACTTTACATAAGATTTTCTTTTCAGTTGCTTGTAACAGTGCCAAGCTGTAACTATTTGGGCTGAAATTTTCATGGCCAGATGTCCTCCTCCAGCTAACAGGTTTTGTTTGTTCTGGAGGGAGGGGCGGAAGARGAGAGCTGGGGACGGCTGAATTGTTCAATGATTTGGGGTTTTGTTGTCTAAAACTGTAGCCAAAATTTTTGATAGTATCCAATTGAGGCTATCGAGAGGAAATATATATGTATATTTTTTCCCCTCACTGTAAAAATGACCTGTGTAACTCAGAGCAAGGGCTGGAGCTTTGGAGTTGGTGTGGTGTGAGCATGAAAATGCCTTTCTGACCTTGGAAAACCGCTTGCACTCTGGAAAAATCTCTTCCCTGCACTGAGCCCAGTGTTGTTGGTGCGATGCGATGTGCTGCAGGTCTTTTGGCAGGGTAGAGACTGATTGAATCTGACTCGGAGAACATGCCAGGGAGACGGTCCATGCTGGCCATGTCCCGTGTGTGCCCTGTCCRCACAGCTTTAAGGCTGCCAAATAAATTGGAGCAGAGAGTCTGCCTTCTCGGTGATACCTGCTGGGTCGCGCAGCRGAGAAGAGGAGGTGGCTGTGTTTGAATGCAGTCTGCGTTTGCATTATCAGAGACTTTAATTACAGAGGCTTAATTACATGATCACCACATGCTTTGCTTTTTCCACAGGACGATGCCTCGCTCGGCGCACGGGATGGACAGTATTCATTTAATGAGTTGCTTGCGCTCAGGTAGTGCAGTGATGAGCACTATAGGAGAGCCCAGGAGAAAATTAATACTCTGTCTCTGAATAATGTACAGTAAAATAAGGCCTGGGGCCACCCATAGAGCAGCAAGGAGAAATAGCAATATCAGATGCCAGCTTATTAAGGGAGCACTGCTAATTGTGTGCATGCTGTAGATGCTGAAATGAAATGTTTTAACAGGTATGTACAGGGAGGGCTTTGGTGGTCTTAATTCTGGAATTCCTTAATTTATCGTGATTGACTGTTACCTGAACATGCTCTTTCAATGTAGGTATCTCTGCATGGTAATTACATAGGTCGACCAGAGCTACTCCTTATGTAGGTTTTATCATCACCCTTTCGCACCTTAGCTGCCTGGTGTTCATGCACAGGCAGTATTTTTAGGCAGGATTTTTGTGATGTGATGATCAGTAGTGCTCAGAAGAGCTTTGATATCAGATAGGGCCTGTTGGAAGGACAGAAATGCAGAGAAAAGGTAGCAGTGCTGACAGACTACCAGTGGTGTTACACAGGTGAACAAATGCGCCCAACAAAAATGAGTGTTGGAGGGAAGGCTGGTTTTGCCCTTACTGTTGGAGTGAGTTGAGATAAGCAAGTATGTATGCAGGAGCCTATGTGTAGAGAAGAATATTAAATAAAAATTTGAGGCTTCAGATCRTTTTGCTTAATAGCTCGTAATTGTGTGTTTGAATGACATGATGTTTACACTGTGCAGAACAGGGGAAATACAATGTTTTGGTATGCATGCACACACATTAATAATCTGCTGAATATTTACTGAATAATATTGAGCATGCTGTATTGGAAAAGAATAAGCTATTGATTGGAGTTAAAAATAAATAAAAAAATCCTTCTTCCCCACCACCTGTAGATGTATTAGGGAGAAAATATTGAATTGGGCTCTCCTGGCTCCCTTGCAATTGATGCAGTTTATTTTCAATTTGTCAGATGTGGCATTGGAGCAGCAATTGTTTTTGGTGATTTATTAGGAATTTTCTAACTGGGGCACTCTGTCATTGGAGTTACTTCACTTGTGTCCCAGTAGATTTTGTCTTTCTATAAGCTCCAGCTGTGAGCCTAAGAAGGTGAGTTTTTCTTTATTTTGGGTTTTGTTTGGTGGTTTTTAAACTGAAAGAGAAAAAAAGAAAAATCTAAGCCAAAAGGGAAATGTAGGGGAAAGTAGCAGAAATTGGCATATTTTAAACATGATGACAGAATCGGCTGGTTAAATTGCCTCTGTGAATTGATTTAAAACATGTTGGTAGGCATCTCTATTTCATTAACTGTCTTTCTCCTTCATTTCAGTCACTGGAGTCGTTGTCTCTTATTACCTTCCAGGCTCATGATACCCGTCCACATGGTTATTTTAGCTATTACTGTCTGTATACAGCAAATATAAGAGGCAATTTCGGGACAGAAGCAGCTTGGGAGGGATGTGGGGATAGTGAAATAAATAATTTGAATTCTGTGTGACACCAAATAGTACAAAATCATCAGGATTACTGGAGCATTAGGAGTGTRTTTCAGTCAGAACCTGTGGGGAAAAGTGTCTGTGGTTTGCGATAGCAAATCTGGACCCCATAGCCACGTGCTTTCCCACCGGRAGCAACTGATAATGAGCCAGAGCCAAGCTCTCTCCCGGGATTTAGGCAATCCAGTGCCAGCTCTGTTTGCCCAGTGCTTTTTAGCCTTCCTGACTGATGCTGTGTCATGAGTTTGGTGAAGGTAAAGCATGTTCTCCCTTAAAAGCCTGATAACCAAGGGAAGGGAGTTACAGTAAGGCAACCAGAGTTGCACGTGAGAGACGTGATTTCTATTTTTGCTGTTGCTCACGTTGCCCCCCTCCTTTCGTGTWTCCCCCCGCCCTTTCCAGCTGGGTCATACAGGCTCAGTAAGGCCTATAGGGTGGGCTCTGCCCATCTTACAGGCTTCCAGAGGAGGTGCCCGGTGGGCAGGGAAAGGGGAGGTAGCCAGGCTGTGCGGGTGGGACTGCTGCTGTTCAGGAGGGAGCGGTGTGCCCTYGCAAGCGGGCACCGTTTGGAAACGGTCCGAACAGAGCGTTGGGGAGCCTTGCTGAGAGTGCTTGAACGATCCTATTATCAGGATAACCGCAGAGGGAAGAGACTGTTCCTGGCTGCACAGAGAAACATTACTGTGATTTAAAGGCAGCGTTCGTGACTTAAAACTCTGAGTTCCCTCGCTTTGCTTGGTTTAATTCAGACTCTAACAAAGCACGTTGGGTGCATTGCGAAAGGATACTGTTCACCCAGATCCCTGGTAAAAGTGATGTTGCTCCACACACAGGGGCACAATGAAATACTCTGGTGGTCGTAATAATAAAGTGTGTTGGAAAGGCGCTAGCTTATTGAAGGCAYGGACTGCCTGAGTACTGAGAGGAGAATAGCGAGCTGACCTGACAAGAGCGAGCTGACCTCTTCAAGGAATCGATCCGCTGCACGAAGACTCCTGCAGTAAACAGCAAAGCCTGCTGAAAGGGTGACCGTGAACCTGAGGCACAAAGCTCCCTCCCAAACTGAAACCTCCACCCGAACTTCGGGGCTTGGGAACCCGGCTTTTCATCTGCTAATGTCTCTGCATCTAGACCTAGCCCTTAGGAGGAGCTGGTGGCAGGATTTTAACCCATGCTCATCTTGCCATTGAGGCAAATCCGTCTCAAAGCAAATCCCAGCCGTCCTGACTAGCTGGGAGGGTTGCTTTAGCTCCCTCTGCCCATTATTATTGGTATTTTAAGTCACAGCGCGTGTTAATAAAAACACAAGAACTAGCCAGAGGATCGGTTTGAGAGCACCAGTTTCAGTGCCGGCTGCCTGCCCTCACACGTGATTTTGGGATCTGCAAAGGGAATATGGTCTGCGCTGTTAGCTCTTTTCTGCTGTCTTTATATAGTTACTTGATAAATTTGGGATAGTCTCATTAAGCCTTTAATAACTCTTCTTGTATCCTTGCATCCTGGGTGAAGGAAGCACCTAGTTCTTGAGTTTGGGAGGTCTAGTCTGAAGTTGGGGGACTGAAGAGGTCCCTAGACTTGAGGAGTTTTCTGCCGTTGCTGCTTGCTGGTTTGCAGGAGCCTGCAACTGAGGAGCCCTCAGACTTCATCCCTGACRCCGAGTTAGCTCGGTATCCCTGCCGGGCCTGCAGCCTATGGCAGCAGGTATGAACACAACACCCAGCCACCTGTAGAAAGCTGCAAAAGAAGGCCCGCAGTAGTTGCAAATGCATTGTTCACAGTGGCCGATTTCCAAGGTCTATCGCTTAGAAATATTAGCGCTGTTTACTGTAGCGTGTGCTGGATAATGGCATTTCTCAACATCTGTTTTCATTTAAAATTTCCAAGCCTCTTTTTGCATGCAGCTTTTGGTGACAATGCTGTCTCATACTTACCGGGCAGCAGGATGGGAAGTGGCAGTCTCCAGCCCAAACAAAGCAAACCCCAAAAATTTATTAATGAAGATTTGCAGCTGCTCATGGGACTTGGCAACTGTCTGCAAGAGCTGGTGACAAGATTCATCTTGTGAAACGTACCCGTGATAAATATCAAGTAGGAGTGATTAGCAAGAGGTGGTTAATTCATGAGCGGGCTTTGCATGTAAGCTGGGGAATAATTTGATTTACGGTGGCAGCAGAATGCATTATTTCTTCCCTCTCTCTCCCAACCTCCTAAAGGAGTTGCAGGACTGAGCTCGTAAAGCAGCAACTGTTGTAGCTACTCACCTCATTTACAACCCAGGGCTGATCAGCCCGGAAAGGAGAAGGACCTAGTGTGAAGTATTTGACAGAGAGCTTCCAAATTATGAAGGGCACAGTGAAAACTAATGTGTCCCTCCTGGACTGTTAGTGAGCCAATAAGGGGATCTGAGAATTTTGGAAGGTAAATAAAGTGGAAAGCAGAGAAGTTTTACTATTGTATCACGTTGGTGATGGTGGCCTGGTAGTTAAAGCACTGGGATGAATCTCATTTTACAGCAATAGCACTGTTCCCCTGCATTACTCCGGGAAAGTGAGTCTATCAGCATGCTTCATATGCAAAAACAAGGTAATAAATCTTCTCTCCCTCCTGTCCATGGCCCTTATCTGCTGTYGTCCCCCCGTATGGTGTTTCAGCACATCACAGCCTCACGGGTTTGTGCTCTCAGTGCACCTGTGAAGACTTGKCCCGGCTCTCGCAGGAAGGCTGCGCCCTGGCAGAGGGCGAAGGCGACGAGCGTGGACGCCCTGCAGTTGCCACGCTGGCCCTCCCGACACCACTCCCTTTTCTGTGTGCTCCCTCGGCAGCACCTTGCAGGCAAACCCAGGCTATGTTTTAGCCAAGTAGAAACCAGCTGTGTTCACAGCCTGACAGCACGGGCTTTAGCACAGGTGGCCAGCAGCTGGGGGCAGATGGGTGGGTAGTTGATTTGCTGGCCTGCTCTGACTGTCCTTGATGGTCATCAAGGGCCTTTCATGTCCCAGCGCTGTTGCGTGCTACCCCAAAAGGAGGGGCACCAGCCATAAGAGCTGGGATGAATTCAGGGAGGAGGCTGAAGGGTTAAACGAGGCAGGTTTTTGCAGGAGAAGTCTATGGGTGGTTATGGTAGATGATAATCATGTTGCACCGAAGCTGAAAAATATGTTAATTGAGACAGGACTCACTTCATGTAGGAGAAAAAAACTCCATGTTTCCAAGCCCTGTGTTGCACTGCCTCTTCTTGCTAGGGTCAGGGACAAGCTACCCCTTTGGAGTGGCTCCCTACCTCATTGCGAGACTGAATCGGTTGAAATAGTGTTAAATTTTTGTCTCATATTTTCATCCAGCCTAATCCTCTCCATCTCCATATTGTTATAAGCTTGGAAGGGGAAGGAGGAGGGAGAGAAGAAAAGATTTTTTTTTTCATTTCCATTTCCAACACTGCGTTTCAGCTCCCGAAGAGCAGGAGTGCAGAAGTGATGCTCATGGAGCTGGCTCTGACAGCTCGATGCCRAGGGGAAACCTGTGCTTCCATTTCCAGCCCTGTCCCCTGCGGGCAAAGCGAGCTGAGCAGAAGAGTTCACTAGGATCAGTGTGGAAAAGGAAAACAATTTGATCAAGGGGCCCTGGAGTCAGGCACATGGAGATCTGGTCTAGAGGGGTTTTTCAGCTCTAATCAGTGTCAAGTTGATTTTATTTTTAGAGAAGTGATCATATTAAAAAGGGGAGGGGGAGGCAACACCTACAGGTATATGAGGCAGAGACCCCATCAGTTATTCACCTGGTGCTTCCTCACTTGCTTAAGGCTTTTCAGAGCTAATTGCACGAGAAACGTGTGATGCGGTGTTGCAGATGCAATATTTTACCCCGCGTAGCAGTTCCTGTCTTAGGAGCATTCTTCTATTTTGTAGCAACTAAGGGGAAAGAGGAAGAGATGCCGTGACCAACGTGGCTTTCAGGAAAAAAATAGACTGGGAGAGCTACTCCTCGTGYGCGCCCTCTGCCCCGGTACACGTGCTTGCGTTTGGAACTGGGCTCGCTGCTGGGAACAGGGCGGATGGTTGTGATGGCCCGTTCAGCCCTCGACCCTCTCTGCTAAGCTGCCAGTAAGCAAAGCAATTAAAGTCAGTTATGGTGCTCCTGAGGAGTTGCCCTGTGGTCTGTTCTGCACTACATCCTGTCACGGCTAGCGGCCAGCATGAGGTATTTATAAGGAAGACTGAGAATTCTGCAGTACGTAGATATGGGTCATCTACCCTCCAGGCAGGTCTTGTCCTAATTCTTAATTGTTAGAAATTGCTCTAAGACCCGAAGTCTGAAGGTTTTCTTTTCCCTCCTAAGCTGCTTCCTTTTGGCATTAACTACTCTAACTCTTGTCACCTTTGTTGTCCGTGTAAACCCATGATTCCTTTGGAAGCTAGGCAAAGTCATGTTCTTGTTGATACGTGCTGATGGAAGCAAGCTGGTGTTTTGCAGAGATGCATACCCTTTTTACAGGCAGTGCGTGCAGGCCACCTGTAAATGTTCCCCTTGGGTTTTCCAAATGTTATACCTCTGCGCARACAAAGTAAGGAAAACCATGGTTGGCAGGCTGTTGTCTGGAGAAGTGTTGCTTTCTTTTATCTGCTTTCACTCAACCTCAAATTCTTTCCTGTTAATGATGGATATAATTTACTTTCCTTTTTGGGGGGGGGGCAATCTAAATTGCACCAGTGCAGTTAACCTAAAATAAACGTTRAAGGAAGATGAAAGTCCATTTCTGCCTTCTGTGGCAGAGAACATGAAAATAAGAGTTTTTTTAAGCTTCTCTGACATTTTCCATTCTTCTGAGTGAAAGGTAGTAGGAAAACAGTGAAATAAGCCTTCCAATCTGGACTCTAGCTGCCAAGAAAATTATTAAGCTTTTTTTCAGCCTAGCTTCCCTAAGAACTTTTTTTACATCCTGAACCAAGAAGGTGAGGTGAAACACTGATGTTTGATGGTGCATAGGCAGGGCTGTCTTTTAAAGTGCAGCTGCAGCCAGCAGTGAAGAGGTCAAGTCATACGACGTCCTCTTCTCTCCCAGCCTCGAGTCAGGCAAAACCATGAATTTCCCTAGCCTTACTCCAAGCGAGAAAGCTCCGTTGCAGAGATCATTATGTTCTTGCAAAGGTGATGAGTCTGAGCTATGCAATTCTGGCCCCGTGCTGGCAGAAATGCCAATATGGTATAATGAATCTGAAGTGGATAGGAGACCACTAATGCTTTTGGGCTCATAAGCCCACAGAAGTGAGCTATTCCTCGTGATAGAAGAATGGATAAAAATTGCTCCACACAGCTTTCATCTTACCTCAGTTAATCAAGGTGATGGCTGTCTTGTGATGAGCACTTCTGCTTTGCCACATTCTGTGATCACTTTGAATTTCATGGCAACAGTGGTAATGCAGTCTTGGGATTCTCACTCTTGGGAAGCCCAGGCCTTTTCAGAAAAACAGGAGAGAGTCTGCACTGAACAACATATTGCCCTGGCTGTGTGGTTACTCCAGCCAGAAAAGATGGTGGTGGTAGCAAATGGAAGTTCATAAATGGAGCCGCAGATGACTTGGCGAGATCTAAGTAATCAACAGCTCATTCATTCTGACTTCGACTGTCATGCTCTAGTAACCAGGTAGTTCTTGTTGCTCATCTAGAAATCCCAATCGAATACTTTCATTATCACACAGCAGCATTTCCTTTGTGGATAACAAGTCATACTGCGAGCATTAGTGTAGCCTGAGTTGTATGGATTTCTGTTGTGGGATTGTTGTAAGCTCTGACTGAAGCTTTTTCTGTGATTAGAGTATTTATTCAACTGTGAGAGAGTCTCTGTTGTCTACTAAGATCTGAGTTCACGGCACGGTGTTTCTCCTAGGGGTGTTTGTAGGGGTGTGCTGGATGAGGTCAGATTAATGAATTGTATGCATGGGATCTATGCCACGATATATCTGTCAGTGTGGTACCTGGGCGCTGCAAGCTTCACCACTGTCTCACTGGAGGGCATATGCCATCCACATGGTAAACCACAATCTGGATATTACCTGGGACTGAGCAGCCGTCTGAAGGAGGCTTGTGGGCTGGAGCATCATTCATTCTCCAGGGTTGTAGATGTTTTTCTGAGGAGGTAGGTATGCGGCTACCCAATAGAAGGGGGAAAGACACATGCATAGCTTCTTGTCTGTCCAGTGTAGGCCCTCATGGGGCTGAAGAAATTATTTATCCTCATTTCATGGAGAGGAGCCTGGAACAGAGCAGGGTTTCCAGTCCAGCAGGTGCTGGAGTTCAGTGGCAAAGTTCTCCCATCATAACTGAGATGTGTGATGCATTTGTTCATTGAGGAGATTAGTTGAGATTCCCTTAATTGGGATTAATGTGTAATTGGGGGAGAGGCTGGAGGCACAATCTATCAATTCTACCAATGAAAAATGATAGGAAATGGCATCCTCCCACTGTCTGGCAGGCTCCCAGCCTCCTCCACTGCACACCTCATTATCCCGTTAGACTGCTTCATCTGGATAATGTTCATCCTTAATGAGAGCTGAGTGATACTAAGTTTCTGCAATGTTACTTGGTTATTACCTCCCCACTCCCTGTTTCTTCTGGGGCATACTTCCTAGATGCCGTGGGTCGCTAGACCTGGAATGAGAGCCCCAAGACAAGGGAGAAGGATGTCCACACTTAAGGCCCTCTGTTTTGTGCATAATATTTCACATTCAGCCTTTCCATCAGCATTTCTGGCCAGACTTCTGTTCTCTTGGCTCCAGCAGAAGTTTTAGCTTTGACTCCCGCAGGAGGAGCATGCTTAGCCCTGCCAGAGAGTTGTATAGCTGAGTTGTGGGCTAGACAGAAAGCTGGAAGGTATAATAAAACGGAAGACGCTTGGTCTTACTGTACGAACAGGTGTGTCCAGGCCAGACAGTAAAACAGTTAAATTGCCCTGTGAGTTGTGGGCGGTATGGGTTATAAAACCTGTTCCTTCTTACCTACCTCCTGGTGAGCCTCATGCAGTATCTCAGGGTCAACCACTTCCCTGTGAGATGTCCTTGTGGTTCTTCCTTGCACCCCACCTGCTTACTTTCATCAGCAGCAGGAACTGCAGACCCCCACCATTAATATTAGCCTCACAGGCTGGACTTTGTCAAATGTTCCCTGCCCATCAGAGAGATGCATGCCAAGTGCAGCTCACTTGTCCACTGAGTCAAGTAATCTCTTCAAAGACTTGTAACAAGTTAATAAGGATTGATCTGCCTTTCATGAGATCATGTTGACTGTTCTTAATGAAGCTGGGCATTTTCAGCCTTTCCTTCTCCTTTAAAAATTAGTTTCCAAATAAATACTCTTCTTCCAGTCGATTGGCAGATCTGTYTGCATATCCCAGATACACATTAAGGACTAGATTCAAGAAGGCACCCCTCTAGGTTCAGTGATGTTCACATGTGTATTTAAAGCAAGCATAAGCTTGTGTTTGGTCCTAGATAAAGATGTATTTGGTTACATCGCACCATCTCTTTTGAGTGATGGCTTGAAAAAGCAGGTTCAAGCCCAGCTCTTCCAAAAGATAAGTAAAGCGTAGTTGCTGTGCAGCTTAAGACAGCTGGATCGTGAACTTCTTTTGGACAGGCTAAGTCTCCGTCAGTACAAATAAAGTTGTGAAGAGCACTTCAAGATAAGCACTCAGAGCAAAGAAATTAGTGACTTCCCACAAAAGCATTGCTGTTAGCAGCTAGAACAACCCATCTTACCATCCGCAGCAAAACCAGGGAAGAGATGCCAGAGTAATGGGGTCTTTGAGACATCGGTGGTGGTTCTGTGGTTCTTGTACAAGTATCCACGTACTTGCACTCTTGTGTTCCCTGCCTTACCCACTTTAAGGGGTGTTTGTGAGACTGAAGTCCTGCTTTGTCATTGCTTTCCCTCCCTGCAGAGTTCCATGTTACCGTGTCACCATCCGATCCCTAGTGCTTTGTGTCACTTTTAAGTTCCTCATAGCTTTTATTGACCGTTTCTCGTGTTAATTGCACACTCCCTAATTCCTCTTCTCCTCTCCCTGGGAAGCTGATCCCTGACTTAGACAAATCCTCRTCCTCTTCATTTGCGAGCACAGTTGCAAAAGCAAATATTGCAAGTGTCAGCTTCTTATCTTCCTCTGCCTCCAATTTCCCTCTGTCACTCCTAGGTACGCTGTATCCACTTACTGCTCTGTGTATGTAGTGGTCTTCTCCTTTTTGTTGTAAAAGCCTGAGGATTCTCTCTCGTTTGCTTTCTTTGCTCCTCTAATTACATWCTTGTGTGTTTACCTTCATGCGCCCGTGCCCCCTACTTCTAAGACATCCTTACTTCTAAGTAGATGGATTTTCTTTATACGTGACTTTGATTAAAGATAGAAACAAACCAAAATCCCTAGGCTTTGAAAACGCAAAACCCTGGGCTGTTTGAAGCTGAATCTGAATTTTGTGTTGAGCCAACCCTTTAGTCTCCACTTCGCTGTTGTGACTGTTTGGGTTGTGCGCACTCACTGTGCAAGATGCAGGATTGAATGCCATCACAGCGCTCAAAGAGATACACTGTATGAAATCAAAGCTGTTTTGTTGTGTCTTGATYTTTTTTTTTACTTATTTTTGTTTTGTCCTGTCTGTGAGATGGAGATAATTATTTCTRTAGAGAGAAGAGGAAAGAGTTTCACAGGTGAAGGTGGCTGCTGAGGGCAGCCACTGGTGGAAGTGGGAGCTAAGCTGCCCCTTCTGTTGTGATTTTGCATGGCAAGGATGTAAAAACACCTGAAGATAGACCGTGCCCATAGTGTATGTCTGGTTTGTGCTGTATATAGTAGAACTGTGAGCAGGAAAACCCTGAAAGGCTTCAGAGGATCTTGCTCCAGTGAGAGCTGTGGCCCTGGTGGATTTGGTCCGTGAGAGTCCGTACCCAACTTTGTGCTACCATCGGATCCACCCCAAATCTTGTGATTCATGGTCCGATCATTGCTAATGTTATAACCTGGCTGCATATTGATTTTTACCTGCAAATGCCCCACGATAGTGTTTATTATGTAACAGTTCCCATCAGGAAAATGTCTCGTCGTATGATATACAGCAGCGCTGACTGTTGCCAGTGCTTAAGGACTGTGCTTTTTGCAAGATGCAGCAGTTTGTAATTTCAAGATCAATATGATGATGTGTTTTTTGAATTTTAATGAATAAACCACACTGGTGTTTGTTGTTTACCTGCTTTCTGATTTTTTAACAAGTGGCTGTAGTGATAATTACCGAAATCCGGTATTCGCAGAGTGGAGGGGGAAAAAAAGAAAAAAAACTGGATCCTTCATAACTATCCAACTGGGCAATTATCTCCATGCTGTATGTGCTGCTTTTCTATAAATGTTGAAATTCAGTAATTACCACTAGAGCCAGCCGTGACATTTCGAAAGCAGATACATAACAAATAGGGATGCCATGGAGTCATTAAAATTCAGATATCAAAACAGCTCTCCCTATTCTTCTTTGCATGACTCCATCTCTTTGTTTCACGAGGAATTCAGTTACCAATTAAATACCTTTTCTTTTTTCTTTTCTTCTCTTTTTTCTTTTTTTTTTTCCTTTTTGCTTTTCTCTTTTTACAACTGAATTTTAATCTCAATGAAAGGAGCTGAATTGACAGTCGTGACAGTCGGTGCATTAAGGAAAAACGTGAGCAGGTTTAGCCCTGCCTAAGGAAGGCTCACCAGTGCCTCCCAGCTTGGGAAAGGCCGAGCTGGCCTGAGCCGTTAGAGGGTGGGCTGTTTTGCTGTAGCTACTTTCCGGGGGTCATTTAGCCCTACTCGGGGCCCCTGGTTCTGCCTCTGCGGAAGAGCAGCCTTCCCTCTGCGCAGACCGCTGTGCCGGGTGCTGGCGGGCGCGCCGTCCGCCACCCCCGGCAGCAGCCGCCTTCCTCTGAAAATTGTTATTCGCCTTCCCATCTCCTCGCAGCCGCTGACATCTGGCAGTTGTTTGTAACAACGTTGTCTTGTTTGCGGGTTTGACTCCGGGGAAGACAAGATTTGATACCTCCCAATCAGCAGCTAATGAAACGGAGGAATTGRCAGCGTGGAATTGATCCTTCCTTTGTAACCTCGCGCCGGTGAGACAGGTTTGCTTCTGCATCTGTCAGGGGGCTGCGCGTACACCAGGCGCGATACGGAACCCGCGCGCTGCAAACACAGCCAACAGCGGGTTCGGAAGGGAGGAGAAGCTGTARGGTTTTACGCCGCCTCTCTTCCCGCATCCGAGGGCCTCTCGTATTTCCAGTGCGCGTGTTCCAGAGACAGGATCAATCCCCTCCGAGAGAGGCCAGTAACGGGGCTCCTTACGGATGGCTAAGAGCTTAAATCCTGATACGGATGCCTATACACGTGGCGTCCGTATGCTTAAAGATCCATTGGTTCTGTCTTTTGTGACTTTGCCCCAAATTATTCCTGGATTTGTCTGTAACAAAKATCTCCTAAGCTCCTAGATAGCACCCTGACCACTCTATTTCAGGAAGATTATCTGTTTCACCTTTCCTTTGAAAAAAAATTTAATGGAGCTAAGAGATTCATTTTGCAAAGCATGTCTGGCTAAACAAGGAGCTGCTTTAGCTTGTTTGAGTTTCCTCGATAGGTCTGTAGTCCATCCGTTGGCTATGCGGGAGAGGACAGCTTCAATTACTCCTTCATCAGCTTCTCTCTGGGAGCAAAATTTTCAATGAGGCCCATTCAAGGAGAGCTTGTCTAAGGTTTATTCTGTAGCTTGACGCATGTGTGTTAAGGTGAATAGGAATTATACTCACTTCAAGGAGAGATGAGGCCCTTGTGTTGACTACATTATCATTTATACTAACAAAAAGAGCTTAAAATGTTAGCATATTCTTTTGAAAACTGAGCTTTGCATGCTATTAAGAGAAAGGAAATAGAACCCACGGTGCATTATATTTCCAAGTGCCTGTCAAGAAACGCTTAAGGATGTCGCCCGCTTACTGAGCATCCAGCCAGAGGAATAAATTCAGAATTGCTACCCGTGTGCTGATCCCTTAACTAAGAGAGAGAAAACTTGATTCAATTAAAATACAGGCCAGCCCCAAATCTCTCAGATTTGCATCAGCTAGAAGCTTTGGGAGCTGCGGTTTGAGAGCTATCAAAGTTTGTGTTTGTGTGGAAGGCAGGAAGAGAAGCCCATCTTGTAGCTTGTTTTTAGAGGATAAGCAAATTTGGATGAGATTCCCTTAGCTTTCATTTGAGAATTGTAGCACTAGATTTTGGCAGAGTGATTCCYAGTCTGATCTCACTTGCTGGAATAGATAGGAAAACAAACTTAAATTAATGTCTCAGTCTTGGACTCGGATTTGGGAGAAGCACTAAGCATCAACTTTAGATCCTGCTGATTTACGGAGAGCTGCCGGCATGAGATGGTTGGTTCAGGTGCAGGGGATAAGCTGAAAGTCTTCAGTTCCTGGTGGATAAAAGCTTGCAATACAAGACCACGACTAGCTTGTGGCTCTCGRTTGCAGAGGTGTCACACGCTGGTCATGGGGACTCCCTAACGTGGCCTCTCTTGAGGAAGGCAGTAATTTCAGCGTGTGCCATGTGCCAGGGCATGCAGCATTTTTGTTTAAAGGAAAAGGAAAAGAAGCCACTAGATCCCAAATAGAAAGACTGCAAGCCTTCCCCAGGCAGGGTTTTTGGAGATGAGCCGCTTCTTGGCACTTTGCAGGCGTGAACTCTCACTTTTGGCAACACCTGTAGTAACCTTGCTACAGCTTTGTTAATCTTTTCCGTATGTCAGTTGTTTGGTTAACTTAAAATTGGCTTGAATAACATACTGTAGCAAACAGTCCACCCCCAGCTAGCGTAGGAAGAAAGGGAAGGAGAGAAGGACTAGATGAGCGCTACGGCTCTGTCTGGAAATTAAGATGTGAGCAGGGCAGTGGGAAGCCTGCATTACACTGGGCTATCCCTGCTCTGCTAATGAATGCACAACCGCAGTTTCTAAGGTTGTCTGCCTAGAACCTTTTTGTAGCCACAAATTCACCTTGAGGCAAAGAAACAAAATCATAAAATGTGCTGTATGTGGGAGATGCAGACTTGCTTTATCAGGCTGCTGAGTCTAATGCTTTGAGTCTTTTACTGTTGCATCCTCTGATTTGGAAGGAAATCACTCATGTACCCTTCACGCTCGTTGCTATCTCTGCTGAGTTGCACAAGGAAGATGTGTGCAGCTCCCATAACAGCTCAGGCTCAGTTCGGGAGCAAGAGCAGATGCTTTCACTTGGGCGGAGGCTCAGCACAGCATCCTTGAAGAGCAGCTTTCCCAAGCTGGAAAACCGGAGCCAAATTTTAAAAGACAACATTTTTTATTTCTGTAAAGGCCCTGCAGCTAAACTTTTGTGTCTGATTACCTGCCGATGAGTGTGTCTTTGAGATCCTCAGTTGCTGTAAAGCATTGCAGCTATGCTTTAAGTAACAGAGTAGGGCTTATACTGGATAAGGCAGTGGGCATGGGCACCTCCTTCCATATATTTACCTTTACACGTTCCTACAAAAAGGAGTATTAAAAAAAATATATATCTGTAGGAAAGATCAATGGTCAAATTCTGTTCTCAGTCAAATGCCTTCCTACTCAGGCCTTCTACAAAGAGATAGGTATCCTCGTGCCCATTTCACAGATGAGGATGCTGAAGTGGAGACCTTGGAGCATCTTACATGGGGTCACCCAGCCAAACCACAGCATCATCTGGGTCTGAACCTGAGTGTAGGTGGTTCCCTGTTTTCTTCCATCCTCACTGGGCAGAGCTCCATCACACACAAGCTGCAGGAAGAGAGGCAAAAAATGGCATCAAGTAGGCTTTGCTAGGAGCTTGAAGACAACTTTATTGGCATCTGTTACCTCTGAGCATGTCCACACRTGCGGCATCTGTCTCCAGAAGCACAAGCAGGTGAAATGAAGATGTCTTGCCGTCCTTTCTCATCAACAGTGGTGCATCCAAGATCCCACTGATACACAGCGCGTTGTTCCTTTTCCTGTCCRCTTTGATTAATTTGGTGCCTTGTCTCTGGAGTAAGTGAATTTGTCTTGGTTCTGCTTTTCCCTTTGATGTGGAAGGACTTTCTCTCCCACCTTTTAGCCACTGTTCTGCTACAAAGCCCAGTCCTGTCTGGTCTGGTCTGACACGGTGAGACTGGTCAGGAGCTGATGTGCTGAGCCCCTGTGCACTGCAGAGCAAGATGGCCAGCCACAAATCCTCTTTACAAACTGCTGCTACCGCTAACGCACTGGCCAGAGAACCGGCCAAAACACTGCAGCTTTCAGACACTTCTAATCCAGAGATAGCGGTAGGGCTTTGGACTTGCACAAAGTATTTTCAGCTTTAACGCGGAGGAGGGAATAAAAGCTCTGCAACAGTAAAGTCCATTGGAAAGGTTTTTGTGTGTGTGCAGTAAGATAATGTATGGTAATGAGGACGGCACCGAGTTGCTGTAAGTTACAGGAACTTATCACTGCTCTCTGCTGTTGCTGCATATTCCAAGGATTCGGTCTTGCCAGAGCAGCGTGAATAGATTTGTTTTGTATTGTTAGACTGTCAAGCCACTGCAGAGCAACAACTTCAAACGATAACTTCTCCAGCTTACAGAAGTTGTGAATTACATGCTTTTAGTCCCCAGTAARCTAATGGGGTTGACAGCTGTTCTGCAGAAACCTTCCTTCCCCTCTGTCCCTCTGCGAGCCCGCTATGGTCTGCRGCTCGATATTAGCTCCCTCCTACCACCTCTAATGGGTCACTTATTAAGAATGACACCAATTTATTCCCCACAGCAGAGCATACCAGAGCGACTGAACATATAATCAAGGTGAGGGGGAAATGCTCTCTCACTGAACCCTAAYGAGAGGCAGAAGCTGAGACTGTCAACCAAACTGGGCAAATCTGAGATGTTTGGGAGGAATTGTGTTCAAGAAGGAAGAGGMAGCTCAGGAAGAAACGCTATGATGGGACACCACCTTTACTTGTTTGATGGGTCAGTGTCTCTGCTGGGGCTTTGGCCCCTGTTGCTGTCTCCAGCGAAGGGGATCCGAGTGCATAGGGATGGGGTGACTTCAGGATGGAAACCGGCCAGGCAACGTGGCACGGGAATTGTACAGCCCGTTGTCCACAGCTCTAAGGGATGCAGCATAAAAACATACCTGGCGAGGGGTATTCTGCACTGGTCAGGTAGCTCAGCCTTTACACCAGCCATGTGGGCCCTGAGATAAGTCAGGTAAGAGCAAGAATTGCTCTTGGATGTGAAATAAAAGAGAGTGAGAACTGGAGCCATAGGGATGAAACAGAGGGAGACTGGGAGGAGAGCCCAGGCTTCTGTGCAATTGTTCTCGGGCTTTCATTTAGTCCTGAAAAGATAAAAAATAATAGCCAGTCCTGGGCGTTCAGTGCTGAATGTTGGGCTTTTTTTTTTCTTTTTTTTTCTCCCTTTGGCTCTTCTGAATATCTATAGAAGTTTATTTCTTCCTATGATGGGTGTTGCACATGCAGGCTGGGTCTGCATGCCTTTTCCAGATTAATAGAATTGTTATTGGGAAGGAGTGCAACTTCAGAAAAACTGCCCTTCCAGCACTGCCTACGTTACAGTGCGGAGGTGTGGGAACTGCCTTGTGAGTTCAGGACGCTGTTCTGCTTGCTTAATAGTATTCGTGCTAGGCCAGGCTGGGAAGTCTTATTTTAAATGTTCTGGTGGAGTTTGAGGCTACATCAAATAACATCTCTGAAAAGGAAATAAACGCATAAATTATAGCACAGTCTTACAGCAGAAAGGCAAAAGAAATACAAGATTGTTTAAATGTGTTATTTGCTGACCTTGACGGTTTGCTTGTAATGTTATTTAAATGTTTGGTTTTGCAGGGTGGTGTTCTTACTTATTTATTTCATAAGCTGCCAGCTTACAAATTGCAAAACTTTTACAGTTCCTCTTATCTTCTGCAGAACCACTGAGATGGCAAAACATACTCTCTGTCTCAACAGTTCAGTCTATATTTGCATGAGGAAATTGGAAAGCAAGTTGTTTTTCTTCGTTTGCATGACAATACCCTGAGCGCAATACAATTCACCATTTAATTTGTGATAGTTAGTGTGCGAGAAGAATGGGCCAGGCAGTTTGGCTCAGTTTTGTTGCTGATGTCGTTGTTGTAATTAAAATTGATTTATAATTGAAGGCGAAGAAATCGGACAAGAAAGAAAGCAAATACCTGTTTATTCAGCATGTTGTCAACCTGCGGAACACAACAGTCGGGGTCAGCRCGTTCAGGTCTCCTACCGCAGACTCTGGAGGAGTTTTGCTGGGGTTGAGTTTCTAATTAGTTAGGTATTTCCAAGTGGATGTCGTGGGAAATGGGAAATCTGATATCAGGTTAGGCTTCAAAAAGGCAAAATACCTGCTGAGCCTCCCCTGGCGTCACAGGACCTGGCTGCAGCAGCATGARCCGGGGGTTCGCTGAGATGCCCTTGCTAGGATGCATGCATAGATTTTTACAGCGTAAACRTTATGTGCCAGGAGTGGCCTAGTCGTTGACTTGTTGCGTTAATCTGGTTGGAGCGACCACCTATCTCTGCTGATAACGGCTCGGGACAGAGATGGCCATATCCTAAATAAATACATGGTAGGATTGGGCCTGGAATACAGGGAAAATAGAATACAGCACGGAAGTAAGGCATGCCCTGCAGTTTGTTACTGTTTCTTCTTATACTGGTAGTACTAAAAACAGTTAATGTTTCCAGTAGGATCTAAAAACCGGGCATCTCGATGTGAGCTGGGAAGCTTGTGCTCCCAAGGTTTCTGTAGCCGATGGAGAGAAATTGGCAACCTGAGATGATGATTTGTCTCGTCTGAAAATAGGCATTTGAGGAGACTTGCCTGCTAAAAGTGCTCATTTCTCTCTTTTGACTTTAAAGGAAATCTCGGGTGACTAATTCATTCTTCAGTGTCTGACTTCAGATATCTGGAGGTAAATGAATCCCACCTGTCCTGCTTGCTTCAAGCTACTTTGAAGCATTTCTGTGCTTCCCGAGTATTTTGAGAGGAATTGAGTTTCCTGCCTTTCCCTGTACGTTACTAGATTAATCCTCTCGCTGGAACCCATCTGTTTCAAGTGAGACAGCCCAATCGTAATTACGAAGCTGTTGAGACAACAARAGGCATTTTGGGCAAGTGTTTTGGTCACAAAGGAGTTTTGAAAGGCAGATTTAGGCCAGTGCCAAACAGTTTTTTGAAAATCCCTCACTTCACCTTTCAGAATATGCAGCAATAGAGATTTTGAGTAATCCCAGTACTTCTTCAGCACAAAAAAATACTAACGTTAGATAGTGATCATCAGGCTTCATAAAAGAATAAATGAGGCCAGCGGAGAAAATTGTAGCAATTGAAAATCCATTTCACTTGCCCTCGACAAGTACGGGCCAAGGGTGGAAAAAGGATGATGGTCTCTTCTAAATATGTGTCACCTAGGAGGAGCTAGATGAAATACATATACGTAGGCTTAATGATAGCAGTTACCCTGAACATATTTTTTGCCTTGTTCTTAAGTAGTATTAAGGACATCATAGACTAGAAGTTTTCTGTCGAGGAGGAAAGTTTATGAAGTTAAGGAGAAGACAGAGCAGACCCCAAACCTCCAAAAGCTTTTTTGGTGCTGGATCACTAAAGCAAGCTAGAGATATGGCCAGGTTAGAGCAATACTAACAAAATTRATCTGTGGCCATGTACATCTGAGATCAGAGTTAGGTCTTGAAGGGCTGCAGCTTGTAAGGTGYCAGAAGTGCCGGGAAGTCCTGGCTGCTTTGTGCTTTCCATGAAGGAAAGCTGGAGAGGGTGATGCTGCCTCTCAAACTGGGGGCAAGAAGGGGCTCGCGGGGGATTTGCAGTGGAGGGAAGGGTTCAGCGGTATCAAGAAAGCTGAAAACTTTTGTGTATCTATGTGTAGCAAGTAATATTTGGCATTTATGGTATTTCAGGGGAGTCTTGACTTTATAAAGCATTCATGAGTTGGCCTCATGGTGTGCATTTTCCCCCCCTAGTTATTAGGAAATATTCAAATATTGCAAACAAATGTCAGTCTGAGGAATATTCATGAAGTCTCCTATTCGAGTTAGTCCCCCAAGTCGCTACTGGCTGGAATATATCAAACTAATGCTGATTGTGTGCATTTAGAGCTGAATAAAGATGTTCAACCAAGTAAGCGCAGAACTGCTTTTGTAGCTTTGAGACTCTGGGAGTTTAAAGGTTTAGATGAGTCCCAGTGCCAGAGAACTATGAGTGGACATTGTTTTTCAGTGTAGTTGACCATCTCTGGTATCAAGGGTAAAATTTATCTCATCTAGCTCTGGTCATTCCAAAGTTAGGGTTCCT
Source organism: Rhea americana (assembly GCF_003343005.1). Classification (NCBI taxonomy): domain Eukaryota; kingdom Metazoa; phylum Chordata; class Aves; order Rheiformes; family Rheidae; genus Rhea; species Rhea americana. The sequence continues at coordinate 291,465 of NW_028186518.1, read as the reverse complement.
TTTGAAACAATTTATCTGGGCTCCCCTCAATCCTCAATAGGGCAGCAATTTCATGTCAAGTCAAGGTAAAAAAACTGACATTTGAAAATGTTGTGAAAATACAAAAATTAAAAATCATTTCAGATTGGTTACAGTGCAAGCCATGCTATTATGGTTTTTTGAAAACCTATTTTTGAAATAAAATTTCATTTCAAAAGAAGGCCTAGTAAGTTTTTGGTACGTGATTGCCAGAAGAGAATATTCCACCCCTCTGAAAATGACTTCGACAATGTTTTCTGTTTTTGTCAAGCTGGAAGCAGTTTTGCAAATAAAGTAACTACTTTAGACAAAATAATAGTGCATGGTAGGAGATCATTTGGATTAAAAAAAAAATCAGCTCTTGGCATACCCAGTTTCTCCTCCTGATTGTGGGTTTGGAAAATATCTTAYGCACAGCAGAGGTGAAAGAAAGGGACAAGTTGGCCCTGGGAGAACAGAATTGGAAAGATGGGCTCTTTAGTCTGGCCATCAGAAGTGTAGCAAAACCCAGCAGCTGCAAGCTGAAGCTTCCAAACAAGCGCAGACTAGAAAATAAACAATATACTTTTTAATAGGGAGGCTAATTAGCACTCAGTGCAAGTGTGTCAGGGGTTATGGTAAATTCTTAGCTATTGTCAATCTTTCGGTGGAAACCAGAAGTTTTCCTAACATCTAGTTACTACAGTTCAAGCAGGCATTAAAACAGGAAAGCCCTAATGTGCTGCTGAGGCCGGAGGGCAGAATAGCTGAGAGCCAGTGGTCCCACAAACCTCAAAAATCGGCGTATCTAATCTCAGGTTGAGTTTGTGGACACTGCTGTCATACACACTTAGAGCGAGAGCTTTGCACTACCTTTCCATAGCAGCCGCAGATGGTTTTTAGTAACCATCTTTAGCATGCAAGCCGCAGGGAGAAATAATTACGTTTAATAGAAACGGTGGGTTCCCWATGAAGATGTACTGTGCCTATACACAGTGTGCTTCTAATGAACAGAAATGTCAGGCCAAAATAATAGATGAAAAGGATTATATTCTCTGAGGTGTATTATATTACCCTGCCTTTTTGTTTGGTTGTCTGGAGATACTGTGCTATAGCTGGAGGCAGGTGTTGGATGGGAGAGACCGGTGAGTTGATTGAAAGGAAGGGACTCCAACACTGATTTTAAGAGAGATGCTAATTAGAGGGTTTAATTGGAAAGGGGAAGTGCTGTCTTCAGGTTTGTTTGCAAAGCGCCCTGTGGAAGCCCTAGGTGCAGCTGAGAGGGGAAAATATCGTTTACTTGGTGGCCACGGTCCCCACGTCGAGGTGGCGAGAGCAAGTTCTCTTGGGGCTGGTGCGAGCGCCTGCAGTGGTGGGAAGGCAGAGCTGGCCTCCCTTACTGCGCAGCCCACCTCTCCTCTTCGTTGCCTCCGTGWGTGTTGTTACAGACCCTAGCCTTGAGAGCTGCAAAAAGAAAAAAAAAATGCTGCAGAAGGTTATATTGAGAAGTCATTGCCCTCTGTGGATATTATTAATTTTTTTTTATAAAAGCTAGACATGAAAGTCACTAGCTGAAACAGCTGTGTCCTGCTTTGCTAGTGTCACAACAGTATTTTTTAAGATCGTAGCTTGTAACATGGGGAGAGCTCTCTGTGGAGGGAGCGAGAAGCAACTTTGTGTTTATAGCCATTTACCTTCCGCTGTAATGTATTTGAGGAGGAAAATTGCCACTTACACTTGCAAAGCAAATTGGCTTATGCTCAGTAATAGGTTTCTCAACGCTTACATCTGTCTAGGAAAGGTCATCCTGAAGACTTCTGCTTTCTGCTCGACTTAGTCTTGATCCCAAACTGTAAGTTCTTCCATGTATGAGGATCAGAACAAAACCGTGCTCACGTTTACCAGGTTTCTCTGTCATTACTGCTGCCTGGATGGGATGTAGATGTGTCCTTGCTGTCTGCTTATTAGAACAGGAGTCTCTTGGCGTGAAAACCCCCAGCTTGTGTCATGCAGACCAGGTGGACCGTGCTTCCCCCTCCCTCCCGCTCCTGCCGCTCTGCRGATGCATCAGCCTACCATGTCCTGCTACAGCAGGCCCATGCTCTGTTTTAATGTTATTAGCCATCGCCTTGGCAGCAAATACGGATGTTGTGTTTGCAGTAGTAACATTTCACAGGTCCCGGAGGAGTCTTTACCCTTGAGTGCATTTAGCTGATAGCGAAACCAAAGTGAACGTAAAAACAAGCAGGTCGGAAAAGAGGCGGTGGCCTTTTTTGCTGCAGTCAGGCTCTGGAAGTGCAAATTGTCAGGCCAGGTAATGAAGCTGACTGTCTTCCCCCGTGTAAATCTCGCCCACTTATCTGTCCTCACAACTGTAAAGTAAGCAGCATTATCAGCTAGTGAAAGCCACTGTTGTGGCAAAGTAATTATCTTAATAACTTAAATAGCAACAACAGTAATAATATAAGCCTGTGTTTGTTTGTAAGTATACTCACCTTTATTGAAACATCAATTTTGGGGAGCAGCGGGAGACAGGAGAACAGATTCTGTGTTCTGTGCGTAAAGTAAAATCGTCTCAGATAACTGTGGTTTGTGCTGTGAGCATCTTGCCTCCAAGTACACTCCAGAAGCCAGGGGCCAAGTCAGGATGCGAGCTCTAACAGAAGTGCAGGCTACCATACTGAGCTTCCAGCAGTCCAGAAATTCATCTCAGCCTCAGGAGGGAGCAGGTTGGTGCTATTCCTCCCATCTCATTGCTGCTTCGTGTCTTCCAGGTCCCGGCTCTTTGCTCAGTTCACCCCTTGTCCCTACTTAGGCCAGGAGCTATCTGAAGCAAAGACTGGCTTTACCGTTTATTTGCATGCCCTTCCTTGCGCAGTGGTTCCCCGATTCATCTGGTCATCTCAGCCCAAATGACATCTGAAGTGCATTTCCCCCATACCTTGCACCAGCAAACTGCTGATTAACAGCCTGCTCCTTGGTTTCTTCCATCAGTCTGTCATCTGTCATCCTCGGCGCAACAAAAAGATCTTCCTGGTGCTCTGTGCCCACTGCATCATTAAAATTGGGCACCTTCTGGCTTGTTCAGCTGGGCATCGAGGGCTGAAAAAAAAGGACTGGAGCTTTGTGGACTGTCCCTTTTTTTTTAAAAAAAAAAAAAAAAAAAAAGCCCACACTAGAAGATGCCCTAGTTCGGAGTCCAGAAAAACGAGTGTCACGTCAAAGATTCGCTAATGGACCCTGCTAAAAGGATGCCTGGGGCTCATTATAGTGGAAGTAAAACTTGAAGGTCAAAATGGCATAACATGATGTTTTCAGACTTTAGAAAGAAAAGAAGGGGGAAAAAATCGGAATTTTCTTTCGTCTATTTTGAGGTTTTTGGCACAGCAGGCTCGGAGGGCAAACTTCTCATAGGAGGCATGTTTCTGATATTCCACTGCACTTGAATCTTAATCAAGATGATTTCCCCACCACCACCACCACCACCTCTGGCAGCCCTTCTGTATCCTGCATCTACGTTACATTTTTCAAACAAATGTCCTRATGACATTTTTCTGTTTCTTTCGGTTACATTTTCCTTTCACCATTTTGTTGCCAATTCTGTGGTTTTGTTATGAGCATGGCACTGTGTTCCCCCTTATAACAAGGTGCAGAAATAAGAAACCCTTGGTGACGTGGGAGGAGGTTGCATGTCCTTCTTGGCAGCAGAAGTTGTGGTGGCTYGTTCCCCATGACCCCTTGCTGCATTGGTTCCTGATAGTTGAACTACTGCTGCATCCTGAGAGTCAATGAGGGAATATTTTATTCAGTTGCAGGGAGAGGGGTCACTTGCTATCTTTTTTTYTTCCTCCTCTTTCTTTCTTTCTATTTTAGCATTGAGTCTCATCATCCCTTGTCAAATTTGGTCAAGATTAGCTGAGAAGTTCAAAAGTACTTAGGACAGACTGATTGATGGACCAACAAGGCTGTCAAGCTAGCTTACGAAAAGCAGGCTAAAAGTAAAGATAATAATTAGTGAAATCAATAAGAACGAAAGTGGCTGGAAGGCTTTCTGGCAGATCGGCCTGGTGGGGATCATAAACGCAGTCAGGCACCTGGAGTAGAGACTGCTAGAAGATGAGCTGAGGTCTTCTGCAGAAAACTTTGAGACAGACAGAGTTTGACATTGTTTTCATAATATGCCGGATACTTTGGGGAAAAAATGCAGAATATTCCACTGGAAAACATTTTGACTGATGCACCTTGAGAGTTGTCATTCAAATGTAGCATACTCTCACTTTCCTCTGTATACGGGCCTTCACTGTTGACTTCTCTCTTCCACAACGCACAGACTGTCTCTGTCATTACTGAGATACCGCATAGGCTAAAGGATCCCTGATCACCCGGGGATTTGCAGAGTGACGTGTGAGATGAACCGACAGGCACATTCCTGAGGGCGATAAAGGGAAACGTGGTTTTATGTTGAAACTTTTTTCCCCCAACTGATTATGTTCTGATCAAGGGATGAAGTAGTGTGAGATTGCCAAAGGCAATGCAGGAAGTTACATCTCCTGCAAGCTGATGAATCTGAGGTTTGTAAAGGCCTGGAGAAGACAGCCTAAAGCAGCTCTTCCAGCAGATTTCTTCCTTGACCAGCTGAGCATCTCCTGCTACATGCAGATGGATAGCAGAAGGCTGCATCTGTCCCGTAGTTACTCAACATTAAAAGAAACTATTCTGATGGCCTGATTTTATTCTTCTGCAAAACACAAACTGATGACTTTTACCAAGGAGGGATGTTGCATCCTTTGCCTCACAGAGAGGCCCTGTTTCTTGTCCTCACCTGTATCGTCACTGGCACCTTTTTGCAGCAGGGCAGTGTGGGACTGTGCGTTCTTTAGGGGTGCCACATGATGAGGATGTCATGTATCACAGGGCAAATCTACCTGGTGCCACCACTGCAGATGTTATACCATCACCGTTGCAATCTAAGTGGTACAAGAATCGAGATCTGACCATAAGCTTTGGGAGCAGAGATGAGCTGTACAGGTCATGTGTGAGAGCACCTGTAAGATACTGGCTGAGCTCCTGCTGTCCAGGCCAGAGGTGCAAAATCTGAAGTGGTTTCCTTGGACACTCCTTTCCTGTTCTATGTCTTGCTCAAAAATCAGGTCAGTTCATACTCCAGCTTCATTTATGCAAACAGAACAGCTCATGTGTATCCCTTAAAATCCAAGTGGAGAGCTGGAACTTGGTCTTGGGTCGTGTAACATCCAGAGTATGGTACGTGGGTGAACAAGTGTGAAGTAAGGACTGCTGTAAGCAAAGACTGAGGTGAGCTGGCAGAGCTCTGGTAAACGCATGCATGTGGGTAGGAGCAAGGTTAGAATAGCCRGGGATGGGGTAGGAAGATGCCAAACAGAGGAGAGCCTTGGCCTGGGGCTAGGATGCACAGGCGGAGAGGTCTGTAGAGGCCATTTCGGCATTGCTGCGTCCCTGCASTACTGGTTAATTATTGCAGTTTCAGTGAGCTCTGGCTGTGAATACCAAATTCCTGGCAAAGTTTTGAAGGAAGAGCCCCTCCTGCCCTCATCGYGCTCTGCAGCTATTGATTCTGATGGGCACATTAAAGTAGATAATGAGCATGATGGAGTGTCCTTACACTTGGTACCCGTGTTTATAAATATGTATCTACATGCAGAGGAATTGTCTAAAGCTGGTCAAAACACAATTATTTCATTTTCCTCCCTGTTCAGGATTGTTGTTGTTTAGGAGTAAATTGTTGCTGCTGCTGCTGATTTACAAGGGCAGGAATGACTGCACAGAACGGGCTCAGTGAAGTGATTTTGAGTTTCCGCTACAATTACTCTTCTCTTCAACCATATGATTCCCTTTTTCTCGCATGCACCAGCCAGGTCCTGGGTTTGTTTTGCTTGCTGCAGTGCAGCCCTGTGAGGTTTGCCTGCCCTTACCGTTCAGAGAGCCCGGGGGCTGAACGTGCAGAAGAAACAAATTTCAAGTGCTAAATTGCACTCTGTTAAAGGAAGCTGGCAGAGGAGCTATGTCCCATGGTCCCACTGCACTAGTACCAAGGGATGTTGATGCTCTGGCTTCAGCTGTGAAGCTAGGAGTTAAGACCTTGTTTTTGTGTAGAGCTGTTTTGTATATACCTACTATCTACTGGGTAAATGCCTTCTCTTCTTGGTATCTCAATTTGCTTCCTATTACGCTCTGAATAAGTCTTCCTGCCCCAGTGTGAACTCCTCAACAAGCTAGTGTTCCCCTCCTAAAGGTCTTGGCAATCCTCTGAGAAGGATGTTTAAGTTCAAACAGATAGTTGGGACTTTGTGCTTCCTTATTAAATAAAGCTTTTCATGGCCCAAAGGATGATGTGGTTATTAGAAGCTGGCCGTTGGCTTGGTAGAAGTTCATGTCTYTGTTTTTTCTTCATCTGGTTTCTTCCATGGTTGTCTTCAACTCATTAGCTCTGCCTTCCCCCCACTTTTGTAAGTGGGCCTAAAACCACATTTTATATGTTTACATTTCTCAGAGCGAAGGGGCAATTCAGGTGAGCAGAGGAGTCATTTGGGGAGAGTCCAACTTTCTCTGCTGTTTCTTGGCTTAGTTTGGTGTTGGGGGAGAAACGTGCAAGGATGACCTTGAGGTGGCATGTGTCACTTTGCGTCCCTTCTCCCCTTCACGTCCTTTCTGTTCCTTTAACAATGTCCACAGTAGCTTTGCAGCGGTAATCAACACTGCTGACCCTTTCAGGACTCTGGGATTTTGGATGGAGTTATTAGTTTGGGCTATTTTCTCCCTCTCCCATTGTTTTATGAAAGGTATRTGCTGGTGACTCCAAAGTTATTAGCAAAAATCTGAGTTTTATAGCACTAACACAAAACCACGCCAGCTATGCTGAGCTCTAAATAGTATAATAAATGGGAACATCTTGGGTAATGTGATTTATTATTGGCAGCATGAATAGAAAAATAATAAAACAATATAATGACTCTGCAAGAAAAATGATTTTTTTATTATTATTCATACTTCGCAGCTTGTTTACAAGGCAGGAATGAGGTCAGCCTCTTAAACAGAGCTGTTGATGCCAGATCCTCAACTTCGTACACATCGGGAAATGTAATCCCCTTTCCCCCACGTTCATTTGCGTGGGGAATTAGGCTCCCCAGTTTCATTATCCTTAATAGACCTTGTATGAGTCTAAGTGGCGTAGTGTGTTGGAGTGCCGAACTGATAACTGAATCTGCACAGCTTGATGGGCACGTCTCTTTTCCATGCCTGGCAAAGAGAGCGGTGCCTTTCAGAAGTGCGGTTCGCTGGTCCGGCTTGGTAGGGCAAAGGCTTGGGCTGGCAGACGGGGTTGGGTGGGCAGCTGCCGTCACGAGCAGAACCATCGGGGTATCTGGAATGCTGTTTGGAAAAGGTGTTCTTCAGCAGTGCTTCGGAAAGGACAGGAGAAGCACTTGAGAGGCATTTGTTGGGAGGGAAACCAAGGCACACAGGATTAACTCAACCCATCAGGTAGAGAGCTGTCATGAGGACCTCGGTCTCCGTCCGCGGGTGGCCCACCAGGACACGCGGTTTGGCMTAGGCGTTAGCGTGCCTGTTGGGGGGTGCCCTTGCAGCTGGCCACCCGGAGGCCCTCCTTCCTTTCCCACCGATTACCTTGGCCAGCTTCGTGAAGATGCGCCTGTTTTCCAGGGGGTAAATGAAATCGTCGCCTTGCCTTTGTGCTGGTTGGCGCATGCTGTAACTTTCCGGAAAATGCCTTCATCCATCTTTGTATTTTGCGTTCTGTTTCTTGCCAAACAGCGTTTAACAGAGACAGAACTGGGCAACACTTATTTTCTCTTKATTTTGCGTAAGCCCAGCAGCACTCAAGACCGATTGGATTTTGCATTACTGTGGCAGGTTGCGATCCTCTGGTTACTTTTCCTGTAATTTTCATGTTTGCCTTTTAATATTTCTTATGAGATTGAAAGCCTCGGATAAGAGGTGGTAAGCTTTTGCTCAGCATGTTACAGAGGAACTACTTGAATTTGAATGAGGCAGTAGGAGAGTTGAGAGATACCAGGGCTTCCTTTGGCTTTAAGGCTGCGCAGATGAGGGAACGCGATGGAGCTGAGAGCAGCGAGGCTGTAACGCACCGAGCAGCTTCTGCGGAAGAGCATTTCTTAAGGCCCAGCAGCGCTAAATCTCTGCGCCTTTATAATGACAGCTTCTGCTAGCATCAACATCGCCCGTGTTTTTCAGTGAAGTAATTCTTTTGGATGTCTTATAGATAGATTTTTATAGAGAGAGATTTCTGTATTTATATATAAATATATATCTATATCTATTGTCAGTTGGTATTATAAAGAGTATAAAGTACATCTCTGGCTTCTGCGTGTTCAGCTCGATTGGATCACATAACAGGTAGCTTTGGGAGAAGAGAAATGAATGCGAGAACTACCATTTCGCCTTCATCCCGGTGACTTCTGGGCACCGCTACAGCTTCATTACCGTGCCAGGCTTTGAATGGCGGTGGGATASCAGTGGTGTCACTGGGATTGCAAAATACCCCCCCTCCGCACTCCCCTCTCCCAAATGAAAATAATGCCTGAGTGTTGTAGGGAGAGCATATGTACAGTTGAGCATTTAGTGACACCATATTTTCCTCCTTATGAGAAAAAAAGGTGCTCTGGGCTTCGTCTCCAGTGACTTCGGGGCACCTCCCTCTCCGCATCCCCACGGAAAACGGCGGGGTGCCGAACCGCTTTTAACAGAAAGTGTAATCAATGCTGCCAGCGCCGCTCGCCTAACCCCGCTTGCCATGGCGTTTCGCAGGTGGTGGCAAGGTGACAGTGAGGCATCCCACCCAATGGGAGGCTGGAGCGGCCAGCCCGTGGAGCGATACGGGGCCRGTGTGCAGGAAATCTTTGCCGTGGGACCCAGATGTTGCATTTAGATGTAGTCGCTTGCCTTAGCTGCCTGCTTTTATAGCACTCATCAGTCTTTTTCCCCTGCCAGAAAGTCTCAAATGTGCTGAGGAATATTCAGACCTCTTTTGGCAAGCGTCAGAGATAAGTGGATAATAAAACACACCGTGAAAATATTCTCYATCCTATTATTAGCCACTTTCTTATTATACTTGCAAAAAGGAAAAAAAAATCCAGTTATAAAACAGTACATTTCTATATTGTCAGTCCATCGTGTCCAGACGCCTGGAAAGAAAGTCTTTCAATAAAATTCTCACTATTGTTTGTTGATTGACTCYATTAATCAGCCGTTCATAGCTTCAGCTACGTATTTCCACGAGTTTGCGCCATTTAAATCCTCCCCACAGCCTCCTTTTATGCTACCAGGGAAGTTTGAGGAGCGCTTAAAGCAAGGCTTCAGCAGGAATGAGAGGAGACAGTTCTGCAGCGATACCTGCTTTCCTTTTATAGAGAACAAAAGCTCCCTGGAATAGCAGCTGTTATTTACTCATCTCTCATCAGCAGATTTGACCTAATTTTGGTGTCTCTCGCCTTTGTTTCAAGCACCTGGTTTGCAGCATCGCCAGCAGATCCAGCTCCTTTCTAGTGGCTGGCTGGATTTGATGAGGAAGGAAGGAGAAGGAGGGGGGACTCTTAGTCAACCTGCGGCCAGGGAAGGATTGACAGCAGCTCTTGTAAAATCCTCAGCTGCTGCAATTTTGTYGTGCCTGTCTGTAGGATTGAATGAGAGTTGCCGAAATCTTTTCAGAGCAGACCTCCCCCCTGAGTATTTAGTTTCAGGGAACCCTACAAGTGTGTACTGTCTTTAGGATGTACTGCGTTGGCATGTGTGCTTGCATGTTATACCGGGTTAGTGGCRTGTATAGGACCATCCGGCTATCGGCCACAGCACTGCAAACCGTGACTGTGACAGCTTTGGATATGTCTCATCCAGCTCAGCTCCTTTCAGGCGAGAGAGGCATGAAATGGCAGCTTGCAGGCCACAGAGAAGCCATCAGATCTGGTGACTGTGCCAGAGCCCTTAGTGCAGCGAGCCCATCTGACTTAAAAGCCGAGTGCCCACTGATGGGCACCTGAGTCTCTTGCTCAGTTTGGTGTTAGCTCCCGTGATGGGGAGCCATTACTTTAACCCGAGAAGCTGCCAGCGCTGCTGCGCTGCCTGGATGAACGTAGCCGTGGATATGTTGCAGGTTTCCATTTCAAATAGCCTACAGCCCTCCCGGGCGGGCAGGAAAGCAGCAACRGCGAGAGATGCGCTGATGAGAAATGCTGGGGCCCCGAAATTCATTTTTCAAAGATGGCAAGCAATGCTAGTGATTTATCTGCTGTCACTCCGGTCCGAGCAAACCTTCCCCACCAGGTGAGTGACGTAGAAAGGATGGCTCGGTGAGCCTCTCGCCCGCAGACAGCCTCTCGAGCCTGTTAGTGAACTTTGCTACCTGTTTGCCTCGCACCCTCGCTGTGTCTTTTCATTCTGGTTCCTCACCGCATAATGTTGCTTGATTTATTGCCTTCAGAATAGGGCTCTTTGTCCTCAGGGCTCATCAGTCTCACAGCAGCTCTAAGTTGGCTTTAGAGAGACCTTTGGTATCTTTTGGCAAGATCTACTATCTAGCACGGCCTTGTGGTTTCTGGAAGCAGTGTGTGCTACTCCCTTCAAGTGCTTATTGGAGTCCTTAAGCCAGTCTTCTCCAGGGGCTGYCTGGTAGTGAACCTTTCGGGCAGGAGTTTCAGCTATCTTAGAAGTGTTGTGCCTTAGGGAAGCCAGCTCTTCCTTCATTTATTTGGGATCCATGCGATGAACTAGCTGGTGTTGCAGGCTGGTAACTGCACTTACCCTCTCATTTATGCAAATGGGCCCTACATGCCCGCTCTCATCTGCAGTAGCATTGACCTGGGAGAGCAACAGAGCCAGGATCAGATCTACCCTGGGTGCACAGAGGAGGCAGGTTTTGATCCACCTCTCAAATTGGAGCAGGGGGTTGCAAGGTCACATGAGAATCATACTGCTTGTGAAGCTTTTTTTTTTTTAAAAAAAAAAAAGAAAGCTCTACAGAAATGAGGGGAACACAGCAAAAACAAATCTCTTTTGTTCCCCATCTAATGATACATATATAGATTGGAGAGGCCCTAAAAGGCCCAAAGCGTGCTGTAGGCGTTAAATCTTGTGAGATAAGTCTGATGTTGTTGGAGGCATAACGCCACTTTAATCTTGTTAGATCTGCAGAGGTTGTGCTGATGGCACACACAGCACAGGACAGATCTAGTAATGATTATGCTTCTRTCCCCATAGTCCCTTCTGCGTCACTAAAGCTTTTACAAGCCATCCTCAAGCATGACATATAAGGGAGGTGAGTGCTATGTGATGCAGCTGCATCTGGGGTGGAGGTTAGCACATTTGATGTGCACCATTTCCTTCTGGTGATGTTGAGAAAGGAGGTTTAAGGTGTGACTCTTGCTTTGCAATAACTTTGAGTTACAAGAAGAAGTACGGGGTATTTGGAGGTCATGGCCGGTACATTAGACTTTTAATTTTAAAGGCTATCTTCAGTTGGCTCCCTTGTGCTGGATGCAAGATCTAACACCCCGCTCCCAAGCGCTCCAGGCTTACCACCTATTGGCTTCACTTCCTTACAACAATGCCGATCAGCTGCGTATGTGATCGGAAAACAAATGAATAGTTAGTGTAGACTGAATAAAATAGGGATCTTTGCTCCCGTACCATCACTGTTTTCTAATAAGTACACAAAGAAAACTGCAGGTGCCAGCTCCCAGGTCATCCTCACTGTTTCAGCTATGGAGATCACCCTTCCTGCAGGCAACTTCCATGGGATCTTCATGAGCTATGACTACAGTCCTCACTGGTTTCACCTGGTCAGCAGCTTAGCTGGAAGATCAGTTGGAAAACCTAAGATACTGGTAGTTCTCTCTTCCTGTTGTACCTCACAAATAATGGGAAGTGAGGCTTTCTTTTTGATGGGGAGAAGGATTAACCAAGAATAGGAGGAGTAATCCACTACCTGTGTATGGTTCTTAAAGAACCTCTGGCAAAAAATTAAAGTTGGCAACCGTGCGCTCTGGTAGAATTCAGGTTGTTTCAAGTGCATTGCTTTTCCTTAAATGTCCTTTTTTTGTGGTTTCAGATGGCTGAATTCTTCTTGACCTCCTGCCTTGAATTCTCATGGTTTGTTACTGCTCATTGTTAAGGAGCTGCTGTGCTCTACACCAGAATCAATGCAGTTCAGGCCTAGGTAAATGAATCCTGTAGATAGTCGATTATAAGCACTTTGGGACCCTTCTGAGTGTAAAGGAGTTATATAAATGCAAGCAGTTATCTTGTCATTTAGACAGTGAGATGAATAGGCCCTTTAGAAGTACCCAATAGGTRTGGATAGTTACTGCTATTGAAAAGCTTCCACCTGATGCTTAGTTTAATTATCAAAATTATTTCAGAAGCAAGTTCYTGAAGACTTTCTTTCTTCCTCCTAAATGACAGCACAACCTGGAATCAGGTCATAACCTGATCGGCTGAATGCTATAAATCTCTATCGCTCTACTGAAAACTTGCTGTTCAGTATCACGGCAAAATGTGCTAAGAGGAGAACCTGGTGGTATGCAGGGGAGGAATACTCATGTATACAGCAGATTTGCCCAGATTAAATGAAGGTTAGAGTTACGAGATTGGATTTCCTTTGCCTTCCCTTTTTCTCAGTGCAYTGGCTGGAAAGCGAACCGTGTTGGYGCTCCTCTCCGCAGCAGGCACGCGCTGAATAGACTCCCATTTGGGTTTTCAAAGCTGATTGTGAGTCTTTGTTACTCCTCTCAGTCAAACATCTTGAACAACCTTTTAATTTCCCATCACCACCATCCGCTTTAACATAATAAAGTGTGCGACGTTCTCATTCATTTATTAATGCTCAGATCACTTTTATTAATGCTCTCAATGTGCTCTCAAAGGGCTAGGACCTTGGGAGAGGGGGCTGTTCTTAAATAGAAGAAACGTGCTATTTTACTCTGAAAAGAAATACAAAACATTGTAAGACTCGTGATAAATCATGTGCTCTACATCACTGCAGCTGTGACTGAAATTAATGGGAGTTGTGAGGCTAAATTCCCCATCATCTTTTGCTATTCTCAATTTGGGTTTCCATCCTCTGTTGCTGGCTTCTTACATTGCTACACTGTGGAGTTGAATGATATTTCCGTGCTCTTTTTTCATGCAAAAAGAGCCCTAAAGCAGACTGTAAACTTTACAATACGATGGAACAAACTGGAGTTATAACGTAAGCCTTTTGTCGTAACCAAATGCAGCCACTTCTGGGGCTCGGCAGGGACGATCAGCTGCAAAGGGAAGGAGACAAAAAGGAGCGAAGTCTTCAGGCAGTTAGGAAAAAATGCAGAGCAGCAGAATCGCTTTGGAGTGAGGCCATAGCCCGAGTTGCTCTCCTGACTCTAATAACCCAAATGTTCGAGGCGTCGGGTTGTATCTCATCTGAAACATAGTTCCTCTAGCAGTATAGTGTACTTACTGCTGTGTGGGAGCAGCGGAGACATAAAGGCCCTTAATGAAGCATTATTTCATGCAGCGTTGGCTTCGGAGTCTCCTAGCTGAATGCGAGGCAACGTGGCATGTTTGTACTTAGAGGGCCCAGGACTGTGTGTTAATGCCCAGAAGCACGTTTTAAATGTGTACCCTTAAAGACATCACCTTTATCCCCCTCTCCCCCCTGTTTTTCTCTTTCTGGCAAATTGCCAGAGCCGACTATGCTGATAACTTGTAAAAAATTTAAGATACCAAGTTGTGCAGAGCTGTCTGTAAAGAAACATCCTAGCAGTTACCTGCGCGGAATGTGTTGCATAGTGGGTTTTTTTCCCTCTTTTTCCTCTCATGTACACGCTCTCTCCATTTAAAAAATATTATTATTATTATCCCTCGGTATGTTTGGGATTTCTAAGACCTCTTTGACTGCAGCTTTCAGAACATAGGAGCTGTTCAGATTTCTTCACATTTAAATCAGGCATCAGGACTCTCCTCTGTAATCCCTTTCCATCTGAGTGTCCTAACTCAAAGGACACGTGTGGCATCAGCCCTCAAAAACCTTGGAGACCTCAAGTGTAGAACAACCTCATATTTTCCTGTGGGCTTTTGAAGCCCTTTTTAGCCAGGCAGTACCAAGAGATGAGGCCAAGCAGAGAGGACAAGAAATAAAGCGGGGAGAGATGCAAACAGTGGGGAGGGATGTGACGTCTCAGAGATGGAGGTTCTCCACTGAAGTTTGAAGTCGGTAGGGCAGCGATGAGTTCGGGTCATGCGTGGAGAGCAACCTTTTCCAGCTGACCTTGCTGCTGGTGGTGTTGACGGTGTGCAAATTCCTCTCATTTGCCCAGCACCCGGCTGTGCGGTCCCGTTTCCGTTATCGAAAGCAGTGTCTTGGTAACAGGTCCAGATCTCTCTTTTTCTATAGCGGATTTGTGCACATGCAGCATAGCTGATTGAGTAAGCTGCTGCATGCAGTAAGATTAGGGTGTTTTTCTTCCCATAGTATTGGTTGAGCTAGTAGCTGAATTTGCGGCTTTTTCCCCCTCCCCTGTAAAAAGTAAGCTTTTTGTCAGCATGGCCTTYCCAGTGGCAAGTATCTGGTTTTGATCAACTGTTTGAGGTTATCACTTAAATAATAATATTTTTTTTAATTGCTAATTTTGGCCAAAACTTGATGGCTTGTATTTAAACCTAGAATTCTTCACTTTTCAGATGTTGTGTTTTTCAGTGAAACACTTGCAGAAAAATGTTGACATAGTAAAAACTTCAGCCCCTCCATTTTTTTTGTTTTTGTTGCTGAGCTTTCTTGTGGAAACAAATTTCCTCACCAGCTGTAAACGTTTCTTCCTTTTCCCTGTTTGTGAATTACCTAGTGCTCTTCTAGTACCTCATGGTGGAGCTCAGTCAGTGAACAGGCTCTGTCATGAAACACTCCAAAACTGGAATTAATAGCRTGACCTGTAGAAAGAGCTTAAATTTAGAGCTCCAGATGCTCTGCCTGCCACACTGCCTTCTCCCGCTCCGCCGTGCCTGTTTGGTGACCGGTGCCGTGTAGTATTGCTTCTCTTCCCTGGCAGCATGGGTATAAACATCTCTGCAAATTCACAAAGAGAAAAATAGCAAGGATTTATATTCAGGCAAATGAAGGAGCGTTTGAGAAGAGCAGCCAGTGAATGGGATTAAAATGCTTCAATAGCGCTGGTTCCAATCCGGTCCCCGAGGCAGAAGTCTAGGAGGATCAGGGAATGTGGTACAGCCTTTAGTCTTAGCAGGTTTCCAATATGGGAAAGTAACTGGTTTTCACCAAAGCTGGGAAGGAGACAGAGCCTGATATGGGGAAGCTCCACTGGGTTCATGCAGTACAACTCCGCCGGGTCACAGACGCGGGCTAGCTCCTGGCGCCCGGTGCGGGGTGCTCACCGAGCATCCTGCCCTCTGCGAGCCTCCCGCCCCGGTGAAGCCGCTCGGGTGGCTTTGCTCCTGCCGGGGCCTCTTCAGAGGGCCGAGCCATGCTGATGTGTTGGAAAACGCCCTTCTCAGACTGCTTTTCGAGAACGAGAGCTATTTGCTGCACCGCACAGCCTCATCGGCTGGTTTTGATGGCAGTGCGGAAAACTCGGAGAGCTAGCGTGCCGCGGGGGAAGCCGTCTGAGGATATTTGTTTGTCTGGGGGATTTGAGCTGTTTATTTCTGGCTTTATTTTGTTGGGCAGGGTTTTTCCCTTTTGCAAACCAGGCGAGGAGGATTAGCACACATGGCTGCACGCTTGGAAGCCAGTCTGCGRCTCTCGCTCCGCTCGCCCCACCTCACCTTTACGTAGCAGTGAAGGCGCTCGTTCAACCAAAGCTGTCATTACCGGAGCAGCCGTGGCAGGCCGGCATTGCCGTACCAGAGCCATCGGGACTAGCTAGCATGTTATCTGTGGTGGCTTCCCACTGCAGCTATCCTGTGTGCACGCGGGCTGGAGAAAACAGGAGAGAGGAGGAGGAAGGTGCAAGCGGAGAAGGCAGGCGGAGGAGGGAGTCGAGAGGAGCTGGCCTCAGTCGCATTCGCACCATGGCTGCTTCAGCGTTTCTCTGACGGCTTCCGAGCAGGCAGTGTCCCACCCTGTGCCGTGTAGAGGCAGGACACCCGTTTCCTTTCTCCCATTTTGACTCACCGGAGAATTTTCCCTCTGTCTTGGTTGTGTCCAGTGGTTATCACAGCCCRTATCCTGACACATCAGCATCGTCTCAGCAGCTCTGCCCCTCCTCCTGGCTCCATCTTCTGTATCACAGTGGGTTGGCTGGTAACAGCAAGGAGATAAAAATTCACCTGGGCTTTTTTGGGGGATGGCGTCTGGAGAAGAGAGTCCAGTTGCGCAGAAGAGCCCCTGTGGACCTTGCTTCCTGCATGTGARCAGGACAGCGCAACCAAACACGGTTTGCCTTCCCTTTCTCATCCCTTGTACTGGTCCCAGCCCCATCTCTGTTATTTGGCTGGCATAAATTGCACGAAAAACATACAGGCGTAGAAATCTTTAGAGAAATGGAAAATGGAGAAAAACAGCTGTTATTAAAATGATATATTCTGTTCCTAGCATCCATCTCTGTTCCCCGTCAGGCTGCTGAAGTCTAGGCCAATTAAACTGTTACAGGTGGGAGTTAATTTTAATACTATGTCTAAAGTCTGCTGGGCTGCTCTGCTTCTCTGGCCACCATCTAACTTGGTACTTCTGCCCTCTTGCCTTCATTAATGTGAGACAGTGAAGAAAATTATAGGATAGTCCACTCAAGGCAGCCGTATGGAAAGGTTTTAAAAAGGCAGAAGTAAATAACAGTGACCTGGCAATTACTGGAGCATTGTTTATTCCAGGGCTAAATGCAGAAGCCACAAACCTGTTAAACTGTAGCAATATGGAAACCTATTATAAGGAAGATTAAAAACAGCTAGCCTTTGAAATATGTCCTTTTTTTAAAGGTGAATTACCTGAATTGCTTGCTCTTCCTTCCCGATGCTCGCTTAACACTCCCCTCTAATAGTATCGTACCTAGGGCCGTAGCCGGGCAATTTGCTTAATTAGATAAAGAGCAGTACTTGGATCATTTGTGTCTTCTTTCATCAAGGGTCTCAAAGTATTTTGCAAGCTTTTGGGTGGCTTTTTCACCAGCTCGATTTTTCAGCCAGGTTTGGGTGCCCTGGCTGTTGATGGAGATGCTCAGGGGCTGATTTTTCAGCGATGCCAAGGCCACGTGCGGTTCTGGTTCTTCGGCACCTCTGAAAAAGAGGCCCGTAAGGCTTGGAGGAAAACAAGTCACCGTCCTTTCCGTTAATGGGCAAAGGCAGGGTGATGGTCGCTGAGGTTACTGGACTGGGCAGCTGGCTTCTGTTGGCTTGAGAGCCAGGCAGAGGCAAGATGGACTGAGGAGCAGCCCTGGTAGGCTGTGGCTGCCTCTAAAATTTCCTTTGGCCACAGGAGCGGGACATGATTATAAGAAAATAACGAGTGGCAGTCACATTTATTCTGACTTAAATACCTTTTTAATGCTTAAACGCACAAATTATCTTTCCGTTAATTAGGGGATTTGAAATATCAGTGAGCATAAACACAGCCTTACCTCGCTTTGCCGCCGGAAAAGGGTAGAAGCAAAAAGGCCCTCGCAGGGAGGTGGAAGCGGGGACGGAGGCAGCCGGGGCCGTCTCCCCGCTGACACCGAGAAGGTCAGCTGGAAACGGCGTGCTTGCTGCTCTGCGGCAAACGCCGAGCGCGAGGGTGGTGGTGCAGCATCGTGCCCGGTTTGGGAGCTAGAGCATCCCTCCTCGGCAACACCGATGCTCCCGGCTCAYGTGTTACACGCTTGTCTCGGCCTCCTGGGCATCTCTGGCCCGACCCTGGCTGCCTTCCAGAGCGGATGCAGCGAGGGGCTGGGGAGGCCCTGCAAAAGTCACCCTTTTCCGCAGGGGCTGCTGCTACGATTAGGTGGGTGAGCAGTGGACCCTGTTGTTTGGTGCAGGCCCTGTGGTCATGGAAGGAATCAAAACTGTCGCTCAGAAGGCATGGCTGCAAGAGAGGCTCGGCCGTAGGTTTAAAGGGGTTCGCT
The DNA here is from genome assembly GCF_003343005.1 of Rhea americana. Lineage (NCBI taxonomy): Eukaryota > Metazoa > Chordata > Aves > Rheiformes > Rheidae > Rhea > Rhea americana. Next base: position 273,373 of record NW_028186518.1, on the reverse strand, counting down.
TCCAAGGGGGAAAGCAGGGTGTGTTACCCTTAAATTACCTTCATGCAGAAACCCTTTCATTCAAGCTCCTGCCAAGACGCTGTTGCTTTGTCTGCTGGGAGAAAAGGAAGACCCTGGTTCTTCTCCTAGCATCCTCCTCGCAAAACGCTGCTTTCTCCAGGCTGAAATGGGCCAAGTCACRTTCAGAGCTGATGGTTTTCCTCCATCCGCTTCGGTGTGGACGTGGTAACCCTGCTGGTTTCCCCAGCTCTGGAGGACAGCCTGGAAGCACGTCTCCTCCTGCTCTTCTAGCATTATTTGATGCTTCTGTTTGGCTGCTGCAGGGAAAAATGAGTTACTAGCRAGAGCCCTGATCCTTAGTAGCTTACTTGATTTTACTGGAGTCACGGCCAGATTTTAATCTGGGTTGTGTGGGTGTAAATCCTCAGTTGGTTTCAGTGGAGTCGATCCAGGCTTTGTAATAGCCTGAGCGAGATAAGAATCCTCTGCTGTCCCTTCCTCCGCTCCGAGCGCCCAAGCCCTCGGAGAGCCTGAGTTAATATATACTCCCGGCCTCATAAATCTATACGTGAACCTGACCAGTATTCCCCTAGGGTAATGCAAATCAATATGGCATTTTTTTCACGCTCTCTCTCTCTTAACAGAACTATCTCAGGAAAATATAAATCTATGTTTTAACTAGAGCTGCCAGCCCTGAGGCAGCCCATAAAGGCGCGGACAGCGGCCGCAGCGCGCCGCGTTRACGGGGAGAGTTTCCTTAAAGATCAGGGGAGGCTCTCGGGGAGAGGGCCGGGGAAGCAGCTGGCCGCCGCGATAAGGCTGGGAGCGCCGAGCGGCTGCGGCTCCGCGCGCGTCGCCCCTGCGCGCTACCGCCAGCGGGGCTCCTCCGGCGCGGGGGCTTTGCGGATGCGCCGGGCGCTGCCGAACCCGCCGGTGGCGTTTTAGCCTAAACGCTGATTCGGACCAGGTGGTGGAAGAGGTGCAGGGCAGGATGAACCCCCGTGCCCCCTCCTCGGGGCCGCTTTGCAAAAAGCACCGCGCCCGGCGCGCCACGGCGCTGGCGCTCGCCCGCGGCTGCTGGGCGGCAGCGAGCGGGCAAGCCGAGGGGGAGCTGCTTTTGCAGCGGCGCGCAGGACGCGGCGGGCTGGCTGCTCCTGTAGCCTGAGCGAGCGGGCCCCGTTCGCAAGTTGTCCTCGTCCTCGCTGCCGCTCGCGCCTCCGTTGCCTTGCTTTCCTCCTCCGTTACCGTGGCACACAGCAGTCCGGCCTCCCTTCGGGAGCCGCTCGCGACAAAAAGCCACTGAACCGGGCGCCGGGCTGCCGTCGCCGTTGCGTTCTGGCAATCGACAACTCGCGCTTGCTTGGCATGGGCGCCCGCATCGCCACCGGCCGTCCACGGAGCCTCGGGGCGGGCTTTACCCAGCCCTGGGGCAAGGCGGAGGAAGGTGTGCAAGGAGGGAAACGAGAACGTGTGTTCTTGCAAATCCCTCATCAGACCTACCCGAGAGAGGGGCAGCCACGTGCCAGGCCTGAGCAGTCTCCTGGCTTTGCCCGTGTGCCGCTACGACAGATATAAGGGGGGAATCTCGCTACTCCGCCTTGGTTGGACGTCTTGGTGCAAAACACGGGAGACTTTACGCTAAAGAGTGATGTTTTCTAGGCTGCTTTCTTCCTACGTGGAGCAGAGTCTGGAGAAGCGCCGTAGGTGGGCCAAGGCCATCCTTGTGCCTCTCTCAAGTGCCTGATGAATGCAGGGAGGAATGTGGGGTGTCTGGCATCCAGGTAGGCCCTGGGAAGTCTCCTCCTTGCACTGTGCTGGAAGGAGGACATACAGGTGTTAGGAAACTCCCAAAGTCCTTGGCAGAGACCTGCTGCCTGAATAGGCAGTGGGGAATTTTGTCCTCAGATCTAGAAAACTGGTCCTGGCTGTCAAACGTGACTTTCTTCCAAGGACCAGTGGCACTGCAGATGAAGGCAAAGAGCTTCTCCTGAGACCAGGAGAGGGGAAGAGACCCTGACACCAAAGGTGTCCATAGGTGGCCTTTCCAGTGACCTGGTGCTATCATAAAAACCCTAATGGCCACGATCAGCTCAATTAGCTAGTGCCACCATTTGTATTTTGAGTTAATAATACAGCAGAAACGAGCACAGCCAGGGAGGGCATTGCAAAGTAGGTTTGTTTGTTTACTAAAGAACCCATTTTTCACGACTTTCCCATAGATTAATAACTGAGCGGAGACCTTGAAAGGTTAAGAGCTTGCATTCTGGTTCATATTTTCTTGCTGTTTAAAAAAAAATACCCAATTCATTCAAGTCACAGCTTTTTCTGCAGCTAAAGCAGTTTCCCGGAAGAAGCTGTCATGCAGGCTCACAGTTATGTAAATGCGATAGTTATTTCTGACACTGGTAAATAATAGTTCTGTATGCACCAACACTGTTTTTCTTACCTTTTCGTGCTAGGGCTCGAGCCATGATTTAGATGTTTGCAGCTTATTAGCATTTTTTGGACTGTAGCAAGCAATTTGTACGGTGTGTTTCAATCTTATTTTATGCATGCGAAAGGGAAGAGAAAGGTGATTAGCGTTCTTTGGGAAGAAACGTCTACTGAATGGCTGTTCTGATCAAGGTAAACCAAGCCATCCGGTACAATGATCGGGTGTCATCTGTGAGCCAGTCATGCCCAGAGCTATTCCATGTTAAGACCTTGAGGTTTGGGTTTGTTGGTTCAAGGATTTGGGTTTTTTTTTCCCTTCTGCTATGGAAAGATCTTCTTTCTGCAAAATGTATTATCTTAAACTAGGAAAAACAGGGCCTAGCTTCTTTCACCATGGGATCTCAAAGCACATTAGAGTGCTGAAATGAGATTCAGAATAGGCTCAGAGAGAAGTAGCATGTTTCTTCTATGCTCAGATTAAAATATAATTCTGCACAGATAAACTTTACTCAGTAACCCGTGGCGGAGCTGAGGTTCAGGACTGAAGAGCCGTGAAGGCTATGCCAGTTCTTCCGTCTCTTTGCCATGCTCCTTGCTAGCGGATGCTCTTTTACTGCAGGTTTTCTACGCCAGCGTGTGTCGGTTGTTCGTACAGGAACAACAAGTGAATCAGCAAGTCCGTCTGCTGGCTTCAAGGCAGGGATTTCTGTGCTTCTGCCATCCCTGAGAGAGGTTTGTCTAAGCTGTACTTAAGGGCCTACCGCGATGGAAGCTGTGCTAGGTTCTCCTTAGAAAGTTTTTTCTGTCTTTCCTAACTTTTTCCTGCTGCACTTTAAGCTCATTATTTTTTATCCTATCTGCTGTGGACACGGAGGGTGGATTTCCTTCCTCCTGACGCTGGCTTTGTACGTATTTGAAGATTATTCTTGTGGCTCTCCTCGGTCATCTCTTCTGTAGACAAAACAGCCCCACTTCTCTCACACTTGCTCCTCTTCAGTATTTCCGCCTCCTCCGGCCGTTCTTACTGCCGTCCCCGGGACGCTGATCCACATCGTCTTCTCGTGCGCGCTGGCGCAAACCGGGCTGCTGCTTTATCAGAGCGGAGCAGAGCGCAGGGATTACTTCGAGTGTCTTACAGATGCTGCTCAATTGCGTACGACGAAAGAGTAAAGTCTTTGCAAGTGGGGGGAAAAAAGATACCCTGAATCTGGTTCCAGCTTGCACGGAATATGCTGCACGTCCAGGAGATGGCCGTGAGGCCGTGCAGGCTGCGCAGCCCTGCGAAAGCCCTCTCGGAGCATGTCCTGTGCTCTGCTCTCACAAGCGACCACATCTGCTTACTTACCAGTGTTTGTACTAAAGCTAATTAAAATCTTAGCTGGCATCTTCCCGCGGTGCTCCTGAGATGCTCTTCCACCACTTCACACTTGTAACAACTTAAACACGCTTAAGGTTTCGAGCCAAAAGTCATTCCTGTGGCAGCGTGAGTTCTGGGAGGGCTCGTAGACGAGCCACCTTCTGATGAAATGAAAAGGCAACACGATCGTAATTAAATACGAGGAGCCGGCGTTAGGACTTCTGCGTCCTGTAGCTGCATGAGCACTCCGGTACGTGGCGATGTAAAAGCAGAATCGATTTGTGTGGTGGATTGAGTTCTCGGGGCAGGCCTCGAGCAGCGCTCGGGTTTGGGCTTCTCTCGAGCGCTGGAAGCTCATCCGCAGCCGGAAAGGAGGGCTTGGTGGCGAGTGTTTGAGACGAGAGTCGCTCGTGCAACTTGTTCCTTTTTATGCAACGCGGCTTTTAATTTTCCTCCCGAACAGAAGCGCTTGTTTCCGTTGTAAATGCCACATTAGGCTCTGTGAAATGGAGATGGAATTGATTTTCATTTCAGAGATTTCACAGCTTGCCCCAGAACTTTCTGCTTGACTGCTGGTGCTCAGAAAGGCGCGGGGCTCTGGAAGAGTCAGAAACGGCGTGTGGAACGTGGTACGGAAAACCGGGAGAACCTGACTCGGAAGAGAGAGCCTCTTGCTTTGGTTGCGTGCGATTTGCACGCTGTCTCGGAGACCTGGTATCTTCAGCTCCGGCAGCCTGCTCGTCTTTGGAAGCTCTTGCTCAGCGCGGGGCCGTCAGTGGAGCCTGCGAGGCTCCTTTCCCCGTTCGGGGGCGAATCGAGAGGTTAAGGAGCCGTGCGGTGCCTTCTTTGATTTTGAGGGGAGCGCTTGGATCAGCCTCTCCCTTTCAACTGTTCTGCGGCAACGTGTGAAAATTGGGGCGAGTGAGCCCAAATCAGCCAGTGAGCAGTGAAGAGCAAGAATTTCTTGGTCTTGCTTTTTTTTCCCCAGTGGAAAAGTCTTGACTCTGTTTTCCTTTTTCTTTCCTTCTTTTTCTTCTTCTTCTTTTTTCTTTTTTTTTTTCCTTTTTTTTTTCTTTTCTTTCCCTGGTGTAATGGAAACAGCTCACCTGTTCTTGGAGGATCAGGATTAGCCATGAGGAAAAGGAAATTTTCATGTGGACTCTTTCCTACTAAGTATCACGCAGAGCTTATCTGTCTCCATCATTTAAAAAAAAAAAAAAAAAAAAAAAAAGTGACTCTATCAAGTCACTTGACTTTTGCTGGAGCCAGGATTGAATCCGCCACAGCCAAAAAGCGTTTTCATACTCTTTTTATTTTAAGCCCAGCAATGAAAGCCTGCTAGGGCTCCAGTTAGGAGGATGCTTCCTAAAGGCAGTAGCTGGCTGTAGCACGAATAGAGGCTGCGGACTGACTGTGAATTACTTGTCACCATTTCATTTGCTTCCTGACTGTTCTTGCAACATGTAGTTGTATTGTCGTTCATGTCAGCGAGGCTTGTGAAGACATCTTGAAAGATCCTTGGGGACCTGGAAGTCGCCCACGTAGGGAGCAGGAGCTACCTGATTTACAGGGCTGTAAAGATGCCTTTCCCTTTTGCGTGTCAGGCAGGCAGAGGAAGCGGGAGCTGCGCGAGGTTGCCGGCCTTTTCCGGTAAGCGGAGCGGGACCCCGGGCTGCACGGCGGCCCCTCCGTGCTGCTCGCCGTTGCTGTTTCTTTTAATGAGCTGCTCGTGTTTAATCACTCCGAGGCCGTGTATCAAAGGCGGACGAGCTTTGCGAAGGGAACGTGCGTGCCCTCGGCGATATCACAGTGAATCATTTGCAAGCAACCCAAAGGCTGAAATATGTTTGCATGAACCATTTCTCAAAGAGTGCTACATAAAGAATCAGTTCGTAAATAACGAGGCTTGAGCGCAGAAAGTTCATAACCATCAGAGCCTGTTGAACAATTTGCTGCAAATAATTCACCAGTGCAAGTCACTGCGGAGGGGGTTTTATAGAGCGCAGAGGAAAAAGCACAGCATTTTCCTCCCTGTTACCTTACAAATGAATTAAAAGAAACTGGAGAATAATCAGTCGTCTTCCCAAAATATATTTTTGGAGCTGACTTCCTCCATTCCAGTGCAAATACGAACTCCCCTCTAGGCAGTAGAGCACGATACAGTTCTGTGCTCAAAGAAGGGAGACGGGGKAGAATTGCAAGTAAGTGGCATAAAGACAATTTGTTTGGAACAGGGAGAAAGATGCACTTTGACAAGGATAGATGGAAGGAGGTTGTTGCCAAAGAAAATCTTGAGGAATTGTGAGCCAGGCTGGGGGGGAGCCTTGGATGCTGCTTGCATGCAAATCTCACCGTGTTTTTTGGGTTGTGAAGCAATAGAAGGGGAACAAAAATCCAAAGCAGCTTTGTCAAGTCTGGCGTTCCTTTTGCATCCAAAAGCGGCTATTGATTTTACACCCATGACTGCTATAAATGAGAATTTCTGTGTTGAAGCTAAGGCCTGTGCTAGTTGTGTTTCTTATCTCTTTAAATATGATTACCTGCACTTCATGGTTTCATGGTTGAAATCATAATGAACTTTGCTGGTGAAGTCAGTCCATCGTCGCAAGCGCGTTTGTGTGTGTGATCAAATGAATTCTCCTGCTGGTTACTCACAGCTCTATCTCCAGGCTACAGGTTTATTGACTTGCTGCTAATTTTCTTGTCATGATAATTCTTCCAATCAAGATTTAAAACAACCTGGGAAGTTACCAAAGTGCTGGAGATTAAAGTCTTAATGCTTTTTGATTTGATTAAGGTACCTCTGAGCTTAGGTATTTCTTTTAGGGGAGCAGGAGAAGGAAGCGGATGGGGGAGCGGGCACGCCGAGTGAGTTGGGTGCAAAGCTTTCCCAAAAGGGGCTGGGTTGTTTGTTTAGAGCAAATCCTTTCTTCCCTGCCAACATCTGCTGTTCTGTATTTGCTCGCAGGGGAAACTTAAAAAAAAATAAAATAAAAGGGAGAAAAAAAAGAAATAGATTATTCCCACTGCATCAACCTACAGGCTGCTGCTGGCTGCAATTTTCTTCAATTTCTTGCCGTGAAAAGCAAGACCGTTCATTTTGTAAGTGCTGCTTTTGTGTGTGACCTATATTTTGAAAACTGATGGGGTCACCACCTCCCTCCTCCCAACCTGTTGAACCAAAGAGCGTTTTGAGATCTGGACTAGATTATATTTATTTGTGAGATTATTTAAAAGCAAGGTTGCTATTACTAATAAGACAGTGTTCTTCTGTTGTGTTTTTTTTTTTTTTAATTTGTATTTATTTCCCCCCTCCCTTTACTCTCCTTTGGAAATGAAAATCCTAGCCTGACGCCACCTGGGCAGGAACACGCTTTCCTTCCCATCTCTATCCTTCAGATCTGATTTGGAAAGCACATAATCTTTCGCCATTCAGCAGCTTCTGGCCCTTTTTTATTTCTTTCCCCCTATTGGTTGCTATTAGGGCGGCCGGCAAGTTTTCGGAGATGCCTCAGCTTGGCAGGTAGGTTTGAAGACGTCGTGTTTGTGCATATGAATACGCAGATGATTTCAGAAGGGCGGTTGCTTAATGGCGTGTCTTGTTCCCAGTTGACTGGAGGTTGGAAGCAGTGTAGGTAGAGCCAGGTAAGAGACAACCTGGCTTCATCCATGTTCAGGACTTCTTTCCATCTTTGTTGCATTTGGGTTGAGTTTTTTCTCAATCTGAAGTTCCTTTTTTTTTCTATTCCCTTTTAATCTCACTTTCTATTAAAAGTCTTCCTAGAGCTAATGTAATAAATTTAGATCCAAAGCCAGATGCATAGCAAAACTTTTGGCAGAGAATACTCTATCAGAAGACATTGCAAATGAAATATGCTTTCCCTTGGGGATTATTCTACAGTTTAATTTAATTTGATATTTCAAATTAAATTAATTCAAATGGTTATGCAGTTTCCAGGGAAAACAGACTTCATTTATGATATTCTGCCACCAAATTGTTTTGCTCCTATCATATATCTTATATTGTTAAGCAGGAATGATAAGTAGTGACAATGTAGGATTTTCCGTGGCCCTTGTTTTACAACTGCCATCCTAAAGGGAACCAATACGTTTCCTTGTGCGGGGTTTCTGTGTGCTCTTAATCCAGCACGTCCACTGAAACTTCTTTGGACTTTAAAAATAGATTTTCATCAAAACATGGTTGTAAGAAAAAATAATTCACTTGGTTTGAGGAGGTTTTGTTTTTATCAGAACTCTTGTTTTTTTGCTGCTTCTCATTTTTCAGATGAGAAATACTACTGCTTTGTTTGGGGTCGATATTTTGGCACGCTAGGTTTTGTGACCTGGGGAGGACTGACATCAGGAAACAAATACAGCCTGGGCTAGTTTCCTGGCTAATGCTTTTGGTTTGGGATTTTCAGTTCTCCAGCAAATAGTCAATTTTTTTCCAAGGACACAGGTGGGAAAACTTGTACACTTTCCAACTGGATGTGGTTTTAGGCGCGTGCAGAATTTAAGTGGCTCTGTTGCATTTGGAGAGGATCCATTATATTTCATCTTTAACATCCTAAACCTGCAGGAGGGAATGAGCTTTAAAAAAAAAAAAGAAAAAAAGAAAGAAAGAAAAGAAAAGAATAAAAACACCTGAACCAAAGCAGAATGAGCCCACCGTGAAGCCTGCAGAGAACAGCCTGCCTGCGCGGAGTCGCGCTCCCCTTGTCCTGGCACTGAGCGCTGTTAATGCCTGGAGTTCAGAGCATCTCTGTGAAGAGGGAAGTGTTGCTCTGTGAACCTCAAGAACACGGACGCTAGAGAGACTAAAGGCCAAATATCAGAGGAGCTTAGATACCCACCTGGATCGATTTCCCTGCGGTCAAGTGCAAGAGCAAGGCTTTTTGGAGAGCCTAGGGCCAAGAGCTTGTTCTGCAGGCTCTTCCGTCCTGTGCAGGACTGCTTCTGCTGGCAGGCCTGTGCTACGTGGGGTTACTGATGGTGTAAGAGCCCTAAAACAATTGCCTCCCAAGACCTACATGGACTCCCCTGGGATTTCTTTATCATCTGATATTGCTTTTGAAGTGACTGATTTATTTAGCATGGCTTTTCCCCACCAGCCCCTATTACCCAGAGTCATCAAAGAACTTGCACCAAACTCTGAAGCACATTAAGACAAGGTAATTCAGGGAAGTGTTTGCATCTAGAAATATATGTAAGCACTTTCCTATCTGCTGGCCTGTAGAAAAGCCATTATTCTCGACAGGGGGAAAAAAATATTGGTAATATCACAAGAGGCTTTAGAAGAGAACATAAAACTAGTTTCATTTTCCAGTCAACTGAGATCTAATATTTCCTATACAAGATGTTTGGATGTTTTAGAAAAAGGAGCTATGTTTATTTGTCTAAAGCGACACACACTCAAAAGTTCTATGTTGTGCTTGTGGGTTTTTTCCATTGTAAATGGTTTTGTAAGAAGAAAGCTCTTTCTCATCCATCACAGCCAGTAGATTAGAGAAATATAAATATCATCTAAAGAGAATGGAGCTGAGTCTCTGCTAACGAATGCATAGGAGAAAAATGAGAAGCGCAGGATCCATTCTGTCGGGGAAGATCACTGCGTGCTGAGACAGAGCTGCTCCCCAGCTGCTGGAGTTTTTCTGCTGGAGTATTCTGGGACGAGGGTCCCAGCGTGGTACCTCTGCTCAGGCGTGTGGTTTGTGATGAGATTCAGATGCCCCCAGTTTTGCTCACAGCAGGGACTAGAGCCCGGCAGCCAGGTCGATGCTGAAAGCTTTTGCCTTTTGATCTGTGGCCATTCACCAGTCTCTCTCAAGCGTGATGGGAGGTGAGTCTTTGCCCTGGGGAGCTCATGGGGCGATAGCCAGACTGGAGGCATGAGGGGGACAAAACAGGCAATTATGGGACCAGAACCCACGGCGCACAGTCGGGGTTGACCTTCTCCCCCGCTAGGTTGCAGGTTAATTGCTGTAATTGGAAGGAGTGGGCCGCGGTGCTGAGCATCTGCAGTGCTGCCAGCTCCTGGAGGTGCAGGAAGGTCTCCAGACCCCGACTCACACCCATGCAAGAGGGTCTGGGCTCCAGGTCCTTTGTGCACTGTCATGTCTAACTGCAGTTTGAAGAGCTTAAGTGTCTGGATTTTCTGTTCTCCTGTTTAACTCCTCTTTTCTTGTTTTTTTTTTTTTTTGTGAGTGCAATTTCCTCTTCAGTGCTTCACCAGCAGTGAGGACAGCAGCCAGGAATTCTTAACCTTGAAGCTTCAGTGCTTCGCTTTTGATTGTGTGTTTCCAGTGGTTTCAGCGCAGAGACTCTGTTAAAGCTAAAATGGCTCTTTGGACGTAATCAGGGTAATCAGGGAAACAAAACCCCGTGAATTAGTGCAAATTCAGTGGTGTGCGGAATATGCAGAAGTGCCTGGTGCTGTGCTGCATCTCACCACGTACATTGCTCGCACAGAGATCAAACCCACCTTCCAGCACAGGTTACTCTTTTTTTCATCTCGTCTCAGTGATTTACCTTGCAATCTATCTTCTCTGCCTCTGAAACTGCTCTGTCCCTGGTAATGGGCCTGGGAGGCAAAGCGCAGACTTGCAAGTGCAATGGCCTGAACGTGCGCAGAGAGCGAGGGGCAGGCAGCCAGCAAAAGCCTTCTCAGTGATGGAATATGGCAGCGTTGTGTTGGTTTTGCTTCTTCCCCTTGCACATCCTTTCTCCCGCAATTAGGTCTTGCTCAGGCCTGTGGTCTCATGGGCTGTGTTTGCAGGGTCAGGCCTTTGAAAAGTAATTGCTTTAAGAGGTCCCTGTTATATAGCGCTCATGCTGTGAACAGATGTGCACATCACCTGTTCTGCTGCTGTGTGCTGGAAAAACCATGTGCTGGAAATTAAAAAGTGCAAACCCTACAGGAAGATGCCCTTCCGTAGCCAACCCCGATCCTGCAGCCTGTTAGTTTTCTTTCTCCTTTCGTCTGTCTTTAAAGAGTTGCTGTGGTTCCTCAGGACACAGTGCGCTCCACAACTCCCCTTGTTTTCTGCAGCAGCGGTTGGTGTCTCAGCAAAGTCATTGTGTCAAAAAGAGGGGTTTGGAGTTATAGATGGGAAATCGAGTCAGGGACTGTCAGAGGTTTTTTTCAAGGTCACGCAGACATCCTATAGGGACTCAAGGTGAAGAGAGATAACTATCATCTATAAATAGCCACAGAAAAACTCTGTTAATACTGGAGGGGATTATTTGCCATCTCATCAGAAGGGGGAACAGGTAGGACCCAGTAAGGGTGAGTTTTGGCCACCAGTAGCCAAGTGATGTGAGTGAGGTCTGGCTTTGCAGGGAAGCACCTCTTCACAGGGTGGACTGGAAGAGGTGTCACTGGGACCAGGTAGTTGAGTAGGGATATTCCTGCCTGGTTTTATGATCAAAGCAACTCAGGATGCCTTTTTTCCCATCTCAGTGGCAGTATGGTCTTTCCCGCCTCACTCTCAGGATGAATCTTATAACCTGTTATTGCAGCTACCTGCTTTGCTTCTAAATGCTATCAAGCATGTTTGCTACCAAAGTTAATGACCATTGAAGGACAAGGCTTCGGCTCAGGTGATGAAGAGTATTTGCCCTGGGTGTTTTTTAAGTGAGATAAAAGCCAAGGGGAAAGACACTTGTGCACGCCCAAGGTGTTTAAACACCCGATTCCCACTGCCCACCTAACTTTTGAGTACTGGTATCTCGCATACTGTGTTCCTTAGGGCAGCTTAAAACCTTCCCCTGGGCTGAACAGGGTCTCATTTCTCTGACCTCTACTGTTATTGCTTAAATACATCAGTGCAACCTGAACCTGTGATCTCGGAGGCTGTTTAAAGCAGTTTCAAAAGCCCTTTGGGGCAAGGCTGCTGCCTGCACGACTGTCTAGGAGTTATTGATGGAACGACCTTTGGGGACCAAGTCTTGCCTTGCACTGAAGCAGGGGAGAGATTATTGTTTAAATAAACCCTGGGGACTGGAACTGGTGATGACCCAGAAACAGTTTATTTTTTTTATTGCTTTCCATAGCTTCCTCACACTAAAAATGGTCTCCAGTAATGGAAAACTGTGTTGTTACTGGGGGAATAAGCAAATTGGTAGATGAGGGCAAAAGCTTAACAGACTCGAGCATCCAGGAGGCAGGAGCTTAGACAGCTCCACGCCTGAGCTAAGCAGCACTTGCGCTCATCTCTTTGCTTTTGTTTTGAAGGTGACGCTCGGTGATGGAGGGAACGAACTGCTCTGTGGCAATGCGAATCTTTCCTCTAGAAACACAGTTAAGGACCCTGATCCATCAGTGGGAAAGACAGAGCCTGGTGGGGAATGCCCACGGCAGTGGGCCTCACCATGGGAAGACAAAGACTGAGTGTTGAGATACCCCTCAAATGATCCAGCCAATGATCAAATGGCTCAGAAACGTGACGCATTTCCCCTTTCCTCCAAAATTTATTGTTTATTTTTTGATGCCATAAAATCCTGTTTCAGTAACTCAGGGTAGAAGCAAATGGGGACTTGCACAAGGTGGCAGTTCTAGTTTTCACTGATGCAGTACTTGTCAAAGGCTAACCAATTTCTTCATCCACTGAGGATGCTTTCAAGAGCTGTATCATTCTTTATCGTTTGAGCTGCCACGTGGTTGCTCACTGGTCAGGAAGGTATCTCTTAGCCCGTGTACCTGATAATGCCTAAACATGTCAGAGCTAGGAGTGCGAGGAGATCCATGCGGTCTTGTTTACCAGTCTCTCACCAAAATGCAGACCATCTGTAGGCCTGATTACTACAGGGTTGAATTTGGGGTTGTGGCCATCAGTTTGTTTGCTAGCAATTACATCAAGACCTTTCCATTCACTTTGTGGAGGCAGCTCATCTGCTCTGGCACATAGCAAATCTTAAACTCTCTGCCCAGGCTGCATTTTAGCCAGCACAAAGGGGTTTTTCAGTTGTTTTTCCTAGTGAATTATGCACTGAAGGGCACTGTTCTGGCTCCATATAACACCCCCTCAGCCTAAACCGTCAGTGTGGAGTTGATCCCAGGCCATCAGTACTAAGAGCGCAAGCCGTAGCATCTTGGGCTCCGGGAGAAACATTGTCATATCCTATCACTGTGAGCTCTTACACTCTTATGAACACCAGCCACGAGCAGGGAACGTGACAAATGCAGTGCTAGCACAGATGTAGAGAATAAACAAGCCTTTGCCCACATTAGTGGATTACTAATGAGGAGAGACCTCATCAACCGCCCAGCCGTCTAATTTGTCATGCCTATGATTACACTTGGTCAGGAATTGTACGTGGCATGGCGTTTCTTGACACAGAAATAGTTCTAGGAGAGAAAAATTTCCAGTGGGAAGATGGCCATTCTCCTGTTTCTATCCCCCCTTAGCTTTTGGAAATTTCCTTTGGATCAAGTGTGTTCTGGTGCCAGACAAAAGTAGATTCGTGACCGCTTCTCTTTGTTGAGCTCCTAGACTTCCAAACGCTTCCCGAGGCTGCAGCCCGTCATCCATGGTGATAGAGCAGCAGCACGGTGTGCCTCTGGCTGCCGCCAAGCAGCCATCCTCTCTGAGATGGGATGTAGAAGAGACTAAATCTGCACTCTGCACTACATTATTGTCATGTTGTGAAATCTGAGGTGTCCGGTTTTGCAAACCAGTACCAGCCTGCCTTTGCATGTGTTTCCATTCATGTTACATGAAAATCTACGGCTGCCCAGCAGTGTCTTGATTCACTAACTAATTAAAGTTCATGTCACACAGGGAAGATGTAAAATGCTATCTGAGTGCTAGATGTTATTATTTTAAGCTTCCCTTCTTTTCCGGAGGCACAGCAACTCCCCAAATCCCAGCTGGCACACCACATCCAGCCACAAAACACTGCTAATTGGGTATTTCTCCTGTTGACCTCATTTCTCAAGCAGACTTTGGCTTTTTTTTTTTCTTTTTGCCAAGAGAGCCCAGATGCTATACAGACAAAACCCAGCAACTTGATGCATGTCGTGGCTGTTGCTTTGTTGCATCTGTCCTCAAGACTGTGTCCTGCTTTGAGGTACAATGATGCTGCTCTTCCTCCATCTTCATCCCTTTTACAGAGAAGGAAATAAAGGATAGAGAGTAATCACTGAGGCAAGGGAGGGATCAAGAATAGAGTGATATTTTTGGAAGAGTTTTCAGGCAGTCAGGACCTTCACTGCAGCCCCTTCCCTTCAGGACTTGATATCCTACTTCAGTAGAGCAGTGAAGGTTTTCTCCCTTGTTGTCTAGCCAAGGTTTAGCATGATCAATCCTTTCTTTTTCTCTTGATGGTCTCATCAAGCAAGATAGGGTGCCAGCTCTTTCCTGGGGGAAGGAACGGACAAGCCTGCAGCTCCGACTTCATCTTGATGGAATGGGGATGAAAGTCTGAGTGACTGGTTTCTGTTGATCCCTGTGGCACCAGTGGTACCTTGCACAGACATGAAATGCAGCCACTTTTGGGGTGAAGCAGAACAGGTGACAGACTCAGGACAGCATTTCAACGCATAAACGAGTCTGGCCAGCAGAAACTGCGGCGGGGCTCTTAAAAAGGACCGACGTTTTGGAAAGTAGTTGGGACAAGGGTTTCCATCTTGCTCCTAAGGAAGTGACCACGGGGTTGTTTTAATGACTAGCAGAGAACTGGGCTTCGGCTTTGTCTCATCTTTGCAGACTGCATGGCCCAGAGCAAACCTTGGCACGGCTCTTCTTGCCTTCAGTGCAGCTAAGCCAGTTTACACCAGAGAAGGATGTGGCCAGCAAGGCATTATCAGGTGTGCTATCCTTAAGACGTTTTACTGTAACAAGATTTGGATACTGAAAGGCATCTTTTGTTGCCAATTCCCCTTCAAAAGATAAGGTGACTTGTGCTATTAATGCTGTAATGCTCCGCAAGTCTACACTGGTATGACTCCCGCTGCCTGCCGAATGTGTTGAGTTCATTAGAGCTGGCTTTGTTCAAGTCTACACGACCTGGTTTGCCTCCCAAAGAATCAAGTATCATCCCATTAATTTCTTAATTGTCTGGTGTTATTGAGAAAGTGCCTCCTCCAGGAAAGGCTCAATGTCACATTGTGGAGGTGGCAGATGGAAACGTCACCCAGTGTTCCCGGTGGCATCTTGTTTTCTTTCTCTTCATATTTAAGAAAACATATTTGGTTCTGTTCCCCTGATTCTGCCCCATCTACCTTCCCTTGCATTAATCAGTTGTGCTGTTTCCCCCATAGCCTTCATTACCTCCTTAAAAATGAATGTGGAGGGAAAACACGATTAGATGCCACTTTGGTTAAATAGTACCTTGAAAAACAGAACAATGGCCTTAAAAATAAGGAGAGAGTGCAAATCGCACAGTTTGAACTAATGATGGAAATTATCTCAGGTTAACTTGGATTTTAAATCAGGGGTTTTGGGGGTGAGGGGGATGCTCATTTCTTTCCAGCGAATTATGAAAAATACAGAGGCCTGCTGGATGGATGATTAGATTTTTTTCCCCATCCGCATTGGAAAATGAAATATTTCCGTAATATTAAATCCGTCAAATTGATCAAAGTGCTGTGTCGAAAACGTTGCAAGCGCTTCTTCTCCTCCGATCCCATTAGCAACTGCAAACCAGAGACCTTTTCACATCCCTTTCTGGAAGCAGCTGGAGGTTACCTCTGCAGAAGGAGTTCATGCCTGAAATGAGGCTGCGTTTCACCATCGAATTCCCTTAGCAGGGGTCCTGCGCAAGGCGCGCGGATTTGACACACTAGGAAAAGCATGAAACTAAAATACAGGGGCATCAGCCTTGCGCCTCTGTCCGTACAACCCGCGTGTCCATAATCTCTCCTAGCCTAGTCTGTCTTTTTCCTGCTGCCCAGTGCTGGGGTCATGACTAGGGTAGATCGGGCAAAAAAGCTCCATTTTTTCCTGCGGTTCTGTGTAACCGGAGTGGTAAAGGGGTGTTTCCATTTCTGAGGTACAGCTTTATGAGTAAATGATGGGAATTTTATTGCTATTTCCCCTCTCCTTTTCTTGGTTTGCTTTCTCYTACTTCCTTTTACTGGAGAACAAGAAAAACAAACAAACCAGACCTCTCCCCAAATATTTGGTAATCCTTTGAGAAAACTGACAGGGAGTGTGTGCAAACATTTCTAAAGGCTGTAATTTGGGGCTTTGCACTGTAGGAAAAATGCAGAGCATGTCCAAAAAGGCCAGCAGAAAAGGAGGGTTGTTAAAAGCAGTCAATGAGGAAGAGCTGCAAGGGTTGTGCTTTGCTTAGTCTAGAAAATGAGGGAGGACATGATGGTCCTCTACAGGGTAAGGGRTTACTATAAATCGGATGCTGAACAGTTCTTTTCCGTTCAGAGCAGTGATGAGATGAGAAGAAATCAACCTGTTTTTCAGCAAGAAAGATTTATGTTAGCTATCAAAGGGGGGAAAAAAAGATCCATTCCATTCGGGCGATGGAGCACTGCACAAGCAATTTTGGATATTACGGAGTCTCCTTCGCCGGAAGCTTCATTAAGAACAGGTTAAACAAATATCTGCTGGAGATTCTTTATGTACACATGATCTTGTCCCAGGGGAGGTGTAGGGATGGCGAATGACCTGATGCCTCTTTTATTTGTACATACTACACTTAAAAGAGCCTGGAGAGTTACTTCTGTTGCTGTTAGATCTACTGTGCTGTTCAGCATGAAACTCCTGTTGTCTTCAAACAAAAACAAAGCGGGGGGAAGAAAGGATTGGGCTTTTGAGTATGCTCGCGTATCAGGCRGACGTTTTCTCACTCCAGGAGGATTATATAGAGGTGTGTTCTGAACTTGCCTGAAATTTGCCAAGAGCAGTGAGTTTTGGTTCATCTGTCATTGAATATGCGGTGTTTCTACTTGCAAAGTGAGAGCTGAAAGACGCTTATTCTCTTCCTGAGTTGTTTTACTGCTKTGTGCCTCGGTTTCCCCCAGCTCCCTGTGTGTATATGTATTTGTGATCCCAAAAATGAAAATCGCCACCCTTCCGCCTATCGATGACTCTGCTTCAGGAGCTCAAAACTCTTCATGCTGTTCACTAACGCTCACAAAGGAAAAATAAGCRTTTTCCTCTAGTTACACAGATGGGGAGACAAGTGTGAAAGAGATGAAATCGTTTTTCAGCAAGTCACTGGACAGAATCACCGGCAGAARGCCGGAGCCCTCGCTCCCTGGTGCTCGGGTGAGTGCTGGAGTTAACCTGCGGGAGGCTCTAGAACAACTACATGGAAATTGGGCAATGCTGCAGATGGAGGGAAGGAAAGCAGCAAAGAAATGGATTACTGCAACTTTGCTGCTTACCAAATTAGAAACAATTTAAGGATTTAAGGATTAAGTACCATTAATTACTACCCAACAAATGCTGAACTACAATGGAGCACTTGTGGAAATAGAGAGAACTTCTGCATGAATACGAAATGGCTTCATTAATGCTTGGTGCAATTTCATTGAGTGATGAATTAATTCGTCCGACGCTCCAAGAATTACTGAGCGGAAGAGCGGGCAAACGCAGCGGAGGCGGAGTGGGAACTTGGTYTCCTTCCGCCCATGCAGAACAAGTCACAAGGTGAGGGGGACTCTTGTATAAAAAGATAAACAAGGAWGTTGGTTACCTAATGGTGGGGAAAAAATAGCAAGAAAGAAACAAACTGCAGCTGTGCATCTGCTGGAAAGTACTAGAGGTGATCATCCCCTTGCGTCTGCAGAAGATGCGACACCTTCCTATGAATAACGCTGTTTGCTGCAGACCGCTGGCCACTTGGGCAGCAGCTCTGACTTGCTGTGACRGTCTCTGCATTTCTATTTGCTCCTTCCTTTTCACCTCCGCAKTAACCATGGGGCTGAATAGAGTCTTCCAGCTCATTTATTTTCTTTGGCTTCTGTGTTCAACCACAGCTCCTTGGCTCATGCCGCAAAAGCTAGGTGGTCCTCTGTTCACGTCCCAGAGAGGTGCCAGACCAAGCAAGACAAACAACCCTGAACTTTGTTATCCCCCTTACTCTAATGGTTATCGCTGGCTCTCGCAAGGCCTGCAGCGTCCCGCCATGGTGGCAGTGGTGTGTCACCATGCCAGCCTTGCTCTCTTGGGCAAACGGACAGCCCCACCTGCACCGAGCTCTCAGAAATGTCTAAATCCAAAGGCCTGGTTCCCCAGGGAAGTCGCATTCCCTGGGCTTGGAGAAAGACTTGTGAAATCAGGGAGAGGACCGTCTCGCATAGGAGCCTGGGGTAGCAGTGACAGCTCTGACTGGGGACCRCTTCCTTGGCAGCAGTTTCCCCCCRAAGAAGTGGAAAATGGGGAGGGAGTCTCATCTAGCCAGCATGCCTCGCGCCGAGTAATTTCAGTTCCTCGTCTCGCCACCTTGGCTTGGTGGCTGCCAGCGTAGTGCCTCGCTGCCTCCCTTCAGTACATGTTACCTGGAGTTCAGCATCGGTTTTCTGTCCCTCGGGACTTCTTAGCCTTCCGTTC
Source organism: Rhea americana (assembly GCF_003343005.1). Taxonomy (NCBI): domain Eukaryota; kingdom Metazoa; phylum Chordata; class Aves; order Rheiformes; family Rheidae; genus Rhea; species Rhea americana. Next base: position 255,070 of record NW_028186518.1, on the reverse strand, counting down.
CGTTGCAGCGTTATTGATCGCTCACCCGGCCGTGGCCTGGAGCCTGTGCGAGGTGTGAGCAAAGGGTCGGCCCCAACAGGCCTGCGATGTGGGGCAGGATGCGCTAAGGTGGTTTTGCCATCAGTCTTTCTTTCTTTTTCTTTTTCTTTTTCTTTTTTTTTCTTTTTAATGTCTTTCCTGCATTGTCCTTTGGCTGCTTCTGTGCCTCATGCTGCACCATTCCCCTCCCAGGGAAATTTGCTGCAACTGTTGAGGTCAGGTCACTTCTCCGCTCGGCATGGGTCCCTTTGAGCTCCATGGTTTGGGTCCCTCAGCTTGCTCAGTTTGCATTCATAAGTCTCMCAGCTAAAGGACAAGGGTGAGAAAAAGCAGAGAGGCTTTGTTCCCTTCCTGCCAGTGGGAGATTTAACGGGGCTRGCAGAGCACTGGAGAAGGCATATGCAGGGGCTGTTTCTGGCCCGTGTAGTGGACCGTAGCTCTCCACCTCCCTCTGCCTGCTTCCTCTCCTAACCTTTGCAAGCCTGTCGTGTCTTGAAGGTAGCAGGGCTTGTCTCTTGCTATGAAGATGCACGAGGACCCTGGTCCTGGTTGGTGCAGCTAAATGAGCCTTCAAAATATATTCCAAATGTGCCAGATCTGCATTGGCCAGAGAATATGCATCTCCACCGTGTTCAAGTGGAAGGATGCAGGTGGATGTGGAAACGTCTGTCTGTTCTCCAAGACAGGATTTCTGCTCTACCATGATAGCGTGATGCTGCCTTTTGTGCCCTGTGTAGTTCAAACACAGTTAACAGTCCTGGATGGCTCCTGGTCCAGAACCGCCTCACGTCTGGTCGATTCAGAAACGAGATGAGCAGGGATGCTCCTGTCTGTCTGCACCTGCCCGTGAAGACATGTCCTAGATTGACGATTAAAGAACTGGGAAAGACTTTCTAATTAACAGCCTTAATACTAGCAACATGCGGAGCTCAGACCAAAGTTTTCCTAGTGTAATGAGCTGATATAAAAGCAGCCAGAGGGAGACATCGTCAGCTTTATTGGGCTGCCAAACCCAGGCACATAGCAGCACGTTCTTGAGTGCCATCTTCTGGTGCCTCATATGTGAGCGTGTTGCATAGCTCTTTGGATGGAGCAGTCTGGCAACACAGAGCTGCTGCTAGGCATAYGGAGGGAAGTGTGTTTCCTCTCCACACCTTCTTGCAAGATGTGTTGGAAGTGGACACTTTTTTCCCTTGCTCTCTTTTCCCGTGTAGCCTGCCATTCGCTTGGCTGTTGTGAGCGGGTGGGAGGACCTCGGTTCCTCAGCACGAGGAGCTGCACATCTGCCAGTCAGCCTCTGCAGTTAGTTGGTATGAGCTCCCCATGCCAGCTTGGAAAGCAGCTGTTTACTGGTTTATTTATCCCCTCTGCAATCACCACGGGAGGATAATCTCAGTGACATGCCACATCTCGTTTACAGCGGGCCCCTGAAAAGTTAGAAGTGCAAGTTGTGGGGTGGGGAGGAGGTGGGGGAAGATGTGTGGTCCTGTGCACTGRGGACAGAAAGAAGAGTTAGAGAAATGTATAAAATATTAACCGACATTGTGGCAAGACACAGACAGGGGTAGAACAGTAATTAAAGTAAACAGCACATCAAAAGCCTAGCTAAAACTCTCATTTAAATTGAAAGTCAATGTAGAAACAGCTCATGTAGCCATGTATAAATGTGTTTCTGGGAACCTGTTAAGAATATTAATGATGATGGAAGCAGAGCAGCAACGATTCAGACTTTATGGTATGTGACAATTGAGGCAGCCACTAGGCTTCTGCTTGGCTGTTGGCATAAGGAAGCTGATGAGAGCTTGGATCTTGCCAGAAGAGGTTTCTTTCTGGGGAGACTTTAGGAGAGAGGGATCCTAAAGCGAGCAAGAATGGACTCTCTTCTTTTGCCCAGGACGTTCATGGGCTTCGTTCAGCCTTTGCTGCCCGTGTCACTGTTAGAGGTAATTAGTCAGGGACTTGCCAGCAAAACATGTAGGCCTTAATTCATACCATTAATGTTTCATACCAACAGCGCAGACTGGCGAGCTTCTGTCACTGGAAAATGCCAGTTTGGTCTAAATGGCAGTTTTGAGGGGAGTATATTGTTTGGGGGGAAACTCCTTGGTGAGTTGGGTTAGAGTCTCTGGTCGGAGATACCATAACCCTGGCTTACCGCTGTAGCTGGAAAGGCCTTTTCTGTATGATGTAGCAGGACTTGGACCCGTGGCTTTGCTCTCCACAGCCAATGCCAGATTGTATCTGCTGTCTGCTCCCTCAGGCTTTCCCCAGTTTGGTGTTAAATGACCCARATCAGATTCTTGTGAGTTCTTGCTTGGAGTTCTGCAATGCATTTTGCAACCTATGCCGCTTTCTKGATCTTCCCTTTGCTTACTGCCATCCCGTTGCTCCTGTTTCTGCCTGCTTGTCCCTTTCTGCTCCTCAGTGCTCTCACTCTCCAAGCGTATCATCTCATTGGTACCTAAATATAGCGAGGGACCCATCACATAGTTTGAAAACTTCGGTCAAGGTTTAGACCGTGCAAAATGAGCTGAGCAGCAGTGTCGGCAAACGATTGTGAATGCCTTGCTCCTTCCCCGGCACAGGAGATGATGCAGCACCTTTTCTTCCCAGCTCAGCTCTTGCTGAACTTGGTCTGCAGAGCAGTACGGTTTGAATTAAGGACCAGAAATCAGTGTCAGATTTGTCTCGACTCCAGCACTGAACACCTTTGGGCTAAAGAGCGAATCTCCTAATTATTYCCTGTGCCATTTGCCCGTACAAGGGCTACAATACCTCTGTCCTTGGGGAGGACAAATTCTCCTTAGTCCCGATAATACTGTGATTTACCGAGGATTTCCCTGACTAGCCTTCAGGGCACTATGTTACCTAATGGAAGCAATTAAAAAGCATTGGGAAATGACCCCCTGAAAGTTCAGGCAGTTACAGATGAAATAGGGGACTTAAGAGGCAGAATGTGGGAAGATGCAGAAGTGTGCGATTACCTTCACCCCATGCAAGAGCAAGGACATGTGCTCAGAGGAGTTGTGACCCTGTGGGCATGGAGAAAGCGATGTRGTGTGGGAGACTGAGCGCAAATATTGCAGGTGAAATATCCATGCTCATAGCCCCTTCCTGAGTTGATAAGACACTGTTTGAGTATTTCAAACTTGGGAGGTCTTCCAGGGAGACCGTGTAAAGGTTTAATTTTCCAGAAGTTTAAGTTTCTAGAAGTTCCAGTTTTCTCCTAGCAGCAACAAAGTCTTTTGCAGTGTTCTAAGGTGCAGATCCCAAGCTGCTGCTTAGAGGAGGGCATTACCACTGCTTTACAGTTGGGAAACTGAGGTGCAGTCTGGGGCGAGCAGCTTGCTGCCGGTGGCCCATCAGGACAGCGCCAGCGCCTGGGGTCTCCCTGCCTCCTCTCGTCCCCGTGTTGCACTCGGCAGGCAGTCTTCCCGCTTTCTCAGCGGGCAAAAAAAAAAAAAAAACCCTCTTGGCAGCAGCCTTGGCAGGAAGAGTTAGTGTCATCGTAGCTTTACCCATTAAATATCCTTGTCGCCACTCCTTCYGTAGGCCAGAGGAGTCGAGAGACAGGCGGCAATCGGAGGCCTCCCTCTGCAGCGCTGGAGAGACAGCCCTAACAATCTTCCAGCGCAATTGCTTTCAAACTATTCCAGGCACCGCTGGGCAATTTGCAGCCTTGGCAGCCCGGCGGTGATTTGTCCCTGTCGAAGCGAGGACAGCTGGGCCCGAGTTCGAGGTGGCCAAGGCGAGCCGGGCCCGGCGTCCTCGGCTTGTYGCCCCAGCGCACGCCGTGCTTCTCGGCACCCTCTTTCCTTCTTCGGAGGCGGCAGGCCTGACCTCGTTATTTGCGTGTGCAAACGAGCGCTAATCGCTCCCTGGCGCAGAGTGGGAGGCACAAAACCACCTATTGATTTATCCCTTCCTGCCCATCAGCGACCACACAGACCAGCCCACCTTGGAGGGAGGGTGCTCCCGTCTCCCAAGGGCGAGCGGTACCCGAAAACAGAAAAAGCGGAGACCTCTCCAGAGCCCGCGTCCTAGCCAGGCGTCTTCAGCGATGAGCTAAGCCCAGGCGCAAGCTGTTCTGAACTACTACTGATACCGAGCGAGGGGGAAACGGCAGACCTGTTGCCTCTTTGAAGCCTGGCTGGCCGCCGTGAAAGTCTTTAGCCGAAAGGGCAGCGGATTGAGGCTGAGAGCTCGGGGCGTTTTGAGGTGTCTGTGGTTTGCAGTGGCAGACTATCAGGAAAGCGTCCTAGAGAGATTTTTTATTTCCTCAGCCACATCAACTCCTCGCCCTTCGATAGGGAAAATCGTAATTTTGCTTTGGAAATGACTAGCTCTAAATGTGATCCGATTTTTCAGTGCCTAGGTGAAAATTCGGTAGCACATGGAGCAGTTTCTAGAAATGGTCATGTGTTTAGTAAGGAGAGGATTTTCTTTCCCCCTCCTTGCAAACAAAGTGGCTGAAAGCCTTCTATCAGAATTTCCCAGCGTGCAGATACTGTTTTGACCTAGATGCTTAAGCATTTGTTCCCTGCTGAAGTTTTGCATTTCGAGGTCTTAAGAGTTTGTATCGTGGGCTGTCTGAAAAGCTCTGAAAGGGAAAAAATAGCAAGGGCAGCTCACAAGTTACAAAGGAAAACCGATTTGACGTTATTATGCCTTCGTTTATTGGCAGCCCGCAATGAGATGTAAAGAAATGTCAAAAAATCCCATGTGCGCGTTGATTTGGTTCGGGAGAAAATTGCTGTTTGCCTCTGCCYCGAGGCTGCGAGTCGCTCTGCTAATGCACAAGGCACTAAAATGACCCCTTTGTTTTTCTTATGATCGCTTCTGATAGCGCGCTCTGCCAGAGATATCATATCTTTGATCTCTGTGCGCTGATGTTAAGTCTCTCTTGAGTTCAGTAGCATCTCCTTGAGATTAATACTTCGTGGCATCCTCAGCACCAAGCTGTCCTAACCCATACATCACGAGACGTCAGGCTTAGCACTAGCCTCCTGCCTCAGTGACTTCGCGCCGGCACAATAAATAACCCTTGGCCGGCTCTGCTCGTCCCTGTTTGTTGTGCGCAAATGGTTTAACGAAGAACACGGGAACTCTTCCGGGAGGAAGGGGAAAGGGAAGTTTCCTCGGAAGCTCCGCGGTGAGCGGACCGACCTGCGGAGGCAGCGCGGGAAGCGGCCCAGGTCGCGCCGCCCGCCCCGCGACGGGCCGAGGCCGCCCGCCGCTGACGGCCCGGCCGCGAGGCTTTTTGCTCTCTCCTCTCGCGGCCGGGAGTGAAGTCACGCAGCGGTTTCTCTGAAACGCCTTATAGAGAGTGACAAACCGGTGTACCTCTAGGGTTCCCATCTGCCAACTAACTCATTTCCTATCTTGTCCATTAGGCGAATGAGTTATGAAAATCGCTTTCTGCTTTGGCTTTTGTTTTGGCTCGTGCTCCTTCGCTTGCTTGGTTGCTTTCCGAGGAGCGGGCAGGCAGGCAGCCCAGCTTCCTCTTGCGGGACCGCCTAGGTGTAAAAACACCTTCCTTCTTGCTTAGCGCGGTAAGTTAGACTGGGTGACTGTCAAACCACAGTACCGCAGCCGTGCGAGAGGAGCAACTGCTACGCAAGTGGTGTCCTTTTTCAGAGGATTGCTGCTTCCCATAGCTTGCAGATGCTTCTGCTCATCTTTGAGCTGGCTGCTTGGTGGGCRGAAAACCGGGCAAAACCAGGTGCAAACGGCGAGCTCTGTCTGCGAGGCGGTGTAGGCCGGTCCTGCGCTTCTSCTGCGTGCGTACCTGTCGGCCAACGTGCTCCCCTGTTGATCCTGAAGCATCGGMTGCTGGGCAGGTACCCGAGGTGCAGAGCAGGGGTGCATGTCCCGACCTTGGGTCTTGGGCTGCTTGTGGCCTTGCTGCTCTCGGTAACTCAGCTCCCAGGACCAAAACCGGGTCGTGTCCGTGCTGCAGCCGTGGAGCAGAATAAGTCCTGGCCTTTGCGATGCTTGGATATAAGCTTTGGAGAGCGAGGCGGCTGTCGCTACGGCGGAGCCGTCCGCCGTTGGCCGAGCCCCGYGCAGCTCTCCCTCGCCGAGGCTGGCGAGGGGGACGTGAGCCTGAAGGACTTCCCGAGCGCTGCGGTGATGGATTTGCCCGCGAGGGCTCCGTGCGGGTTGCARCATTACACCACATCTAACGCGTTGCCCTGCGTAACGTGATGTGCTGGGGCGAGGACCGCGCTGCAGACCGTCCTTGAGCCCCAACCCGATGGAGGCGGACGGACGTTCGTCCCGAGCAAGACGCGCTCGGCGTTTTTGCACGCAGTTGCTAAGGAGAAAATCCTTTAATTCCCATGCTGTTTATTTTACTTAGATAACTGAAAGGAAGGAGTAAAGTCTCAGGGGAGGGGAATGAAACCCCCCGTGCCAGACGGTGCTCAGATTGACCAGCCTCGAGTCCGTGGACCTGCCCGTTGGCGGGCAGCGGGCTGCGCGACCCAGCGGGCCTCCCTCGCCGTGCGGCGGCTGCGCCCCCTCGTTTCGGCCCTTCTCCTGGCTCTTTCCCCATCTTCCGAGGCGCGTTTAAGCAGCCCTCTCTGCTCGGAGCCAGGCTGTAGCTATCCCATATGCCAGAGAGGTGCAGGAACGGGTGTTTTCTCCAAAGAAGAAGTGATGAGGGCCTGCGGCGAGAAGGCTCCTTCTCGACAAAAAGAAGTTTTATGAGATGGATTCAATTTAATACCAGCCGCAAGCTGAATTGCCCGGTTCGGTATCAAAGTCCAAGTGCAGAGCGGGGGCTCAAGGACTGTGCCGAACGTCGGCGGCTCCTCCCGCCGCTCGCCGTCCCGACCCGCGCCCGAGCAGCCTTGCGCGTAAAAGCCTGCTTCTCGGGAGGGCGCGACGCCGGCAGGGCGCAGCGGGCTCGGGAGCCCGGGCGCAGCGCCGGCGAAGCGGCCCGGCCGGCTGCTAACGAGAAGGGGCGATGCAATTAAAGAGCTGCCCTCCCGCCTCCCCCCGCTTCYCCTCCCTTCCCTTTAACTTCCATTCAGTGGCCTCTGGGGAAGAGGGTTCAATTTTTTAAGTTCTGTCACAACAGGTTAGAGTATTAGCAATCATGGTTCACTGCCATCTGTATTTGTTCCATTTGTGGCGTTTATGATGGTTATCCACATTAATTATTTCGCTGCTAAAGTCCCTTCTAATTTCAGAACACTGTTATTTCTAAGAAAGATGGATATTAAATATGCCACACATCAGCACGGGGTGGCATTACACCATGCTATTAAGTTCTGATGCGAAGGCTTGGCAAAAAATAACTTTGCTATTTGTAATCACCGTGAAGTGTTTTAGTGTTGCAGCTTGGAATAAGAAATAAAGATGATGACAGGAACTGATTTCTTATTAGGCCGCGGTGCTGGAGTTTACATGAATCAGAAAGGAAATAACTATGTAACCCTTAGCTAGCCAGATGCATCAGGTACCTGTTGGCCGGACGGGGAAGGGACACAAAGTGCTTGGAAGAGACCTCGAGCCACCATGAGRTCCCTCTTCTGTCCAGGCAGGAGCCGAGAGCCTGCTTGGATCGAGTGACTTTGCTTTTGCCTCGCCAGCAGGCGAAAGAAAAATCGAAAGAAAAACAATAGATTAAACTTAAATGCAACATTTTGCTCAACTCTCAGCTGAAATATTCTCTCCTAGCAACCAGTGTTTGTATACAGGCTTTGGTACCAGTGAAGGGTCTTTTGAAATGAAAAGTAAACTGAGAGGTGGAGCTCCCCCTGCTTTTTTTTTTTCTTTAAGCATCAAAACAAATCTCCGTAATTCCTTGGGGTTTTGTTTGTTAGTTTTGGGCTGCTGCGGTTTTATTTCTCCAAGCCTGAGCAAATTTGGCAAGGCTGCGATGAGATCTTCCCGTGTCCTCAGAGCTGTGTCTGCCCCTGAGAAGTATTGCAGCRCAAAAGCCTTCCACGGCATCTGCTCGGGCACCTTGGCATCATGCTCCGAAAGGTGCTGAGCGCTCCCCTTCCTTCCCGATTTGAACAGGAGGAGAGGGTGCTCGGCACCCTGCAGACTAAATCTCAAAGGAAAGTCCGCCGCCGCCGGACAGAGCCTCGAGTCCTGCTCGGCTTCGTGTGTCGGCACTCAGGCAGCTAAGGCTCCGTACGGAAGGATACGCTAAGCTTCCTCGACTGTTACTGTCTATTAATTAAGTGCTAATTAATTATTAAAGGGGTATTTATTGAGATTTAACAAGTCTGCAGCTTAAAAAAAAACTGGCTGTGACAGGTGTTACACTTCGGTAATGAGGTTCTTAATAATCAATTGGCATTTGTTTGACTTAGAATAACATTCTTATTACATCTAAATCAACTCTTTCCTTGAGACACTTAATTACACGTGGGTTATTTTTCCCCCCCTGCCTTTCCGTGGTGCAGTGGGAGTTCCCAGCCCGTGTCTCGAGGCAGAGACGGGAGAGGCTGTGCCTTAATAAATATGAAAGGTGATGGTTATTCATCGAGAGTGCCATTTAAAGAACGATTTCCCCAAGCCCCTGCGCACGCTCGAGCTTTAAGGGCTCGYTCCCGTTTCGTTAGGAAAGCTGGCTTTCTGGGGACAGGTATTTCCCAGATACCAGCCGTGAAACCTCCCGTTCGTCCAAGGGCGGACGCCGTCACCGAGCGTCCCGCTTCCTGCAGCTAGGGAGAGAACTACCAGCTTCACTTTGTACTTTATTTTATATATTCATGAGAAATCGCAGTCAGCACTGGTAAAAATAAAAGCTGGAAATCTGCAAAAGGGAGGGGAAAAAAAAATCCAATGGTCGTGTGAACCCTGAGCTCGGCTTCTCCTAAGCGTGGGGCCAGCTGATGTGCGCGGAGCGAGGAGTCGCCTTTTTGCACGGAGAGCCAGGAACCGCGCCGCTCGCTGCAGCCCCTGGCGATTTTTGCTGATCCCCAGGCGAGAGGCCGGGCTGCCGAGCCGGTCGGTTCCTGTAGGGTCGGCGTCGTCTTTGGAAACGTGGTGGTTCGGCATGTTTTCGCGTTGCAGGGCTGGGCGGAGGAGCCACTGTTGGCTTTAATCGAGATTTAATTACTTCCCCTTTTAATGTATCTTTTAAAAAGGAAACAAGAATCCCAACCAGGCGCTCTCTTAGCACAAACAGCAAAAAAAATAAAATAAATAAAAAAAAAAAACAGAACCGACAGCAACAAACAATCTGTGCTATTAGCGGATCATTATTCTGATATTATTTATTTCAGACTTTTTGATACTCTCCAATGCTTGACTTCACAGGCTCATTTAATTCCTTTCAAAAGCAACGCAGCACTGCAATTTGCCAGGAGAAAATGCGATAAACATTATCAAGGGGGAAGAACAAAAAAAAAACCCCAGCTGTAGAGATAAATATATATACATTACGGGCTGGGGAGGTGTGTGGGCGTGTGGCGAGTGTRGTTTATGGCTTCAAAGCCGCAGGAAACGGTACACAACCTGGGGCAACGGACCCACAGGTCTAAGCGATGAGGCTGGAGRCAGAGGCCAAAGACAGTCGGAGCCGTGTTTGAAAACAAACACACCCGTTAGCAGCCTTCAGCCTGGGGACCAGCTGCCGTATTTTTATTTTCCTTGTGCCCGACTGCGCGTGCCAAAGCAACGTATTACTATTTACACGAAGGCCACTCCAGGAGGCTTAAAATATACGTGTGTAGTTTACGTCTTGTAAAGGCTGTTTTGCTTTGCGCCGTTGCCTCTGCAGAGGCACAGCGTGAGCGGGGAGCCGCGTGCCCGCGGAGGGGCCGTGCGGAAGCGGGTCTCGGCAGTGGTAGGTTAATGAGTCCTCTCCTCCCGCGGCGAGAGAGGTGGATGTCGGGAAGCTCGGCAAGGAGGTGGGYGACGTTTCGAAGCGCAGAACCCCTCCTTAAAACCCCGAGCGCGGGGCAGCTGCCTGTAGGGCAACGCCGCGCCGGCTCGCGGGGGAGCCTCGTCCCTCCCCGGCCGTCGGTACTTCGGCCCCGGCGCGCTCTGCCACGTCCACGCTCAGCAGCCTGCGTTCCCCGGGGCCGTCCGGCCGCCGGCTGRTGCCCGGCTGCTGAATTTGGCTCAGATGGGGTGAAAACAAGTGGTGGAGTGAACTCCGGGCTGCCCTCGGGGAATAGTTTTGGGGGCCTTTTTGCAACACAGTTACTCTCAAGTGCTTTTTCTGGGAGCAGCTACTTACAGGATTAATTCCCAGGCCTGCAAGTCCTAACATGGAGGGAAACGGGAAGAGAAGTTCTGCTGAGAAGTAGGAAAAGCGCTTAGAAAAACGCCTCCGCCTCTGCTCACCCGATGGCTTTGTATTTTCTCCCTCATGCGTCCTGCATGCAAAGATCTCAGCCCCGTCTCCCCCGGCTTTTCTCGCTGTCCTGACACAGCGCTTGCAAGGTGTCAGTGTTTTTTGGAAGAGGCAGAGACTCAACTCGGCATGGGCATCAGCCTCTTTTCCTCAGGTCCTCTTTCCCCTCCGTCTCGCGCCGGCGGCGGATTAATGACCGCTGCTGGCGACCTTCAGAGAGCAAGAAAAGAAGCCTGGATATAATGAGCAGATTCTGGAAAGCTTTGGTAGAATAGAAGTTGGTGAAAACTGCATTTTCTTCTAGTCGCATTCTTGCAAATCAGATGCTTTCCGGACATCTCCAAACCGACTTATCGCCCGGCGTGCTTCCCAGCCTGCAGCTTAGCAGGAACCAACATATTACTGTTGTACTGGCTTAGCTAAATCATTTTGGGGGGAAGAGGAAAAAAAAACACACTAAACCAAAAGTAGATGTAGTTCAGCTGGTGCAGCTCTCCAGTGGGCACACACTTATTGATTGGAGAGCACTGACAGTCGCTTCGTTTGTGGTAGTAAATGTACCATATGGAAAGACGTTCCTCTGCAGGCTGCTCACATATCACTTCTCAGCCTGACTCCGAGAACTGGAGCGTGATAAGAGCCAAAGCGGTGCAAGCAGCGCACCGAGGGGCCAGGAAGGAAGATTTGGGTGAGAAACGTATCCTGCACCTTGGCTCCGTGGGAAAGGCTTGTTGCCCRTTGAACCGATCCGCTTTAGAGAAGAAACGCAACCCGAAGGAGGCATTGGGGGAGGAACAGGAAGACCTGCTTGTGGATTGTAGCAGTGTAACTTGGCCAGCTTCAGCCCCCTTTTGTGCTCGCCAAAATCTCTCCAGTGTCAGCAGTGGCCTAGATTCCCGTGCTCATCAGCTCATGGGTAGCTCGAAGTTTTTGAAGTAATCCGCCYCGTTTTATCGCCCCACCTGGGGGTGACGGATCTACCCCATGAGCTCCGATTAATGGTACTTTTTCAGCACATGGTTATTTCTAATGATTTTTGCCTTTTCTTTGGCTCTTCCTCGTCCCTCCCTGGCGTCCCCTTGGGTCAGCATGCCGGGCCAGGGTATTCCAATGTGACGTCTCGATGTTTGGGGCTTTATGCAGATGGATGGAKAGGCACATGGATAGCTTTTGACGTGCCTCATCATGAAATTCCTTATGAAAGGGAGTCCGAAAAAAAAATCATGCAATGCAYTTATTGTCAAAAGGACCACGATATTGAAAAAATGAGCCTTGATGTTGTGAAATGACTGGAATGCATTGAGATAATTTAACTATAGCTACCTTGTTCAAAGAGCTCTTTTATGCTCAAAGCAGCGTGATTTTCTATATGTTTATGTATTTTTCTTTCTTTTCTTTTTCACTTTTTCCTTTTTTTTTTTTTTTTTTTTTTTGCAAAGAGATACCATGACACACACAGACGCTTTGTGGGTTGTGGGGTACCTTGGAAATGCAGGAAAGCGCCGCGGGAAGGCTCATGGCAGCCCTGCGGTGCCTGGGCCCTGATGTGGGGCAGCTCCGTTTGCTCCATACTCGCTTGTCCTTGGAAAGGGGCACAACGGGCGAGGGAGGGAGAAAACAACCTGCAAATAACCCTCCCAGCTCCTGGCCTCCCCAAAAACACCTGTACCATGCCAGTGCTTCCAAGCATATTTTTTATCTCCGCGCACGTGACAGCCGGTGGCACGTAGCTGCTTAGGCTGTTGCAGAGCGGCCAGGTTTACCGGGTGTAGCGATGGGAACGAAGGGAAAAGGAGGGGTGGGGGGAAAAAAAAAGTGAGCTGCAAACCTCCAAACCAGCGCCAACCGTCCAAGAGCAAACGGCCGCCCGAGCCCCCTCCGCTCCTCTTAGCTCCTGTTTTGACACCGTAATGGAGCTCGTAGAGATTATATGACTTTTTTTAATAGAGTCTTAGCAGGCCTAGGAGAGGGATTTGCTCTCCCGAGAGCCTTGTCTTTGGGATGTGTGTCAGAAGCGTTCTTAAATCTTCGGAAAACCTCGGCTCGCTGCGAGGACGARAGCCCGGCTGCCGCGAGGAGCTGTAAAAAACCTGCTGATAGACAGATGGAACGGCGTAATTACCCACGGGGGGGAGAGGGGAGCGCGCGCCGAAATTATTAGTGTGGGCAGACAATTAGAGGCTTTTCCAGAAGATTACCCGCTCCCTCCCATCTGCGCTCCGCTTCGGAGCGTTACGCTCGCGCTGCTGTTTCCCTGCTCAGCTCTGCCGTTGGCCGTCCTGCCCGAACCGCTCCCGCGCTCGGCTTTGCGTCCGCTCGAGCTTCCCCGGGATCGGACCTTCCCCCGCCGCCTTTTTTCCCTTTCGAGATGTGACTCCCAACGTAGGGTTTCGGCTGCCGCCGTTTGTTTCTTTTTTTTCCTCCGGCATCCGAGGCAGCGCTGGAGGAAGCATCCTTGGCTTTCGCAGGGTTTTTTCTTTTCCTTTTTCGTTTCCCTCCTCTCCTGCACCTGCCTCCTCCCTCCGCTGCGGAGGCCCCTTCGCCCCCGCTGCCACCCCGGCGCAGCGCTCCCAGGGCCTCCCGGCGCTCGCCCCCCACCCCGCGCCTCCTCCCGGCTTTTTGCCTTTTCCTTTAACTGGGAAAGCGATTTCCTTAAACRGGGAGTGAGAGAGAGAGATGTTGCCAGGGAAGAGAAAGAAAAAGCGCGGGTTTGCTGCCCGAGTTTGGGAGAAGTTGGACAAGGCGGCTCAGAGGGCGGAGAGGAGGGTGTGGAGCGACTCTTCCCRCTCGGCTAATTTACGGCTCTGACAATATGATGCCGTTAGTGCACATCCATCTTCAAGTATAACAAAGAAAATCAAAATCARAAAAAAAAAATGGTTACATGCCTTTCAGCATTGACCAGCCCGAGGAGACGGGAGTTATTCTTAAGAAAAAGTCGTGTATCTTCTTTACTTTGGCATCAACATAAAYAAAATTATTTATCTCTCAAATTTAAATGCTCTGCACCTTTAGCAGGCGGTAAATCCTTCCCCTCTGTCCCTTTATGTATTTATTTCTTGCTCCATCCTTCACCGCTGAATGTGAACTCACAGCTTGGCTCTTCCCCCGGGCCTCCTCGCGCCCGCGCGGGGCAGGGGAAGGACGCTCGAGCTTTCTCCAGCCTCTCCGCGCACGTCGGCCACCGGGATGCCACCGCGCTGCAGGTTTGGGTTCGCATCCGGAAGGGTCCTTCGGGTTTCTTCTCCGAAGGGGSTGTTGGAAGTCGGTATTTCCCCGTAGGCCCCAGCGCGCGACCTGGACCGTCTTGCCCGCCGTTCCTGCTGCGGGAGATGCCTCTGTGTCCTCTTCCGATCCGGGCGCCAGGTTTCGACGCAACCCGTCGACTCGGGTTTCAGCGAGACGCGCGGTAACGCTTTGGCCTTCCTGCTGCCCCTAACTGGCTGCTGAAGGACGTAGCTGCCGCTGGCAGAGCGCTTTGAGACCCGCCGCCGAGCGATGCCAGCCACCGCTCCCCGCGCTCGCGCCTGAGAACTCGCGTAACAACCTTCCCAARGAGCCTTCCTCCCCCGGCGCCGCGGCCCGCTCCCTGCCCTCCCGTGCTCTCCGGCGAGAGCTGCTCGGCCCCTCGCTTCCCGACGTCGGCAGCGCGGGCTCACGGCATCGTTAGCTTCCCCCTGCTCTGGGACATCTGTGACATTTTCTCGTGGGGGTATTAATTGCTGCTCGAGATGGCAGCTGATGGCGTGTGATGCCTGCACGGGGCGGGGGGGGGGGCCCTTCCCGTGATGTGTCGACTGTGGATGTTCCTGGTCTGCCGTCAGCACTTCTCTCTTGCCTGACGTCTTTAATCAAAAGGGTTGTTGGATTGCCAGGGTTGACAGCAGAGAGGCATAGAAAGCAGGGAACAAAAAAAGCCAGACTTCATAAACATTGCATCCAATCTTTCTTCCTGCTTCTCTGTCTCCTCGGTGCTTTATCTGACATGATCAACTTCTGTTCCACTTTGCCTTCTCTCCTGGATTTAAAATGGGAATAAAATAGTAATAATAATAATAATCTTGCAAATCAACGTGTATTCTCACAGTGGCCAAATCATAAAGATTTCAAAAGCAACCTCTATATTACTGTCTGTCTCGCACAGTACTGTGAATTATTACGGCAATTACTCGCCTGGTGCCGGAGCGGTCTAATGGGCAGCGTTACAGCTGAGGACGTGGGCCGAGCGGGTCGGGTTCCCCGCGCCGCTCTGCACGGCCTCGGGCAAGTTYGAGCGGCTCAGAGGCGCGCGGGCCTTCGGCGGTGCGGCCTGGGGTCCGCTGCGCGGCACGCCGGAGCTGCGCAGGGACAGCCGGGCTGCCTCCTGGCCCAGCGGTGCTGCGTGAGATGGGGCTAGCTAGCGCCAGAGCCGCTCGAGGGCCCCGGGGTCCGCGCGAGGACCGCAGCCTGACGCCAAGAAGCGAACGGGTTGTCTCGGGGCTCTTTAGCTTGCCCTAGGGCTCTCCGACGTGCCCTTCAACTTCTTGGCTGGGTCTGCAGTTTTGCAGGAACCCGCAGAAGAGGGGGGTGGAGGTGCACGGAGTCGAGAAGCGGAAGCTACGCAGAGAAACGCTGGAGGAGCATCAAGGGTGCCCAGTTTGCAGGAGRAAGTCCGAGGTGATTCATCCAAGGTGGGACAAAGCGAAGCTCCCGACCCTTGTGCGTCACGTTGCGCTCTTGGAGGGGCTGGAGGGCACAAGCAGCACCTTTCACGGGGTAGTTTTTAATCGGATTGTTCCTGGCATCGCCAGCGTGGTATTTTTTTAGCACTCTGCATGGCAGAGATGGAGCAAATCGCACAGGCGGGCGCCTGCCTGGGGGCACCCAGCGTCGCCCGCCAAGCGCCCYGCCGCCGGCGTAGGCAGGAAGCACGCGTGGTTTCGCCTGCCTCTTGCTTCGAGCTTTTGGGTGCTTCAGCCCCGCGTCGCGCTTTGTGCTTGCTTCATTAATCTCCCCCCTGGAAAACCCTCCCGGAGCTATTAAGCTGGTGTGTGCGTTTATGCAAAAGCAATAGCACGAAGGGCAAACTCGCTGCTGCGTGTGAACAAGCCGGAGCCAGGATTTAGCCCTTTTCCTCGGCTCTTTGGCCCTGATAACCAGGCTAGGCCCATCCTGTTAAGGCTAACGAGCTCTTTGCTCGCGAACGCAAAACCCGGCTCGGACGCGCGCTGCAGGCGGGCGGGAGGGCCGGGACGGGCAGCGGCGTCCCCCTGGCACGGCCCACCAGCTCCTGCCTMGGTTTAATGGGCAAAGCAGAGCCACCTGGAAACCACGCGTTTCCCCAGGAGGAAGTTCAAGCGGGAAATCTTAATTCCAGGATGTGTTTTTGATGGGAAACTTTTTACTTTCATTAGAAGTCTGAAGAAATTTGGGGTGTTTTTGTCTCAGGACCATGCGTAGAAATGCAATGGGAAACAGTCCTCTGCCCTAGGCTTATTTTTTCATTTAGAGTCCTCATTTTGCAAAATCGCCTTTCTCTTCCCTCTGACCAAAAATAACCTACCAGCAATGACATTTTAACAGGAAATTAAATGAAAACATTTGTTTTGAATTGACATTTTGACTTGAAACGTTGATTTGTTCTGGATTTTTAAGCTACAGAGCAGTAACGTGCTGTTGTTTTGAATGGGGGAAAAACATAATCGTCTTGAAAAACAGCCGGGGCCTCGTGGGACGTCTGGGTGGACAGGCAGGGGCTCGCGCTTCGCCCGCCGCGAGCTCCCGCGGTCTCGGTGGCAGCGCTCTGGGGCGAGATGCAGGAGCCAGCTACCCAGCTCCTGCCAGGCCCCGCGATGCAAAGGTAAAGACTTAGTTTGCCTCGGATTAAAAACRAGCAAAAGGGGCACTTTTCAATTTTCATGGGAAAGCTCTTTTTTTTTTTTTTCCAGGGGAAGAAAAACAATCGATTTTTTCCAGCTAGCCATTCTTCAGCACCATTAGGAGGATGATACTGTAGATATATTGAGGTTTCGCCTTCTTTAAATACCACTGGTATTTATTTTCATTACTTGCTCTTAATTGTAATGAAGTTGAAGTCTCCTCTGTGCCCTASTGGGGAATTTATCCTGAAAAGTGTCTAGAAGTGTTCAGCTTCTTGGTGTGCAAGCAGCCTTTTATCTATCCAGCATGCCATCTGTCCGTCTGGATGCTCATCCACCACTTCCTTCCTCTTCCTTCTGATCAGAGCCACGAGACCTGTTCCATGAACGTTATTAAAAAATCTTCGTTTGCATTTCAAACGAGACCAAGGCAAAAAGAAATTTAAAAAAAAAAAAATACGGGAGGGAGAAAAAAACTAACTTTGCTTTCCCAGTTCCTCCCTGTTCCTTGCATCTAAGGAAATTATTAAACTTGTCCCAAGGTAAAAAATCTCACGCCTGCCCGCCAAGCCTCCCAAGGAGGTAAGTTCCCTGGGCGGTCACGTCCCCCCGTGCCTTTCTCACGGCCCCTTTCTCCTCGCGGGACTTTGATGCCACGATGAATTGGTGCGACGTTGCCGGCTGACGGCTGACGGACGGGAGCAGGGTGAGTCGCAGGGCGCCGGCGCTCCCGGGAGACCTTCCCTTCSTGCCCCCGCGAGACGATGGGGCTCCGGGAGGCGAAGCTCAGGCGTTCGCTCCGATCGCTGGCGGAGRCGCGCGAGGAACGCGCGGGAGCTGCCGCCACGCCGCCTCCAGGAACCCGCCAAACGCACACGGTTCCTCAAGTCGCTTTCATTTACTGCTGTTTTAAATTATTTCACAGCCTTGCAAATCTCCCTGTGACAGGCAGAGCCCAGGCAGGGAGAGGGAGAGAGGGGGGAGAAAAGACTTCCTAGGTGTTCGTTTTTCATGTAATATATTCCAATCTTGTTAGGTTGTGCTGGTGAAGGTAATATTTCTGGCATTCGTTTAATGAAGTTGACATTGATGAATGGTTAATTATACAAATTACGTTCTTATTAAATCCCGTGGAATCTGCGCCTTATAAAGTCTTAGCTGTGGACTTCTTGTGCTATATGCGTATTTTTGGAGGAGCTTCTTTACCGCTGGCTGCGGCAAAACCTTCTTCTGAAAAACCTTGAGAAGCATTAAAAATCCCCTAGTTAAGTCAATTACTGCAGATAAGTTAATCTTAATGGGATGCTTAAACCCCTGTCCTTGCATAAGATTATTTTTCATCCCTCTCTCTCTCCCCCACGGCTCTGGAGGTGGCTRGAGAGAAAAGTTTTCGGGCAGTTGTTGTGACAAATGGATTAAGAACGGCTAAATAGGGCCGGTGGCAAAATTTCCGTCAAAACCGTTTTTCCCCTCCTGCAGGTACGTTGCGGGAGCCGTAACTGTGCGGCACAGGACGAGCTGGAAGATATTAAGCCGGCCACGGACGCTCRGGGAATAAATGTAATAAATAGACTATTAAGTTAAGCAAGTTTTCAGCTTCGGCGGTGGAAGTGCCCATCTATCTTGCGTGGCTTGCTGCATGCTTCATTACCGCATGTAACCACACTGAAAAAATATGCTTTATCCTTTATAATTAGATGATAAGTTCCCAAAGATATACGTTAGCGCTGCCAACAACCTGACACTCCGCRGCGGCTCAGCGTCGCCCGTTTCCAGCAGCTTCTAATGAAATTTATTACCGAGCCTCATATTAGACTAAGTTAACATCACTTAATCTTCTTACTTGACAGCGTTATGGACGAGGCACTCCAGGAAATATCGTCCTGGATTTAGGGGCTGTGCAGCGAGCGCGGCGCGCCGAGGGGCGGGCGCGAGGCCCCCGGCGCCCGGCTCTTGCCCCGGCGTTTCCGTGCCGGAGCGTCTTGCGCGGTGGCTTTTCTCCAGCGCCGCTGCACGTCGCCCTYGGGGCTCGTCCGGGGCYGCCCGTGCCCCGGGGACCAGGCTCCCTCCTGAGCGCGGTCGCACCGTGCCGGCTGCTCAGAGAGGGGGGCAAAAAGTGTATTAAAAAGGGGAAAGTGCTTTTTAATAGCACAGCTGCTGTCTCCTCGCTGATGAATGGGTTCTCTTGCCCCAAGTGCCGCTGGGGTTTGCCTTGCTTAATARAGATAACGGGAGCAGTTAATAATTAAGAAATGAGCTGTGACCTCTTTGGAGAGGGAGCAGAGCTGGCCACCTTATCTGACACGGGGAAAGCRTCGGGAACAAAAAGAAAAAAAAAGCAAAATGCTGTCCCCCAGTGACGCAGGCTGCGCAGGAGAGCGGGCGCCGGGTCAGAAAACTCCCGYGGCGTCCCCGTCGTTCCGTAGCCGCGGTCCTGGCCTTCGGCCTCATCCRCAAGCCCTCGCCTCGTCGCCCGAAGCGGCTTGAGACCTTCAGCGAGGCAGAAGCGGCTGGGTTTCGTTCCACGTTTGTCTGCTGCTTTTCGAGGGAGGTTGGAGGTGTCCGTGGGGAGTTTCCTCCCCTCCCGGTCGTTGAGCTTGGAGCTCCATCCTCTTCTTCATCGCTGCGATTCTTTTTCTGTGCCGCAAAACGTTGGCCCCCGCTGCTTGCCAGAGCCTTGAGGGAGCCAAGGGCAGGAGAAACGGTAGAGCTGCCGTTGTGTCGCCCGCTTCGTAATCTCTGAGAGCAGGAGGAACTTTATGAGCTGGCTGGAGCAGGCAACTCCATCACCAGCCATGACTCTTATTATAAAATATTCTGGAAGTTAACTCAATAAAAAAAACCTAATAACGAGAGGAACCATCTCTGCCTTTGTTTATAGCTTCTTTAAGTGTATAAATGAGCACAAGGTGATTAATGAGGGTGATCTGAGAGAGAAAGATTTGCATGCACAGCGCTTGAATTATTTCCTTATTGCATGTGCTTCCCAGTCGCACTGTTTATTGTGCTGCTCCGTGCTATTTAATGCAGGATGACTGAAGTTATGAGATCCTATTTATTCCCCCTGACACTGTCCCCTCTGCCAGCTCAACCCATGGGACAGAGAGCGCATGCACAATGAATTCAGGAAATATATTAAAAAGCAATTATAAACTCCCTGCCTTCAGTCCGGCCTTATTCTTCACTCTGCTCCCTAAGAATTAGCATAATGTCTACAGGCTCTCATGGAGTTATCAAAACATGATGAGTCTGTATCTTATTTGCAAGAGCTGATGGATTAAGAGTTAAAAGATGCCAAAAGTGCGCTCAGATGCTTCTTTTCTGTGCCCTGGTAAGTGTTGCTTGTGCCGATAGCATTTTCCCCCCACGTCCACCCTCAGGAAACAGGGGCAGCCTAAATTTTGCTGGCACAGCATCTGCTTCTTGCATTAAGGCATGTCCTTTGCTCTTCCCAGCACAGTTGCTCCATTATTAGAATTTCATTATGTTCCCAGAGTGCTTTCACTACTGTCTTCTGCTTTATGGACTTCCAGAATCTCTCTGAGGGGAAGGAAAGACGTCAGGGAGAGCAATTTTTGCTTCTCTCTCGATCATTATAGGCTAAGATCCCATCAGCTACGTGTAAAATTTCATCATTTTTGGTCTGACGTTCCTTTTCCAGAGCTTTTTCGATGCGCATGCGTGTGTATAGGCGTTAATCAGATGCTCGTTGTGGTCTCGGAGCGGCAAACTACGGCAGARGCGCTGGAGGACCCTGCGCACCGCCAGGATCCGGGGTGTTCGGCGGAGGCCCGAGCTGGCAGGTCTGCAACGCCGGTCACCCTGCGCAGCCCCGGTGGGTCACGGCCAACAAAACCACATCGGTTTACACGGTAGATGAGGTTGTTTTCTCCGCGCCTGCTCTTTTTTCAGTTAAAATGAGAGCGAAGCTGGAGCCTTTCAGCACCCCAACCGGAGCAAGCTGGCAGAGCTGCGCTGAAAGCAGTGCAGYGCTGCCAGATTGCGTTGGAGAAGCCTCTAGCCTCAATATCTCACAATGTTTTTTAATGTCTTCTCTTACGCAGCATAATACATGTATACGTAGCAAACATAAGGTACCGTTTAGCCAGCTAGTACTGTGTGTCTCCATTTAATTATATACAGTCTTCTGGGATTGGGGATTTTTTTTGTTGTTGTTGTTCCAAATACGCCACAGTTCTCTTCGGCAAATCTTGTGTAGGATTTTAACTCGCCCCCAGCCCTAACAGTTCATCTCTGTTAGACACGAGGGCACACGCAAATTTACTAGCATCTCAAGAATCACTTCAAGGTTTTCCTAGCCTGTCTTTACCCAGAAGGTGTTTATCAGGCATCTTAATACAGACCAATTTGTATACCTCAGAAATACATTTCTTTGGTAAATGGCTTATAGAAAACCAACAGAAGGAAATGGGCTTTACTGCTGTTGAATTCATTAGTAGCAAACTGCCTGATTGCTTTTATTCCTTTTAACCTCCTATTATATATTTTATTTGCTTGGAATATTTTATATAGCTCGGTGGCGTTCTGAGCTGGTCTGATCCTGCTCTAGTTTCACTGGTTTAAGCCAGGAGCTGTTTCAGGGGACTGCAAGGGAGTTAGATCAGCCTGGACAGYGTAGAAATCAGTTGTTGTCGCTGCGTTTTACCCCACGTGCTGTTCTTGTTTGAACAGGCGGAGGAGAAGGAGGAGAAGGTATTGACAATTTAAATTATCTTGTTTATCTCATCTCAGTCTGTTCTCAGCGTTCATAGCAAAACTATAATCCTCTGGCCTTCCTCGTTCCCCCGCACRCACGTGAGAGCTGTGAGTCATGTTTATCTTAAAACGCGGAGCCCGAGGGCTGTCGATCATGTCTTGTGCGGAGAGCGGCGGCTTCGAGGAGTCACGCTGCCGCGTGCGGCGGGCGAGCCGCCGCTGGGGAGGCGTTTGCACCGATGCGAGCTCCAGCTGGTGAGCGCTGGGTTGTTTTCTGGGGATCCCTTGAGATATTGCTGGAAGGGCTCGGATTTAAATGCGCGGCGTTAGGGATGGGCAGGGGAGGAGAGGGCAGGAGCGGTGGTTCTTGGCCGCGGGGCTGGGTGAAGGCGCGCAGGCGCCTGCCAGCCGGAGCTTGGCTCCCCGGCGCGGTGCTGGGGCCTCTGCCAGCCAGCGGCCAGCCTGGCCGATTTTCCTTAAATGCCAACAGGTTTGTCCCCAGATAGGGCCATAGCTGGAGCACGCGTCGGCCCTAAAATTAAGGGTGCCTCTCGACAAGCAGCGCTGCAAGGCTCAGCTTTCCAAGGCTGCGATGCGCTGATCTGAATTGCCCTAACCTGCTGGGTTRTTAAGGGAAAATTTGGCTTGCCCCCTTGCCTACCAGGGTTTCCCRTACGCGTTTATATGACACACGTTGTTAAACTGTACCCAGTGGCTTGTAATAGGGTTCACCTGCTGGGCAGGATGCCGTCAGCTCCAGGGGTGGAAGARCTGCAGGCTGCCTACAGCTTTTTGGGTAAAAGTCCCTGGAAGTTTGGATCCTTATTCTGCTGTCTCATATTTGTGAGTGTGACAAGAGGTGAGAGCCGCTTGCTTCCTGGCCTGGAAATACCCCTAAAAACAGCCTCTCTAGGGAGCTGCGGTCCTGCAAAAGAGTAACTGCTTAGCAGTAAAGCGTGTGCTGCCGCGTAGGAGCTGGCATCGCCTCTCCGAATCCGCTTCCCCGGGGCAGAGGTGCGTCAGCCGCCCCGCGCCGGCGGGCCGGGGCTGCTCGTCCCGTGGCGCGCCGGCGTGTCCTCTCTGAGCGCTCGCTGACGTCCACCTTCCATCGCGCTCCGTAATGCTTACCTATGCTGTGCGTGTAGAGAAAGAGTTTTAAAAGAAGATCGATGGCTTTGAGCTGGAGAGTCAAAGTGAGGTTTGCACCTCCAGCGGCTCCTGAGCAAAGTACCTGGAAAGTCGATCAATCAATTACTTGCTTTCCCCCTCTCCCCATGCACTTCTCTTTCATTCGCTTCTCCTCCAAGGCATTAAGTCTTGAATTTTAGAGTCTGAATGAATAAAATATATCTGTTCARTTCCAAAAGATTTTACTGCAAAATGTTGAAAGGATGCGGGACAGGSGGAGCGCGTCCGTTGGCGTGCGACACCAGGCACCTCGCGATCTTCTAGAAGGAAAACGCTGGGGAGCCGAGAGAGCGCGGAGGCAACACCAAGCCGCCGGCGATGACGTGAAAGCAGTGCCGGGCCCTGTAGCGGAGGCGGGTGCTCCGAGCGTCCCGGCGCGAAGCGGGAGCCGGCGCCCCCGTGTCTCACGAGCCGGAGGGCCGTTACTAAGTCGAGGCTCGGGTGGGATCGTACCCGACGTTATCGTCTACCTSCCCGCGCAAAGGGAACGGGGAAGGCAGCAGGGCAAAGGGGGAGGGGGGGAGACCCGCTCTTCCCCCAAGCAGAAGTCGCCRACTTCAAAAAGAAGGGGAGGAAGAAGAGAAGAAAAGGAAAGAGGAAATTGAAAAAAAGAAGGAAGGGGAAAAGAAAAGCGAGGGGCGGAGGGGTTGGCATTTCTCAGGGAGTCRAAGTTTGTGTGAAAACAAACCAAAGCGTCTGCCAGACCGTGAGGCTCCAGTGAACTGAGGCGTTTAACGCTTTGGCAAGGCTCGTTTGGACGCTTC
The DNA here is from genome assembly GCF_003343005.1 of Rhea americana. NCBI lineage: Eukaryota > Metazoa > Chordata > Aves > Rheiformes > Rheidae > Rhea > Rhea americana. The sequence goes on along the minus strand of NW_028186518.1, from coordinate 232,181 downwards.
CGTGTGACCCAGTTTGGAGAGCGCTAGCCGGCAGTATTTTTTTTTTCCCCCTTCAAATAAAAGTAAATGAGAGAAGGAAATAAAAACAGAGATCCTTGCTTTGGAAGGAGTTTTGACACTGGGAAAAAATAGCCCGCTGGAAGGGATTAATCCTCTCTTTCTTTCTCTCTTCTATCAAAAAACCTTCTTGTCCCTGCCAAATCYGTACAGCTCCAAAGAGGGAAGAGGGTCGAGTATTGCACCTGCCTGTTGTTTTGTCCTTGTGCCTTCATCCTTTCTGCATTCAGGCTGCAAAAAMGCTTTGGAGGTAGATTTTCCTCTCCTCTTTCTTCGTGCAAGTCGCCCCGGTTTATTGGCGCTTTTGCGGGGAGCGAGCGGGGGAGCCCAGCAGCACGGCGTGGGTGAGCGAACGCCTGCACGGGCCGTTGGCCAGCTGGCACGGCCCCCAAGCAAAGACCCCCCCCAAGGGGAAGTTTCCAGGATTCACTTAAGAAAGCAAGATGGAAATCTTTGAGCCAGGCTGGGAGCGCGGGAAAAGAGGGGGCGGGCAGCACCGCGGTGTCTTCCCTTCGATCTGTGCGTTTGCCCGGTGGGCAGGAGCGGTTTTCCTGAAGGAGCAAGGAGTGGACAAGGGCGCAAGGCTGGTTTGGTAGGACCTACTGGTAATTTTGTTATCCTACCCCATGGTGGATCAAGAGGAAGACGTAGGCAGGCTTTCCCGTGCAGCCCCGTCTCTTCCCTCTTTGCGTGCTGGCTGGGCAGGTGCTTTGGGCGCCTCCCAAAAGAAAACGGGTGGGACAGCCTTGGAGGCGTCGTTTTGTTTTCCGTGGGCGAGAGGCAAAACTTTCCACTGAGCTCCGCTTCAAAGGCAGGCGCTGAGCCTTAAGATATTCATTTTAGTAATTCATGTACAGCTGCATTAGTTAGGGGCTTCACMGTGTTTTATCCACTTGTCACAATTAGACATTATTATTATTGCTGCAAACAGAGATGGCTGAGAGATAATGATTCTTTATGAACCTTCCGTCACAATTAACGTAGGCTCCATACTTGCCCATTTATTGAGTTTTAAGCTAATCATTCCTTATATGTGTTGCAAGCCTTTAGTGAAGTACAAATAATTTGGACTAATTAGCTTATTTTAAAAAAGGGAATGAAAACAAATGGCACATGAATGAATTGTGGGATTTCATATGGAATTAATATCTCACTAATACATGTGGATTTSGTAAATTCATTATGCATTCATAATCAGACCCGATGAATCACCTAGCTAATTCAGGAGTAATTAGGCGTGAACTACTGACACTTATTTTAAAGTGCGACCAAACTTGTTGGATTTATCCTAAGGACTCAATTATGGTCTCTGAGGCACAAGGAAACACTATTGTATGTCTTGTAAAATAAGATGGGGCTTCAGCAAGACCCATCGTGATTTATGGATGAGAAGGGAAACCGTTCGCCCTTCCAGCCCGGAGGTGCGCTGACTGGCCGCCGGAGCCTGGGCTCGGGAATAACAGGCTGCCCCGTTCGAAACGCTACTCATGCTGAGAGATCGCTCGCAGGAGATTTTTGTGGATGGCCCTCCCAGAATACATGAATGTGCAATTGGTATGTCTGTGACCAGCCAATTTTTCACTGCTCGGCAGTTAGAGTGCATGAATGATTCTCATAATTATTTATTTTTGTATTACCATAATGACTTGCACTACCCCCTTGTCCAGCATCCCGCTGCACAAGATGCTGTGCGGGTGCTGAACACAAAGCAGCCTGCTGGCCCAGCTAGCAAGAGGAGGCAGGTGCGTGTGGGTGCACAGGGAACGCACTGAAAGAGGCAGCGCTGGAAGGAAAAGTCGCAGCCATCCAGCTGGTTTTGGAGAGACTGAAGCATAAGAGGGAGAATGGGAGGTTTTACTGATGTTCATGGGGAGCTGATGAGGGAGGTGGTGGAGGACAGAAGGAAGCACCAAGGTGTTTGTTCAGCGTTGGAGCAGGAGGATGGAAGGCGCAGCACAAGCAGTGGAGGGGCTAGTGTGAAGGAGRGGGACAGGAGTGGCTGGAAGTGTTTGCGTGGTGTGTGAGGTGCTGCAGAAGGAAGCTAGGTTAAGCTCATCAAGAGAAGTACAGTAAAATGGTGACCTTTGCGATAGGATTCAGGGTGGACCTGAGCAAGGTGAGTTTGCATTTGCAAAGCTCAGAGAAAAGGATGTTGGGGTAAGAAGGGACAACAAGCTTGGAGCTTGGATGCGTATCTGAGCAGGGTGGATGGAAGAGATGGACAGAGGGGGGGGATGCAGGAAGACTTTGGAGGAAGAGGACCAGAATGAAGCCAACACCTGGGGTATGACTGTACAAGGGATAGGCAGTGCAGGGGTAGTATCCACACAGATGGAGAAAGGCTTGGAGGGAGTGACCAAAACRAACTCTACAGCAGCCCGGCTGAGCTTGCCTTGGTGGTGAGAGGAGGTCTACAAGGAGAGGGCGGAAAGCAGGCCAGGGCTTCTGCCCTGGCAGGAGGAAACAGGTCCACCTCTCAGTGCTAGCTATCTCTCCATGTCTCTGAACTGAACCTCTGCTGCAGATCTGTGAATCATCTGCCTTCAGGTACTGAATTTGTGTTTGCAGATAAGATTATCCAGGGATTAATTGTAGAGGGAGAGGAGAAATGTAGATTAGTCATCCCTTGAGAACAGACATAGATCAACAGCATTTAGAATTACCTTTGGGTATTTAACAGTCACAGATCAGCGGAGTACCTGAACACCTACCGTGTAAAATCAACAGCCTTGTTAATTATGAAAAATAATTCATGTCACACAAACTAAACCCACAAAAATCTCTGCGTTCGTTCCCGAGGCAGCTGGGTGGTTCTCGTGCTCACCCCAGGGCCAGGGGCCAGCAGACCGTCTTTTTTCATCTCATCCTGTGCCGTCTCCGCAAAGGCGAGCGAGRCAGGTCTGGGCAGCAGCCGATCCTCGGCGCTCGCCTCTGCGCTGTAGCCTGGCAGCGCAACCCTCCATTTGCAGTAACTGCTGCTGCTGAGAGCGCTAATAACAGAGCAGCGCTCGGAGCTAGCGGTGCGCCCCGGGCGATGCCGTCGAAGATGTGGTTATCTGCGCTCACCTTCCCCCTGTGTGGCAGAACTGCCCCCGTGCTGTTGCTAAGAGGCTGTAGGCAGCRCGAGGGGCTGGATTTGACCCTGTATATGGGTCAAATCTTGCAATCTTGCAAAGCTGAAGGACTCTGCACCTCTGCCAATCCAGCCCTGTGTTAATGCCTACCTAAATTCAAGGACCATGCTGCAGAAATGGAGGGCTTTCCAGGGTATGTGCCTGACCGTGCAGTCTTTCCTCGGCACGTGCCAAAGAGCCGAAGAGAAGAGAAACGAAGCGCGAAATCGTATTCTGGGCACGCAGAGAGCTCGAGTTTCTGTGCTTGCTGCCTGGATCCCCCAAACAGTAGGACTGGGACCTGCTCCACTCCTCGCTAGGTACTTGTGATGCTGTGTGCAGATCCAAAGCGCAGTGCAATCACAAAGAATAAACAGTAGCGATTACTTAATACTTCATGGTGATGGAGTATTGAAAATTAGCACTAGAGTTAAGCTCTAATAAGACGCGTAACACTCTGTAAGCTTGCAGAATTTTATATAGCAGAATGAAGGGTAAATAAAATTACAATTTGAACAAAGGCAGATCATTTAATTATCTTGTAGGCACAGTACTAAAATTTGGAATGATTGGCTAATCAATACGCTGTTACAAAACACAACAATGTAACACGCCTGTAAGGTTATAAGAGATGAGTACTCTGAGGTGACAAAGTGAGTTGTTGGAATAGGGCAGTTTTAGCAGACAGCACCRGTCCCTGCATGCGGCAACTCAAACTCGGTGCCGGCATGCAGGAGTCCGTGCGGCGATCTGTCTAACCGTGCAGAACGACCCAGAAAATTCTCATGTCCCTCTACACGATCCAAACTTCTGCRAGATACTTGGGAGTTCTCGAGTCTCGCTCCTGCCCTAGGTGGCCTTCCAGATTATGGGTCAAATTGTCTTTTCTCGAGTAGTTTCTTCATGTTAGGACTTTTCCATCCCTGTCATCTTCCAAAGATGATGAGGAAGTGACATTCTTGAAGGCTATGAGCCTTCACCTTCTGYCCCTTGGGATTTCAACTCCTGAGGCTCCCAGATGCCTCCTTGCTCCACGTATGAGACAAGCAGCACAGCGTCGTCAGCTGGCCWAAAGCCTCTGCTGCTTCCCTTCCCTCCGAGAGGCAGGATCTCTCCTCTCCTGGAGCAGTGCACACAGCGAGCGCTGCGCTGGCCAGATCCGCCGCCGGCAGGAGCTGGCTTTGCCGTGCCGCCCGTCGGAGAGCCTCGCCAAATTACACCACCTGAGGACGCGGCCGCTGCACGGAGCTAACGGAGATTTGYGACAAGCGATAGTCCGCCGCGTCCCAGCGTGAAAAGCCCTCCTTTGGTTCCRCGCTGATGCCAATCTTCTGAGGGAAAGCAGATCTTCTTTCCAGCCCATTGTATTTCACTAATTTAATTCCATTCTGTATGTCAAATCGCATTATATATTCACACCGACGGAAGATCTATTTTCTTTTTCTTTATTAATATTAAGACATTTATTTGTCATTTTTTAGCAAAATTGAAAAGGAATCAAAACCTCATTTTCTGGAAAAGCGGTGCGCTTGGCGTGYGTGCGCTGCTGCAGCTGTCTCTCTCTGTGCCGGCTTGGATTTTTCTGCAGTTTTTTCCCTCGGTTTCCAAAAGCTGGCTTTTGCACCTGACTCACCTAGCTCCCACTGGGGTCCTGGGGGGTCTCGACTTAGTACGATCCCCTCTTCTGTGGGGCCCRAGGCCAGGTTCGGAGGGACCATTGAGGAGCACAGCGCCTGGTTGGGGACGTAAATGTTGATTTGGGATGCCAGTTTCGGAGCAGGTGGGAAGACCATCATCTCCATGCCGTTCTCATCCACAGAGGTCCTTAGCAGGGAGAGAAGTTCCCRTAGGGAGCACAGTTCGGAGCAGGAGAAGCCAGGATCCTTCCAGCCTCTGCAACGCTGAGGTCTGCTCGTACGTGGTCTAGGGTCATTCCTGGGATTGAATTAAATGGAGCAGAAGGTGGGTGAATTTGCAATGAGGTGATGGGCTCTGGATAACTGCGGTCGGAAATCGTGCTGTAGGAAGGCAGGCATTTCAGCCCAGTGAGYTACAGGGCCTGGACGGAGCTCCTCATAGTCACGGTGGTTTTACTAAGAGGAGCTGAGGCATTCAGCCTGGAAAAAAAAATCCTCCAGTGACTGTGGCAGGAGACTCCCTCCTCCCAACCACCCGCTTCCAAGTACCAGCCCTGCACTGGGTCCCCAGATCTGCCAGGCTGAGCCCTGAACGTTGGGACTTGCTCACCTCGGGACTGTTTCCTATTTCCAATATCTCGGAGCGAGATCTGGTTCAACCACGGTGATGCTCGGGGATCCGGGGATGCTGCATGGATTCAGCCCAGCTCAAGGGGGGGCCYGATTTGAGGGGCTGGATAGACGGTGCCAGCCGGGGCACCAGCCTGCTGCTGCACCAGAATGAACGTCCCTCCAGCTCCCTTCTGTTTYATCCCTCTCCACACAAGTGGCGTTTTCGCCGGCAGGTCTGGCTTCCCCCTCCTCTGTGCCTGAGCTCAAACTGATTGTCAGAGAGCGCTGGGGTTTTTTGAAGTCCAGTTATTCCATGTCATGACCGCTGGGAAACTCATCATGTCGTACAAGGCTCTGAGCTCCTCTTTCTACTTTGGCATCTGAGAGATGGGTTTTTTTTCTCTGTCTTTTTTGAAGCTTTTTGAGGGCAGGTTCTTTGGAGAATCARATCACTTGGATAAATTTTCCTTGTTGCCACAGCTAGAGCAGGACAGGGGCATCTCTTTAACCTAAGCACAAGCAACGGAGCACRTTGCTGCCCTGCTTCCTTGTGCCCTCGAGGCAGGGAGAACGGTATTTTCCCATCACCGGCTTTTCCTCTTTCCAGCCGGCGTGTTCCCTGCCATGCCACAGCAAAATCCGCATCTTGCAGTGAGCTAAAAAGAACATAGACGGTTAGAGCAGATGTGGAAAGGAAGCATCTGCCCTGCCCGGGCGTTGCTCCTGTAGCACGGTGCCTGGCYGCGGAGAGTCGCCAGCTCGTCGTGTCTTTGGCACCTGCCTGCATTGCGGCGACCGCACTGAGGCTACATCGTCAACAGACATTCGTCCGGCTCCAATTTCCTGAGCCCTGCGAGTGGCAGCCGCGGGAGGCCGGCGCGAGCGAGACGTCCTCCTGCACGACAGCCCGGAGGGGAGCACGAAGGCTTCGCTGTTGAACGGCGCGTCTGAGCGCAGAGGCGTTCGCCAGCCCCGGGTGAGCAGCAGCAGGAGCCCGTAACGGATGAGCCGAGGCACCGTTGAGTCGATCGGCCTTTGCAACCCACAAAATTCACCGGCGCTGTTGGCGCTTTGCTCGCCCGGGAGAAGATTTCTCCTGCGTTCGCCGTCTCTCATGCGGCAAAGCGCCCGCAGCGCTCACTGCCAGGCGCTCCCAGCGAGCGCGAGGCAGAAAATGGCATTTTTTCTGCGGGGTAGCCCAACTCATCGCTGTTCGCCCGGGCTGACAGGAAGAAGCAGGCGTTTCTTGCAAAAGGAAATATTTGTTAGAAGGAAGAAAAAACAAAAAAAACCCTCTTTTCTCTCTTATCAGCATAACCTTATAGAAACCCTTTGCTTCGGTAAGGTCTGCATGTTACCTTTCCGTTTTATGGTGTCAGATGATTATAAAGTTGGAACAACGAAAGCAAATCAAAGCCCTTTGATAACATGAAAATGAAGCATTTGGGGTTTGGCTAAAATGAAATGTGTTACTGAACCTGAAGGAAAATGCTTGTATTTTAAGGATTGCCTTGTGTTGCTTTCTGAAAAAGCTTTATATTAAATTTAGGTAAAATTTAAAACAAAGGTATCATTTCAAACGAGAAAAAAAAATCTACGTTTTGCTTTGAGAAGGCAGACACAAAACATTCCAAATTTCCTTAGTTGTCCCGTAGGAAGAGTATTTCCAGTCAGAAGTGTTTCAGTCCCATTTTGGGCAGTTTCTGACTCTTCAGTTTTCAGCAAATGAGGTTTCTGATTGAAAGGAACCGGCCCGTCTGTAGGAGAATGTCCTATATTCAGAATTAATAACATTGGTATGAATAATTCATTGATCTTTATTACATGGAAAGGTATGTGTGGAGTACGATGTGCACACATGCAGTCTCATCAAAGGAAAGCATATTCAGTTTAAAAATAATCAGTTTTCCTTTAGCTTTTAGAGTGCTTCCATTAGACTCTATCTTTGCAAATTAACTGGTGTCTAGCAAATCAGCCTCCAAACCCTACTTTTGTTTGTCTCYGCGTAATCTGCAGGGAGATTATTACTATCATGTACCATTCAGTTAATAGGTCAGATGTGAGACCTTATTACAGAGCTAGGATAAATTGCCTCTCCAGTAGTATATAACTTGACCTTCACAGACTTCGGAGTTCAATATTCAACCTTCATACCTTCCGCAGGCTTTAATTACCGTACGCACATGCCGGCGAGCCACCGCACTGGGAAGGGTGCGTTTAGCATTTAGCCGGGGCGCCTCCTTTGCACGGTCTCGTTGCTGTGTTGGAGAAGGACACGGCAAACTCTTCTTGCTGGGGAGGTTCAGACCTGCGGTCTTGTTCGTGCACCTGCTCTCTCTTCTAATCATTTTTCACCCAGAAATGGGACAGTCCCCTGGAGTCAGTAGGATTGAGGGAGCGCGGTGCCYTGCAACCTTGCAGTAAAGGTGCGTGGTGCCGCGTAGACCTGCTCTGCTGACTTAACCGCAGATCCCTGGATTTTGGTGAGGCATTTGGGCGGTATTACATTTCCGTCGAGCTCTCCAGCCTCCTGGGAGCGGGGCATCAGCTTTGCAGAGCAGCAGTTGCACGAGAGGAGCACTGGAAAGATAGAGCAGTTTCTTCCAAAAAGCTCAGCAGGCCTGGTGGGAACATCTGTGAATTCGCCCAGGAGAACTGTTGGGCTTCTCCCTCTCATAGGAGCAACTGTGATTCTTTGTAGTGTTGTCTCTAATTAAATACATAACATAAATACATAAATACGAGAACGGGCGTGGTTACCTGGTGAGAAGTACAGGTATGGAGACAAATTTCATGAGGCGCGTTTTGAAGAGCGTGGTGAGTTCAGCTTTCATTGCCCTTCTTCTCCCTGGCTGTTCCAAAGCATGGAGGAGGCTGTAGAGAAAGCCCAGTTCTTCGCCCTCCATGGGAGGAGAGCAGCAACTAAAGCAAATGCAGCGACCTGTGTGAGGAGAGCACGTCCAGCTGGTTGGGTGGGTGGCACTCAGAGGGCAAGGCTCCCATGGGTCCTCTGAGCCCTTCCGTGGAAATCCACCTTCTAAACGTTACCAAATTATGCCCTGGGCAAAAGTCGATGGCCTTCATTTAGAGTCAGTGCAGGTGACACAGTTCTCCCTTTGCGCTTTCGAATTGGTGAACGTAATATTAGCAACACAGATACAAATGGCATTTTAACTCAGTATTTATCACAGCACTTTCTCAGGAGAAAATCTCGCAGCTTTAAATCTCAAACTCTCCCATTCTTGTCTAGCGACAAGATCAATTCATTAATATTTGGAAAGCTCTCAGTGTTATTAATCATCTGTTATTATTTTATTTATGCACCTCTTTGCAAGAAAAAGCRTATGAGCCAAGGCCAGCCTAACTTACGGCGTTTGTTGCCGTGGGGGCTTGGGGAGGAAGAAAGATGGGAACAATTTTATTGGGTAAAAAAAAAAAGAAAAACATCATCTGTGCTTGCATTTTCCATGGCATTCTGAAGGCAGTAATACAYGCTGCAAAGTCATCTAAAGGCTTAAAAGGTAGAAGGTTAATTGTCTTACGATTATGAATTCACTTTGTATTCGCTGTCACAGATCCTAATGAATTTATTTAGCATTCATGTGGCTGTCGCTTCACATTGCTTCCCTGGAAGTTGCCGCGTAGTATGATAAACGCCYGTACTCTAGGCCCTGCAGTTAAAGACCTGGTCTTCCAGTGCGATGGCCCGCRTTTGAGCGGACGGACTGGGGAAGTTATTAAACTATGTTGCTGAACCGCTAGCCGGAGAGGTCAAAGCCCTAAATGAGTTGAGCTCCTTCCCTGGGTGTATTTCAGAAGAGTACTCACAGCTCGAAAATAGGTTTGTAATTGACTGATCAAGACAGATGAGTTTGGGAAGCGGTGATTGATGTCAGCAATATATTTGAACGCAATCAGCGTGGCTGAGAATACTAATTTCCCAGCCGAGTCCGGCGCACAGACTCACTGCTGAAATGCGCCTGGGATAAGTAGATCAGATTCGTGGCTCCCAAGCCCCTGATAGAATGAAAATACTGCCCTGGGCTTACGCTCTTCTGCGCCTCTCGAAGCGGGGTATGCTCAGGAGTTGCAGAGTCTGTCCAGTTTTATTGGGACTAAGCTGCAGCTAGCTCTGATGTTTCGGTCATGGAAAGCCTTCTCATAAGCCACACGCTTTAATGGCAAGAAGACGAACGCAAGGATTATCACCTACGTCGTTAGCGGTAGCAGAACATAGATGGCCAATGCTTTTTATAAAAACAGGGTTGTGACCTTTTGGTCACTGGAGCTGTGTCCAGACGGAGGTCCATCGGCAACGGTCGAGCCTGCAGGTCCTGAGTCTCCAAGCATTTGCTGGAGACTGTCATTCTTGACGGGCTTGTGGGTTGTAGCATCTGCACTAGGCTTGGAAAATCAAGGTAGGTCARGTAAACCAGATCCTCCTACTCGCTGGGAGCCCTAGAGAGGTGAACGACAGCTGTAGCATGGAAAAACAGGAAAATCYATGTTTCACTGCTCTTGTACTTTCCACAGTTGCGACAGTAACTCAGGCAAAATCRTGGTTTTAGTTGCTTTAGTGCAAGACCAAAACTGAGCTCTGGCGCTCCTTCACCCTGAGGAGCAGCGCGAAGGAACCTTTTCCCGTTCTCTTTTGTGGATAATTAGATTAATGGTGCGCTCTGGGTGAGTCTTAATGCAGGAAGGCTCCGTCAGAGCGCTGTAATTCGTTGCTCTGCCAGCTAAAGTGCTCAGAGCTGGGGCTGCGTGGGGCTGAGTTCAGGGCTGTAGCGCGTCTCTGCTGCACGCGGTGACGAAGGTCTCTACATAGCTGGCTGAAAGATGTGTCGTTGCCAAGGGCAACACCTAAAGAAGTTCACTTGGTGGGACAGAGCCCGCTAAGGTAAAACCCGGAGAAGGGGTTTTGCTGCSCTGGGATGTCAGGCGGTGACGTGACGAAACACTCCTAGGTGGCCACGGGGATGGAAGAGAAGTCCCCAGGGCGGTGGCGCCGGCGGGGCTCTGCCTGCATCTGTATCCGATTCTGCACTCCAAACAGTGCCTCTCGAGGTACTTACCGCACGTCCGAGTTACTAGAAAGCTGTGCATGTGCAGAAGGCGCCACTCAAGATTTGCAGAGTGCCGCTGCTTTTTCTTTTTTTTTTTTTTTTTTTCCCTCTGTAGATACAGGAGCCGGGGTTGAGGTGCCATGGAGGACGGAGCTTGCCCTCCGCGAGGTGCCAGCGCCAGGGCTGGCGGCCTCGCCGAGCGGCATCGCCGGGGCTGCCGTGGTCGGGGGAGTACGGTTGGTACCGTACGCTGTACGGTTGGGCAGGAACGGGAGCTGGCCTTTGCRGAGGGTAATCACCGTTAGAGATACGGGTGGCAATTCCTCGCCCTGCCCGCTTTCCCCTCCGCGGCTTGGCAGGTTCGGCTGCCGGGACAGGTATCTCCTGCTCCCTTCATCCCTGTGTCTCTGCAGCTCTTCCCTCCTTGGACSTTCTTTTCCTCGGTGGCAGGATATGGAAAAGCCAAAGAAACTGAATCCCATTTAAAGGTATCTGCCAAGAGAGGAATTTTTTGTCCTCCTTCCCCTTCTCTCCTCCTTGAAATGAAGTTTCTTACGCTGCTCATTAGATGATAAGTGAATATAGAAAAACCTTTGAGCGAAGGTAATTCCTGGCGCGCGGAAGAGGGCTGTGGTGCTGGCTGCACATTTATGAATGCAAACGAGTCTGGGCRTCCCGTGGGGATGCTTTGTCAGGCCTTTTATCTCCAAAACCAAAGTTCAAACCGACTTCCTGAGTCAAGAACCATAAAATTATTCCGCTGAAAGAATTCTCAAATGCCATCTGCGGAGGGGGAGACCTTCATTTATCAGCCTCTGAACTGGTCTGTGCATGCGCGTAGGAAATGAAAGGGGCCCTCATTATCAAGGTCCTATTCAGCTTCACGCTGCTCTCATATAATTGATGGAATATGTTATGCTCCAACAGGGGAAGTCCTGGTGACTCAAATGGAAATCCATAATAATAATAATAACCCAGTGTACTTCTGTAGCCCATTTCATCTCCAGATCTCAAAGCACTTTTGAGACAATTAAGCAAGACCCACAGAAATCTCTGCRCGTCGGAGAAGGCTTTAACTTATGTGCTCTGCCTTCACTGCAAACTTTACGTGAGTTAGAGCTTGACTGTTGTCCCTTAGGCTGAGTGCCAAATTTGAGGTTTGCAGCCTCCCTGTCTCATGTGCAGCCGGTGGGGAGCGGACCTTCTCCATCCCGATACACCGCTTTGAGAAGCAAGGTGGGACCAGCTGCCCCTGTGTTTCTAGMCAAGGATGGATCAGAAGGGCTTGCTTTGCGATCTGGTTTTCCAGTGATACCAGTGGGTCTTCAGCGTCCCCATGTGAACGCCTTGTTCAGCCAGGACCGCTCCAACATCCCCGTGCTGGAGACAACCCCCTGCCGAAGGTTGCGCGTTTCAGCTGAGATGGGTACAGCTGCGCAGAAACGCTTGCACAGAAATGTCGAAACCGATGAATAAAACAGAGGGAACCACGTGGTGGAGAGATGAGGGGAACGTTCAGCGYTCGCACCGGAAAAGGAGACGGCTAACTCGTATTACTGCTAACGCATCTGTCCCAGTTAYTTCCCACCAAGGACAAATAAGGTGYTGTTAACACCTTACTTGTTGCAAGTCACTCTGTGCCAAATATTGTGAACATTCTGGAGATTTTAATTTAATTGCGGCACCGATTAATAGGCTGGTTTGCAGGCAGTCTGCTGGATTTTTTGTTTGTTTTTAATCACATAAAAGGTACTTTACCTTCATCACTTTTTTTTTAGGAGCTCTTCCTGCAGCTACAAATTGCTGTCATCCTGGYGGAGCCCAGAATAGCTGTGTGCACCCTTACTTGTGATGAGTGGGTAGCTGATTTCCAGTGTGGCAAAGACGTCTTTGCCCGTGCAGCTCGGCTGTGATTTAAAAGCCCGCTGATGTAGTCGCAAGGATCAAGCCCGGTGCGTGACTACTGTTCTCCTGGAGCAGATGGAAACCCTTGGGGGCCAAAAGGAGAGCTCAGAGTCTGTTCCSTTTTAATCTTGAGGACCTTCATTGCCGAGCAGGATGCAGCCAGGGTAGGGGAGTGGGCAGTGCAGCCTCGTCTATGGAAGTCGGAGCTGAGAGCTGCGGAGCAAGAAACGGAGGATGCTCCCGTCCGCGGGCAGGTCTCCCTGCAGTCATCCGCTCACGGCCTCCTCCGGTACTGCCTTGAAGGTGGAGGACCCGATTTAATTAAGTCATAAGAATCGAATATGATTGCTACAAGCATCAGCTAATTAAAAGGAGGGAAACTGCAAATGAGAAGTGCCATGAATTCTGTAAAAATCAATCAAATTAGAACATCTCATCAACCCCTCAGATGGGCCTGATCTTCTCCCTCCTCCCGGCTTAACCCCTTGAGGAACAAGTTTTTGCTCTGTGTTCGAGGAGGAAGCTGCAGAGACAGGCACAGGATAAGCAAGTGGTATTTGGCACTCCAGAGGCATCTGATCACCCTGGTATTTTAATTTTCCCATGATCGCTGCTGGCCCCATGATTTCTTTTCCTCTCTGCAGGTACTTGCCTTCCTCCTGACAAGGCCCCTCTGCCTTTAAATCTTAAACAAAGAGTGTGACAGCAACACCCGCAAGAAGAGGAGGAAGAAAAATCCCACTTAATCAAAGAGAATATTAAAGCTGAGCTTTTTGTATAGCATGGGCCTCAGATTGAGAAATCCCCTCCGCTGGCGGGGAGAAGAGTGAGGCAGAGCGAAGGAGATAAAAAGGCGTCAGGGTCTTAATTAAAAAGCCGCATTCCGCCTTCGTTTGCGGCTTGTTGCTGGATCCCTTCATTAGGCTTCACCCTTTAAAAGCTTGTTATCAAAGATTTACGAATTCCACCGGTTCGGGTGCATGCGTTTGCTTGCAAGGGCCCCGCTTTGTCGGCTCTTTGCGTGGCCAGCAAAGCCCGATCAGCAGTACGGCAGCCGCTAGCTGGTGGAGGAGAGGAAAGGATGGAGGGCGAGAAGGAAGGTGGGCGCCCGTAATTGCCTAGCTGCTTGGGAGACCTCGTAGGTGGCAACAACGCGGCCCAGCACGTGATTTTCTTCCATCGCAGCCAGATTGGCCTTTCAAGCCACAGCGATGCGCGGTGGGGCAATCTCTGTCCTTGCACAAGGACGGGCGATCTTTCGTCAGACGGGTGAAGCAGAGCCTTGATGGTGTATGGTGGTTAAACGCACCAAGCCTGGCGAAGGACCTCTGCGAGAAGAGAAGAGAAGAGAAGAGAAGAGAAGAGAAGAGAAGAGAAGAGAAGAGAAGAGAAGAGAAGAGAAGAGAAGAGAAGAGAAGAGAAG
>NW_028186518.1:92209-218253 GCF_003343005.1 Rhea americana | reverse complement strand
AGAGAGAAGGTCCATCAGGGCGGGCGAGCAAGCATCCCACGTGAGGACGGCAAAGGTGGCCCGGCTTGCCCGCCCACCGGGCGTCGGAGCGAGCAGGCTCTGTTCGCGTGGGTTTTGGCCGGTGCGTTGGGCCCCAAACCCTCTTCCTATGGAAAATGCTGTGGGATCTTTCACGGTCACCGTCCATGCCTCAAATTCAATTAAATCCTTAGCAATCCCTTCCAAATCAGGCTGCATATGAACGTGCTGTTTTTACCCTAYGGAGACAGGATGCATTTGAGCATCCAAACTAAAAGCGAGGCGGTTTTCCCCTTTGGGTGGTGGTGTTGGGAAGGCTGGCTGGGATGCTGGGCGAGCGAGCGGGACCTAGCAGCCAGAGCAGGCGGGTTGCCTGCAGCTGCAGTCTCCAGCGGTGTGCAGCATTTAATACCGCGCAGAACCGAGAGGCCAGGACGCCCGGGTTCGATGCTCACGTCCACCAAGCTGTCTTGCCTACTAAGTAGCAGAGCGGCAGGAGTCCGGGTGCACGAGTTCAGCTCCTGAATTTGTCAAGCCGTTTGTGCCCAGCGCTGAGGACAGAAAACTCGGTGCCTCCGAGGTGGCAGGTGACCTTACGCCGGGTTGCTTCTTCCCTTGGCCAAGACTGGCTCTCTCCATCCCTCGTATTCCTCCCGCAGGGCTGCTGGGGAGCTAAAACCGTTTCGGTCTGCAAAGCGCCCAACCGCCTTTGCTCTGAAAGCACGAAGGCCTYGCTCGGAAGGCAGCTGCCGAACGAATGCAGGCTGCAGCTTTGGTCTCGTCGCAAGGTGAGGACGTGGTGGCAAAGCTTGCAGTAGTAGGAGCCCCGGTGACGACGGAGGCTGCAGCTTCCTTGMGCTCCCTGATTTGGGGCCGTGCTCCGTCCTTCTTCCCTTAAATAAAATTGTCAGTGTAGCTCCTTGCCACCTAACTAGGCTGCCCTGGTCCCTCCGCTGGGTCCCGGTGACAGCTGCTGGAAACATGTTGCTGAAGCCAACTGCTGGACCTGACAAGATGTGTTAATTAGGATGTGATGTACCACGATATGACACATCTAAAGCACAGCAGAATTGGCAGCGTCAGTCACAGCTGAGAGAGGGGGACACGCACGCCATTTTTAATTAAAGAGAAGCATGTTCTGACAGCAGGGTGTCAGCACCAACGCTGGAGCATCGCTCGCTCGGGTGAGGGCCTCGATCATTCAGGGTCTGAGGCTATTGACCCTGGGCTGGTCCAGAGGGTCGTTTCCTGCCTGGGAGCAAATCCAGACATGAGGTTCCTGCCTTCTGTCCTCCTTGAAGGAAGGACGAAGCCAGGACACTGGCTTCTGCAGCAACTCCGTTGTYGTGCAGATGCTGCTATCTTGGTTAGGTTAAGCGTCTCTCGAGGTGGGAGGCGTCTGTCTGTCTAGCCCTGCCACTCATCCTCTGTTTTCAACTGTCCTTGTTTCCACTGGCTAGATATGAATGAGGTGTGAGCTTGGGTGACCTGGATGCATCCAGGGAGAAAACACGGGTGCACAATGCCATTTAGCAGAGACCCAACGATGCATCTAGCCACAGCTCCTGCCACCTGCCCCAGGTACTGCTGTGGCCATGTGGAATGACCCCAGTGTCATGCCTGGACATTACCTGGGCCGTTAGCTGTCCCCAGGCAGATGGAGTCTGTAGGCAGCTCAGCTGGAAATCCCCCTTTGCAGGGTTGATGCCACCAGTCCAGGCATCCTATAGGCGTTGTGAGGGCACAAAGAGCTGGGTCAGGAGTCCTGCAAGGTCCCTATTCTTCCAGACAACATAGGCTACGTGGTCTTGGGTRGGTCACCTTGTTCCTCGCAACCTCAGTGGGATTAATAGGACTCACAGAGCTTGGGTAATGCCTTCACAAAGTAATCTTCAGTATTAATGCAGAAACCARGCACTCTTGTCTGGTTTCAGGCCAACATTTCTGTAAATATAGGAGCTTTTTGTGTTGTGGTGGCAGTGCCTTTATATTCATCCTATTCCCTTAGGTGTTCCTGTTTGCTAGCATCAGAGCTTCCTCCTGGCGTCATCAAAGCAGGCTTGAAGGGAGAGCTGCAGCACAAGCTAAGCAGAGGCTTGAGCCAAAAGAAGGTTGCTGCACACACAAGACCTCAGCGGCGGGAGTTGCAGGCACGGTGATTTCTAAGAGCAGCAACATGGGGTTGCGTAGCCTGGTGTGAGACCACGGGCTGGCTCCGAAATCCCTGTTTCACTCAGCTTTAAGCATGGAGAGGGGAAATGTGCAGGCAGCTCGGCTCCAAATGACGGAGCACGGCGCTCAGCCCCCCTCCTCGTCCTCGGAGCAAAGGCAACTCGCCACCCCTTCGCCTTCAGCGTAACTGCGCCCGAGTAAGCCTGGGGAAGCATCTGGCTCTTGGCACAGTTCTGCAACCGTGTTTGTCTCCTTGACTTGTAGCAACGTATTTATGAATCAATGGCAGACTTATTTCCCAGTACACCCCGGACTATGCACACAGGCTCGGTTAGGCAGGCAAACGGAATAGCTTGCGTGTTGTTGTTTTATAATAATTGTCATTGCTCTACCAGGAGTTTCAGATGTATCTCCAGTGGAAATAATAGCCCTAGTTTTATAGGAATGTAAAATATGTATCCATACCTCTTTCCATACCCCCTCCACCACGTACGTGATTGCTTTTTCCAGTTCCGAGGGAGCTATTCTTGAGCAGATGACACATGTTTTCATTTCCGCGCAACATACACGGGCTTCAAGGAAAAAGCTAGAAAGTGTGAAAGGCCCAGATTGATCAGTGAACCTGCAAGCCCGACCTGACTCTAAGGGAAATCTCTCCAAGGTGTAATGCTTGGCGTAGCCCGTGCTTTGCCTGGTATATCCTGGCCCAGCTCCTCTGGTCCAAGTGGTGGCGTTTCTGGTGGTTGCATCTACCTGTGCAAGCTCACGAAAGGCATAGATCAGCTTGGGTTTTGTTCCCGGTCTCTAGCTGGAAGTGTTCCCCGCTTCATGCCACCCCTCGGCAGCGCTAACTGAAAGCTCGAGGTGAGGCACTGTCCCCCCGGATGGAGCTCGCAGAAGGATTAAAAGCCGGCAAACCGGGCAAGACGGCCTTTATTCGGGCTGGGGAGTGAAACGTTGGGGCGGCATKGGGGAGGCAAAGAGTTTTTCAACGTAATGAAAACGCTAATGGACAAGATGATTATCTTCATAAGGCTTTGGATCCGTGACAATACGTCGCATTTTATAAAGCCCATTAGAGTTGGAATTTTTATGCAAAACGCTAAAAGAAATCTAAAAATATAAGGCAATAGAGTCAAAGCAATGGGGATTATTAAAGGGAGGGAGTGTTA
Organism: Rhea americana; assembly: GCF_003343005.1. Taxonomy (NCBI): domain Eukaryota; kingdom Metazoa; phylum Chordata; class Aves; order Rheiformes; family Rheidae; genus Rhea; species Rhea americana. The sequence goes on along the minus strand of NW_028186518.1, from coordinate 214,891 downwards.
TACTGGAGGCAATAAACCCTGGAAGAACCAAGAAAACAATGTTCTAGTAAAACCATAATAAATGACTGTGGTTTAATCACTTGGTAAATAACTAAGATATTTCTGCACATTTTATAGTATCACTGAAAAAAAAAAGAAAAGAAGCCCAACCCCAAACCCTTCTACATTAGGGATTCAGCCAAGATGATTTTTGTGGAGACAAAATCGCAGAAGAGCATCATTTTAGCAATTTACTTTCTGAAGTATTTTCTACATGGATCCACTTTTTCAGCCTCTCCCATGCTTTTAAGATATCATTTACCATTAGCTGGTTTTTTCCCTTTCCTCACTCAGCGTACTTTTGAGTCTTTGAACACAGGGAATTACATTATTCCGGGCAATTTTCCCCTCCACAGCAAAAAGCAAACACTTAGGGAAACTCCTGGAGGGTCTCAATTTTAATAATGATCTTTCATGTGCTTGGACCCTAATTGCAAGATATTATATGGGTGGTTTAGCAAATACAAGCACATTTTGCGTGACTTTCTCTTTACCTATTACGCTGGAATCAAAAGGCCAGGTGTCCTTTTCTTCTTTGCCCCCCCCCCTTAGTTATGGTGCATTATAATATAAGRTGAAGCGCCTTCGTTTAATACGCTTGCCTTTCTTCTGAATCAGGTCTACGCYGCTAAACGAAACCACCCGGTTCTCACTTTAGTTTTTGAGCGGGCAGGTTAAGCGCGGGGAAGATGCTGCAGGCAGAGCCGGAGAGCGACGGGAGCTTAAAGCTTGCAAAAGCCCCTGCGGCTGTGCTGCTCCGCCGGACGCGGCGCAGCTCCGAGCRGCCCTTGCAGGAGGGCACCGTTCGCGAAAGAGCGGTGGTTTCCCCTCTTTTCTCCCCGCAGCTCGACCCCCTCGGCGCAAGGTCCTCCTCCTCCTCCAGCAGCAAGGCACGCTCTGTTTACGGCCTCGGATGCTGTTCCGCGAAAAGGAGCTCCGTCGTAAATCAAAAGCCGAGAGCAATTCTTAAAACGGGATTAAAGTCCTGAACACAGTGCTTTAGAAAAAAGAAAGAAAAATCAAGCCTGCTAGGTTTACTCCCTGGTTGTCAGGCAAGCGAAATAAATAAATAAAGGCTTGAATTAAAATTCTAGGGAAGCCATCCAAACTAAATATGCAGTATTTTCCTGCAATGGATCATAATGTTATTTTTATTTTTTCACTCCCAACATGATCAGACTACTTTACATTTTAATAAATGCATATTTTTGAAGGGGAAAATATTATTGCTTTGATATGGCAAAGATTATTTGATCAAATAACATATTAGAAGTTTTTCAGGACTCCATTACTGAGGGAGAATGTTTGTTCTTTGCAATATTCTTTTGTCTAATAGGCAACGATTGCAAACAAATAATTATATGCTGAAACAAATGGGGGAAAATTAAGGTTATCTGGCATGGAACGGTAAAGAAAAAATGAAATAAGAAGGAATTTATAGCTAAGTGTTTTGGAGAWAATTGCCTATCAATTGGTTGATTGCAAAGTGGGTTGAAAAATGAAGGGGGCTGCTCATCTGTCCACCGCGCAAAGGAAACATCTCCCGCCGCGTCCAACCGGGCTTCCAGGACAGTCGGAAAATCCGGGGGGCTTCTTGGAAAGGTCCTAGTGTCGGCACAGGGGGAGACAGGGGAACGCAAGCCGGGCACGGCCTGGGGGATCAGCGTCGGACGTGTTTGCCCGTTGCTAGTTTTGCCCCCGTTCCTCGCTGCCTTCTCTCTGCACTCCGTCTAATGGCTTATTCTTAGTAAGGAGATTTTGTGTGTTAATAYTATCATAGTAATTCTTCTTTCCACCCCTTCAGATCTTGCGAGGAATTAATTGCCAAAGCAGACTACGTTAGGTTTGGTTTACACCCAAAATTCATCCATCAGGCCCGGACATGTTTTCGCCCGTTATCGCTCGGCTGCCAAGCGTCGTTTGGGCAGCTCTGCTCTCCTCCTCCTCCTCCTCCTCCTCCTCCTCCTCCTCCTGCTCCAGTGTGGCTCCAGGGACTCGGGTGCATTGGGAGCTGGGGACTCCGAGTTTCACCACCCGCATTGTGTGCGCCCGAAAATAGCATTGCACGCTGGCTTCCGAACTGAGGACGTTAAATACGACGCGCCAAACCCCCAAACCGCGGAAATACGCAGGGAGGGCCTCCGATCTAAGCCGTTGCTCGGCCGAGTCCCGGTTTCAGAGRCGGCTGAGAGGCGGGAGCGCCGCTGGTGCGGAGCCAGGGCGGAGAGGGGGGAGCTGGCTGCCGCGGGGGTGGACGGGGGCGAGCCAGCTGGGGTCCTGCTCAGAGAGGAGACTTCTTGCGTGGGATGCCGGCGAAGAGGAAGAGTCGGGCTGGATTCAAACGCAGTAAAAATCAGGCGTCATCGCTCGCGCAGCCGCGTTTCCAGCGCTGARCTGAATACTGTTGCGTTGGCCCGGCCCTCCGAAAGGGCTTCGTGGGCATCGAGTAATTAAGTGACGGTGGGAGCGGGAGAATATTGGGTTTCCACTGGGATTTTAATTAACCACCCTTTGATTGAGATGCGGAATTTAAGCAGCYGTGGTTAGAAAAGCGCTGCGGGGCCCCGGGTGACAAGTAGCGATCAAAACTTTGAGGATGTCGTGTCGGAAGAGGAGCCCTCGGCCGTGGAGCCCCTCTTTAGCGCGGGGACAGCGGCTTCCAGCTGGCTAAATATCAACGCTTGGAGGGGGGATTCGGGTATCTGCTGAGCAAAGGGTCCCGCTGCCTTTGGCGGTCCGCTCGGCGCGCACGGCCCAGGTGGCCGCGGCCCGGCGCGCGCGGCTGCGAGGCAGGGCGAGCCGCGGCGGCGGCGGCCGGGAGCTCGGCAGGAGGAGGCGAGCGGCGGCAGATGCCGGCTGCCAAACGGAGCAGATGCCTCATCAGCCAGCGCGCCGCAGAGCGACGGCCCAGCTGTGCGCGGGGCGGGGGGACGGCTCCTTCGCAACATGCCGGTGCGGAGCGCTCGCTCCCGCTCGCCTCTCTCGCATTTTTTCCATTTTTTTCTTTCCCCCTCGCTCCCCGGCTTTCCGCGCCCCGCAGTCCTCAGCTTCTCCCCACGTGCGACGTCTCCCCGCAGCTTTCCTGCCGGGTCCCGGCGGGGGCCGCCCGCCGCGGGCCCCTCGCGAACGTCGCATCCCCGCTGCAGCCGCCCAGGTTCGCCCCCRAGCATCGTCGCTCGGGGCACAGGCGGGCAGAGAAACGGCCGAAGCCCCTCGCTCRCGCCGGCAGCCAGGAGCGGGACCCTGCGGGGGAGCGGGCTGCTTCTCGGGCGCGGGCGTTGGGCGGCCGGAGCGGTTTGACACCGAGCGTGTCGGCTCCGACCTGATTTCACCGCGAGCCAGATACTCGGGCGAGAGCCATCGCTCATCGACTTAAACGAAGTGTAGAACAAGACAATTCAATTAACCGCGGGCCGAAGTCAATAGYGCGGCTCGGCTTGCGTGCTGCTTCCCGAGCCGGGGAGACGGAAGGGCCGAGGACCGTGTTTCTGCCGGGCGGGAAGCCCCTCTCCTGCAGCGTCCCTTGCGGCGGAGAGGCCGGTTTGCCTGCGGAGGGAGGGAACGTGCCGGACCCTGTGTTTCTCCATAGCATCCTGGGCAGGTTCGTGGGATGAAACATTATTGATTAACGAGGGAGAGCTGGCTGGAGGATCAAAACTGCGCTGCCAGTAGAGATAGATAGGGGAGAGAGTGTGATTTTCTCCAGGGCTGCTCAYTTGTGGACACCAGGCCTGGGGCAGATCCTTTCCGAGCTGATGCTATCTATCAGGCCCTTGCAGTCCTGACAGACAGCACTRTTTCTGAGAGAGGGGCAGCGAGCCATGGACCTAGAGGTGCCGAGAAAGCGGGAATCAACACAATGCTTTGCAGTATCTCGCAACGCAAGGTAGGGTTTGCTGAGCTCGCTGGAGCCAGCCCTCCGTTTCTGAGCCGGCCAGCCAACGCTTCGTCCGCCACGCTTTGGAGGAAGCTCAGAAGCTGGCTCCTCTCTCTAGAGACCCAGCTTTCTTGTCAAATCGCTGGGAAATACYCAAAGATCCTACGGTTTCACTTCGCCTTGCTGTGCCCATCCTTTTCTTCTCCTAGCGTACTGGCTTCTCCCCCGAGCTTTGCCAACGATTCCCCCTCCCATGTACTTGTAATGCTATTCCCGTGTTTCCTGGGGTTTGCCTGTGTTTGACGAAAAGACCTCATCATTCCAGATTTGTCTTGCGTGAGCTATCRCGGGATTAGCGAACTGGAAATCTTTCAGGGTTTTCTTTCAGAAGCTGGTCCCTTGGGAGCGTTGCTTTAGTAAGTGATTTTTCTGTTCTAGCCCAAAGAATTGGATCCGCATCCGGTAGCCAAATTGAATTCATTCTGGCAAGGTTAAGAGCCATTTGATAGAGTTTTAGATTAGGTGAAGGCAGCCCTATATATTTCATATTCTGAACTGAGGGCTGTGCAGTTACCGGGGATGGGCCAGCGCGGTGCTTGCTGACTGCTCCCCAGTGTTCCCAGTGCTACAAATGGATGTTGCTAAACAAGGCAATGGGACCTAAATCCTTCCCCGCCGAAAGGTAGTGGCAATAAGACAGAGCGATAGGCAAAGCAAAGAGCTCGATGCTTAACAAAAGGCTAACGTGGCCGTCGGGACGGTGGAGGGCCGCGGGCGAGGGCCTTCTCCCGCTCCGGGTGCGGGGTCTGTCTGGAGCGCTCCCCTCGGCTTGCGCTCCCTTCCCAAGGGCTGCGCGGGCCAGCGGGGACACCTTCTAAGACAGTGTCGCCGCAGGTGGTACCCGACGGCACCGCTGCGTTACCGTAGTAACACGGCGGCGGTTGGGATCGCCGCCTGCTCGCCCGCCTGSGTGTGGGTTCGTGCCCGCCGACGAGGAGGCGCCGACGGGCGTCAGCCGAGAGTACGGACACGGATTCCAACAGGAGGACAGACGAGTTCCTGTTCCGTCGTGGTGAGCCCAGCCGTAATCAGAGCGACGTCCGCCGGCCATCTGCTCCCTGCTGGAAAGGTCTCAAGAGCTCCGTGCCCTGGGCTCGGAGCCCTTCTTCCGTTCGCTTGGGCCATCGCAGGGAAAGCGTACGAGGGCTCGCTGGAGGGTCCGTGGAGAGCTACCGCTGAGGCTGCGAGCTGCGTAGGAGAGCRCGCGGGCCTGGGCTTTGGGTGCCCGTTCACAGCCCTGGAAAGCAGTCGTGCAGGAGGGCTTTAGCACAAGCCAGACCGAGCCAGGCTGATGGAAGAGGACTCTGGAAAAGAAATAAATTATATTTCGGATCACATAAAGTCCCCTTTGAAGGATTCTAAGGGAAGTGACAGTCAAGGCCTATAAAACGCTGTACTGGTTGACAAATCTCGCCCGTGATCAAGAAGTCAGTATCGGTCCCGCGTGGTTTATTGCTGTTGCAAACGTTCCAGCTCCTGGAGTCAGGAGATGAAGTGAGAAACTTAATTTTTTTTTCTTTTGGACTAGTTGGTCTTCACTATGGCAGAGAAAAGTTTGAAAACATAACCTTTTTATAACATAACATAACATCATGCAGAGCTAAGGAGCAAATAAAAAGGCTGTGGAGGGAGGTAGTTACCTTTTCTTAAAAAAAAATCATAGTTTGATTTTTTTTAAGGGTAGCTCAGTCTTAGTTAGTTAGTTATTCATTTATTACTGTTTGGAGCTGGTGGTGTGTAACAGTGACAGGGTTTARGCCTTTTCTTCTGTCCTCTGAGTTGTTCCTCAAGCTGCTAGGCACAAGAGGAAGAAGAACTAGTTAAAAAGGAAGGTGCCTACGGAGGTGGCGGAGCACAAGATGAGCACAAGTCCTCTCCTAGGCGTGAAGGGGATGGGGACAAACCGAGAACGCTTGACCCGAATCCTTGCACCACAAGGAGAGCTCTTCAACGCAGGAAATAGCGGAGGAGCGCTCTTTGCCTTTACAACGGCAGAAGCGGCCTTGGAAATTGCGTTCGCTGTCGGTTCCCGCTCGCGTTGGCCGTGAGAGGGTTGCCAAGGCAGTGCTGGGCAGTTTGGTTAGCCGGAGGCCTGGGAGTCGTAGAGCTGCAGCTGTGTGGAGTCGGCTTTAAGAGACATCTCTGCTTCGCCCCCCAGGCAAAGTGGGGGACGAGAGGTGCCGGCTGTCACAGCAGAGGACACAGGGCACCACCGCAAGTGGCTGCAGATGGTCCCAAAGAGCCACTGGGACACTTAAGCGGTGCTAATGCTTGCTTCAACCCTTTGCCCGTCCTTCCTCTGTACAGTCTTACAAACCTGCCTCCTCTTCCACCCACCTTCATCACCCAACCAACCCAAACTGGCCCTAGAAAACTGGGTTTTCTTCCATGCTGTGACTAGAGCCCCCTTAAAGGCTTTGCTGTGGTTCCCCTAACCGAGCTAATTCCATCCTGCCTCCCCCCATGAGGCCTTCGCATCTCCGTTTTCTGGCCGTGAACCTGTTTCTCCCCACCTCCCCCGTGTATTTACCCCCGTGTTAAAATGGCAATAGGACTAGTGGAGAAAATGGATGTTCTCATCGTTGTTTGAACCAGAGGAAAAGCACTCTTCCCATGCAGAATCCCTCCTTGAAAAATTCCTTTCTTGCTGTTGTTTGGTTTATTGGGTTTTTTAAATAAAACAGTTGAAAACTACACCTTATTATTTTGCTTAGAAATGAGCACAACCCAGGTAGAAATGTTTTTGCTTGGGAGAGTTTCGAAGCTAAGAAGAAATAGGAGAAAGTGCAGAAGGAAGCGTGGAAGAAACAAAGCTCAAATAACACATCGCTGTGAATCCCACTGAATCGGGATTTAAATATTGTTCATTTTCAATTGTTTCCGCAGAGAAGACCAGCCACTGTGAACAGTTATGACAAATGTGTTTATATTGCTTGATGGAAATCTTCTAGTCAGTACTAAAATGTAATATAGTGGGGCAGGATGGGAGGAAAGCCGTGCATTTGTCTGCATCCTGCAAGCAACCAGACACTTCAGGATTTACATGGATACAGGCATATTAGGATTTAATGTGATACCGCGAAGGGAAGGCCAGGCGTGGAAATGGGGAGTGCTGTATCACCCCTGCCTTCGGCAAAGCGGGCACAGGCAGGAGCCCTGTTTCCTCCAGGAGCCAACCTGGCCTCACAGAAGCTCATTTTTGCTCCTCTTCAGAATTCATCCCWTCTCCAAGGTCCGGATTCTGTAGCATTTGAAGAAAAAGTGGCTCACTTCGGTGTTGCTAGAGAGTGTCTCTCTAGGCCAGCTTTGGAGGCGGCTGTGTCATCTCGAACCTTTCACGGATCCCACAAGGGCTTAATTAAAAACTAAACTCGGGCACTGTATTCAGATGAGACTGCCGGCTCCTCTGCTGACGGCAGCTCAGACTTGTCACTCTGCTCGTGCTGCAGGTGTGTGCTGTAAGGTAGGAAATTTCAGCTGAGAGCCAGGTCCTGGGCTGGCGTGGGCTGAACCCTTCTGCCACAATCCTCAGGCTGGCGAGAGCAGGGTGGGGTGGCAGCAGCGCTGCAGTAAGGGCAGGGAGCAGCCAGTCATCGAGGCTTCATTAAAAGCAGCACTGAAGGCACGTGCTTGACAGAGCCAGTCTGTGGAGGTGACACAGACCTGACTGCAATCACTAGCACTTCAGGGAGAAGAAAATCTGCATTTCCTAATCATGCTGCTTTGGTCAGAAGTCTCTTGTTTTCAGTTCCGTTCTGGACATTTCCATGTTTTGAAGGAAAAATCTAATATTAACCATTGCCTCTCGTCCCTGAAGAGTCAGTGGTGACACAAAAAGGRGTAACTTGAGTGAGAGAGAGAGTTTTTGAGGATACTGGGCTGGTAGGTGGCACCTCTTGATCCAGAGGAACGTGAAGTTGGAGGATGGCTTGAAGGAATGGAAGATACAGCCTGCTAACACAATAAAAGCTTGTGATTGCCAGTGAAGCCCAAACCCCAGCTGTTGAAAGAGGAGCGTATTTGTGCAATACATTTACTCCTGCATGTACACATGCATGGCACGTCAAGGGGCGCGTATGGCTTTGGTGGGCACACTTTGTGCCTGCTTGGAAGGGATGGTGGCTGTGTTGACATAGGTACCGGGCGTGTAGGACGCAGGCAGTGTCGTGTGCCTACGTGCTCGGAGCATGCGCAGCGTGTGTATCTGCATGCAGACGGAGGGCAGCGTACGTCTGGGCACGTTTGYGTCCGTGTTTGTAGATGGGTACGGCTGCGTTGCGGCGCGTGTCGACCTCCTGCGGGCATCTGTTGTGTGGGCGCAGAGCTAGGCGCGTGGCRTGCGTCTGTGCTCTTCCTTGCGCGCAGATGGCACGGCTGTTTGCACAGTGGGAGCAGTTACGCTGTGGAAGAGGTGGTTGTTGCCAGTGTCCTGGAAGAGGGAGAGCAGCTCAGGGGCTATGATCTCCCAGTACTTGTCCCCACATAGCCTGTGGCTTTTCCTCCTGGCCCTGGGGCTGGAGATGCTGCCGATGTTCCTCTTCAGACTTTTTCTGCCCTTGGTGTTTTTTGAAGATGAGCCTTGATGCAGGCTATGGGAAAAGGCTCCTTGCACAGCTTGCTGTTCCCAAACTGAGCCTTTCCAGGCCCTGCCTCTTTGTGTTCGCATGAGAAATATTTCCCCAACACTTTGGATTCATTTCATTTTTTAGTTCAAAATCCAGGCACTTAGCTCCTTTTGCTTGGCCCATAACCAAGCCAGATCCCTTCTGGCATACCAAGAAATTGTTCCTGAACTGCAGCCTAGAAGAAAAGAGAGATCAACACAGATCTGTCCAAATTTGGAAACAGAGGTCAGAAGGGGCCACAAGTGAGAGCAAGGAGGTACCTCCACATATCCTGGAGACCACGGTGAGGTTGGTCCCTCTCTTGGCCCTGTAAAACCCCTGGATCTCTGCTGTGCACCAGGCTCCCTCTCCCTGTTCATAGGAGCGTGTGAGCAACATTGTCTGCACTGGCAAGGCTTTTATTTGCAAAATCCGGAGCCTGTGGAGCAGTGGGCGAAAGACTCTGAGCTAAGTGTAAAGTGACCGCTAAATTTAGACTGTCTCGGGGAGGAAAAAAAAAAAAAAAACTAAGCAAAAACCCTTGTGAAAAAAAGTGCCATCCTTCAAATGAGAGAGAGTGAGAGAAGAAAGATGGAGAAAGAGAAGGAAATAGCAAGGCAGAGAAAATAAAGGGAGAATTTAATTTACTCCCTTGAAAAGCTGAGATATACCAGAGGATCTTCTGGGCAAGCAGTCTCAACTTTTCCATTTTGCAGCAGCCCTGACCCGTGCCCATAGCTGGAGCAGAGTGCCATGTTGTACGAAGTCACCCATGGGCGACACCACGGGAGCTGCTGGTGTGAGCCCACAGTGCTGGCACCGTCCACAAGGAAGGGTCTCATGACAGCGTTCTCCGATACCGGGACGCTCACACTGGCAAACTCGTTCCAGGATTGATTGGGACTGAGAATGCTGACACAGAGGCAGGTTGCAGAGCTGTTGGCAGCAGATGCAATGTGGGAATCCCCACAAATGCAGGACAGAGGCAAGGTGATGGTCGGAAGCAGAAGGTAATGTGCCTGAGGAATTTAGCTAGACAGAATAACCTGCTTTCTCTTCTTCTGTGGTGCTTCACTGCACTGCTTGAGCCTGGGGTCCTCAGGAGGTGCTGGAAGACCTGATCTCAGCAAGAGGTTACCAACAGTTTGCAAATCGCACAACCATTTGCATAAAGAAGAAGCTCTAGGGAAGTATTTTCCATGTTCTTTCTTTCTTGAATGGTGGAAACTAGATAGCACTGTGCTCAGGTGCTCCCTGCACCAGCCTGAGAAGGACCATGGTGATGTCCAAAACTGGGTCCTGGTAAATGTGCTGAACGAGGTGGATCTTTAAAGCAGGAAAATCAGCARTTCTCCAGGACAGGTCCTATCCTGCGCAGGCGCCCACGGCCAGAAGGGCTGGCCAAAACCTTTCTCTGTTGCCCTCATGACCCTCACCGTCTCAAGAGCTGAGGAGCTATCTGAGCAGGGTGATGCGGTGTACACGCACACACACRCATGYACACGCATGCCCCCTCCAGCCTGCCATCACTACATCTCTCTCCAAGATCCCAGCTGCTCTTAGCACTCCATCTGCAGCCTTCAAACAGTTGCTACAGGAAGAAAAAAGAAAAGAAGAAATAATAGATTGAATTACGAGGGAAAAAAAGGAGAAAGCCTAGTTCTTCTAGCACCCCATAAATCTCAATTTATTTGTCCCTTTCTTCTTCCGCGAGTGAGGGGGAGAGGGGGCTCTCGTTGGGCGCACGCGAGGCCGAGCCTGGCGCGCCGGCGCGATCTTGCAGTTCTACGGAGATCGCCCCCGCTCCGCTTCCCTCGTGCCCGTTCACGGCAGCTGGGGCCTTYGAGCCGCGCGAGCTTTCAAAGCAGAAACCTTTTTGCCTTCGGCCTCTGTTGGCAGCAGCCAGCAGGCAGGGGAAAGGGAATGGGCATMGGGGGCTTTGGGGTGCACGGGCAGGAGGGCGCAGCACCCCAGAGTAGATGGGTGCTGCCTCCCTCGATGAGACACCTATTGCCACAGGACTTTGGGAGCATCGGGCTTGGAGAATTGGGCCCTATTAGGGCTGCCCCTCACTGCAAAAGGGACCTGGATTTATCCTCAAATTCCCAGCCCAAGGACATGGATCACCACCTTGGTGTCCCCTACCCAAAAGGCCCTGTCCACCCGGTGGGTCACAGCTATCACCTGGCRAACTGGCAGGGAGATGGTGTGATGAGGATTGCAGGACGCGATGAGGTTTTGCTGAAAAGCTTCTGACTGCGACAGCTCTGAACCAGCTGGCAACAGCTCTGCTGCCGTTGCCTTTCAGCTGTGCAAGAGGGGCTGCTTTTCAGACCAAAGTCTCCTCTGCAGTGTGAGCTTGTGTCTGAGCATCATCTATGTCTTACGTGGTATCAGCTGTATCCTGGGGAACACCTAAAGTCTTCCCTCTTAGACTGGAGGTGTGTGGAGTTTGCTGCTGCTCAGTGATGAAGGCTCTGGCTTTTCTGAGCTTGCAGAGAGATTTGTGCAGGAGTTTGCACTCCASAGCACATGGATTTGATACACCGTGTAATAGCAGAGAGGTGTGTTTTGGGTCACTTCTACCGTCAAGCAGTGGCAGGAAGTAACACAGCAGCCCAGGAGGTACATGCTGGAAAGTCAGGGGCACTCAGTGAACTTGGTTTCTGCTTCTCTTTCTCTGTAGGCATCAATCAACCTGGTCCAGATACCTGACAGCAGCRTTAGAGGGGGTATCGAAAGAAATGGATCTCTCGCTCCCCTTCGTTAGCATGAAGGGGAACRTTTCCCGGCTGGAGCCAGAGTGAGCTCCATCACAGCGAAGCTCCCTGCTTCTCCCAGCAGCCTCCGTTCGTTGCGGTCTCTCTGGGGATGCCTGAAGGCTTGAGAGAGAACAATTTCCTGCAGTTGTCTCTGTAATCTCCCCGAGCTGGGGAACCRGGAGCTGAAAAGCCCAGGCTTCTGTTGAGTATTGCTCAAGTTGCTTTGGTTGGGTAGAGAGGGGCTGGTGGAGAGGTTTGGGGCGTTGCGAGGTGGCACTCGGCTGCACAGCCCACACCCTGGACCTTGGCAGGAGTAGCGGTGGGTATTGCAGGATAAAAAACGGGTGCATTGGCTGGTGCTGTAGCAGTGTAACATGAGAAACCGAACAGCAAGGAGTTGAGCAAAGCGCTCTGAGAGATGGGGCCTGTGAAGGATGCTGGGTGCGTCGCTGGATATTACACGTTGGCTCGGGTTGCGTGAACAAGGCTGAGAGCAGACTTTGGTTGCTGTTTCCCAAAACCAAGTGAGTGCTAGCAGCTTGGCTGCTGTGCAACGGGTCTTTCTTCTCGCATGAGCAAGTTGATGATGACAGCCTGGTAGCCCTTTCCTCACTGTGGGAGTTAGTAAGGACCCGTTGATGCCCCTCTTCTCCTTTCTTCCCTCCTTCCCACAGAACCTAGGTGTCTGAGTCTTCAGTTCCTGGCCTAGGACACTTGTAACTTGTACAGCAGTAATTAAACTGTCCATCTCTTTCCCATCAAGAAATAAATGGCAACAAATCACATCCCAGAGTACCAGCACTGACCTTCATTTCGTAAGGTTAGGCGCAGCCAGCTGGGCTATAATCTAGCCCTAAATTTACCCAAGACCTTGCAGTTCTCTCAAGCTTGTCATATGCTGCTAGTGCGAGGTTGTTGCCACTGCTTAGAAGTTTGTCAGGGAAAGCATGAGTGCGATGGGAACAGTTCTCTGCTGGAGAAGGCTTCTGAGTGGCGAGAGGCTCGGGGTGGCCCTTGGAAGGGAGGAGCGGACATGCTGGCTGCAGCAGGTAGTACCTGCCCTTGTGCTGTGAAAACAGGAAGGTATCAGGGTCCSCTGAGGTCAGACATTTAAAGCTCATTAAACCTGATCTCTTCTGTGGCCCAGCACAGCCTGCATCTCCCTGAAATGTCATCTTCTCCTYAGGTGGCTTGACATCTTTCTTATCCCTAAGAGCTGATGCTTGACTTTGGCTTAAAAGAACACATACTGCCTTCCTCAGTGCTGCCTAGCTAAATGATGCAAATCCTGAAAGGGGGTTGGATATGCAAGGATAAGGCCAGGAAAAGGCCRGCGTGTCTGTCCGGCTCCTTCCTACCTGTTAGTTATTAGATGCAGAGCTGCATGCCGTGAGCCTCAGCATCGTGCCCTGACAAGTTTTATCGACCTTGCACTAACCAGCCAGCTTTGAACTGCGGTGACTGGCATGTCCCAGTTCCCCTACCTGAAACCTGGCCAGGGAGCCCTCTGGGAATGCGGTCACCGTGTCCAGTTTGTTTCTCGCCCTGTCACCTGAAGCATTTAAAGCTGCCTGGGGAAGATTTGAAGGCTGTAGACTTGGGGAGGCCATCTCATGGTGTCCTGAGCCCCAGGGCAGGTTCTCCCTCTGTCTTCTACGGTGCTGTGAAGGGAGGTGCTTGCTGCACCCGGTGATGCTGAGTGTTCACTGGGGAAACGACTGCTTCTGTTACGAGCCATTTCTGTCGCCYTCCTTCCAAAGTGCTTCTCGCTGCGTGCCGCCAACGAGGGCAGCTGGGCCTGTGTAGAGGGGTCTCCTGTACCCTGTCACTGGTAAGCTGCCCTTCCCGTGRGTTGGTGCACCCGCTTGCCGCAGAGGAGTGGCTGCTTTGGGCGGCTGTGCAGGGAATATGTAGGTGACAGCCGTTGTGTTGATGGTCTGTACTACAMCCTTTGGCTGCTTTTAGGGATGATTCCCTGCTTGGACTTGAGTTAATGCATGTGTCTGAGAGACCAGGTGACCGCTTCACATCGGCAAAACATTAGGAGAGGAAGCTTATTTTCCTTTGCTTCCATTGAAACTTGAAAAAGGAAAAAGGGAGGCTGAAAGCAGTGATCTGCAGTGGAGTTGTACTGCTACAGCTGGAACGACTTACTGTATCAGCCGAGCCAGGAAACAAGAGTGATCMAAAGGGGCAGGCTCCAGCAGTGTCCTCTCCAAATGAGCTTGTGCTGTTTGGTGAGAAGGAGCCCTTGGCCTTCCTGGGCTGTATCCAAGCAGCCTCCCAAGGCAGCCTTACCTCCCCGAAGTGCTGGGCTCCCCAGAGCTGTCAGGTTTGGGGCTCTGGGCGAGCTGTGTGGAGAAAACCACAGCGGAAGGCAGCGAGCGCAGACAGAGGTTCGTTTGGGAGGATGAGCTGGGTAAAGAGAGCTCCTTGGGTAAGGGGGTGAGAGCAAGGAGGAAAGCGTAAGCCTTGAAATAGGGAAAAGGCTGCCAYGCAAATCTCTTCACTTGTCTTAGCCAGAAGAGGCTTAAATTGTAGCAAGAGCAGCTTAGGTTGGATGCTAGAAAAATCTGCTTGGGGATGGATTTGGAGGAGGCTCCCAGGGGACAGGGGTCTGTCCTATCCTTCCAAAAGTAAGTGAGGAAGAACAGAAATGTCCATTATACCTATAGGGGCATTTCTGGGGTTTGGATCCCCTAATACAAGATGTAGGGCAAGAACAGGATCCTGACATCTTTATTCTTCCTCCAGACTTGCTCTCCTCCTCCCACTTGCTCTCTGTCTTGCATTTGAAAGAGGAGGAAAAATAAATGGCAGTAAGAAYTGTGTTCAGCTATTTTATTTAAGTCATAATCATTCCTAATCTAAATGTGCAGGAACTGTATTACACTGCCTAATCAGTCACATATATTGTACTGCGTTTTGGGTTTAGTGAAAAGTAAAAGCCATCTAGAAGGCAGAAATATGTTAAATGAGCATCTCTTAGGCTGTGTACTTTTTTTCAATGGATGAAGCAGCTCTGGCATCTCAAGTTCAGTGGCTTACACAAGCTGACCTGGGGGGCGGGTGTACATCCCCACAGCCCATGAAGTGGATGATGGAAGGAGTGAYGGGATGTGGAATAACAAGCTGGTCCAAGCCTTCATCGAGGAGGTGGGCAGGCTTCTGCCCTTGCTGTAGGCGGTGTAGAGGGGCTGCAACGGGCTGCCATACCTGTTCCCTGTGGGATGCCCTGCGGATCCGCAGGCAGCAAGCGTGCCTGGACCAAGGGTGTTTTATCTGGGCGGGTTACAAGAGAGCTGGGCTGAATGGGGTGTGTGTTCTGGCTCTAGCACAGCTGGAAAGCTGCTGTTGTGAGCCCTGAAGCAGCTCAAGGGAGGACTCAGCTGCAAGGTGGGATCAGCTCCTTGGCATTCAGGGCAGGGGTGAGGGAACTGAGGCAGAAATTTATCTTGTTTGTCCCATTGAGTCTCTGTGTGCTTGTCATCTATAATACATATTGTTGATTCCTCCCACCCCAACAGGGTCACTTACATGCCCAAAGACAGTGCTGGAGATATGTAGGTGGCCTGATGTGCTGCAGGACTCTACTGTGGAAAGTCCCTGAGCTGGTGAAAGGGAGGATTGCTATTAGGGAAGCTGGAATCTCTCCAGGCTCTCCTATCATACCATGTTTGTTCCCTCCCTGTTTGCCAAAAGCACCCTTACTTATTTCATCAACGAAATGCTGAAGACCAGATGCCTGACTTCCATCAAGGCCTTTAATGATGATGATCATTGCTTCCTCTAATGCAGTGCCTTCTAGTGTGGGATGATGCCAAAGCAGCGCACAGCTGTTGACCAATGGATGTCTGTCTGTTTTCTTCAGTATTTTAGGCTACTTATCTATTTTTGTGCTAGGATCCTTTTCTGCTGAGTTGCAGGAAGTTCTGAGGTGGAACGTGGCAGCTGTTTAACAGCGCGCGGGAACGCAGCGAGGCAAATGAGCTTGGGGAGCGAAGAAAATGCTCCTCTATAGTGCTTCAGAATACTTTGTGCATATTAAAATAAGTGGTCTGTATGTCCTTGCGGAAGCAGAGAAACATTACTGCTGCTCTTTCCTAGGTTGGTCAGGGATAAATAACATGGACAAGGCTGCAGAAGAAGCCTTGCTTGTCTTTCAACTTGGAGGCTTTTATCTGTGGAGCAGAAGCTTGCATTTCCTGCTCCAAGGACCACATTGAGCTTTAGTGTGCACTAGGTAGAGACACCCATGCTAGGAAATGACAGGCCAGTACTGGAGGTGYTGGGCTCGCTGGGAGAACCTGGTGGTGAAAGCTGCTCAGAGCCTGCCTTTATGCAGCCCTGAACCTGAATGTTTTTCTAGGCTGCTCCATTGATTAGGAATATGGTTGTGAGCAACCCAGATGGCTTCATTTTCAGCYTGTAGCTCCACCTAGGAAGGTGGGAGCAGGGTCGCTTCCTCACCTTCTCCACGTGCTGCAGGCTGCTGTTGAGACGGGCAAAGGCACCTCGATATTGCTGTTTTGAAAGGTGTCGTGAGACCTTTTGGCTCGCAACGCGTGGCAGACGTGTGATACTTCATTAGGTTTAACTGCAGTGCTGTCTTCCCCTTGGGAAGTTTTGCTTAGCTTCTGGAGGTAGATGTTCTTAGATCTTCTAAGAAACAATTTAATTTAGAATTTCAGTATTTGCTTTGATATTTGTTGAACAAAATGTTGACACAAAACACTAGGCTGCTCAGATTCTCCGCCCCCTCCCCCTGCCATGTGTAGTTAGGGCTTCAAAAAATAGTTTAAATGAATTAGCAAATTATCTTGATTACCCTATTCATTTTTCAGCAAATAAGCTACTCACCTGGAAAATACTGACTGGCTTCAGGCAGGAGCAGAATTTGTTTCTTCAGATAAATGGAGCTGGGATGAAAGTCCTCTTTATTTTTTTTCATTTTAACAGCAAAGGATGATATGCTTTTGTTGTACTATTCTGTGCAAAAGGTAAAATAAGAAAGAATTCTGCATAAGTGTGCCAACGCCTTTCAAGGAAAAAATTTCTTCTCCCACCACAACCCTTTCCTTRTAGAAGGAGCACCTCAGTTTTAAAGTTAAAACAACATTGAACATTCCTTTCGCAGTCATGCGGGCATGACTGTGAATCCCAGCGTTTGACACTCTTCTGCTGTTTTCTGTTCCATGCGTGGGTTTTCTCTTTGATCTCTGCACTGTGGCCTTGTTTTATTCTTTTTTTTTTTCCCTTTCTTTCTTTCTTTTCCACATTTCACTCACGAAGACGGCTTTGTGGAAGAAGCATCGTTTCATTTTCACGCAGGTCCTGAGAGGGCAGCTGGCAGATCTCATATGCCGGGTGTCAGCTACGTTAAATGAACGCATTCAGAGCACTGTAAATCCCTATTTACACATAATAAATGTGAGGATATAAAACAGGGGAAATAATACATTATTGATTCAAACAGTGGCATGTAATGTCCTTTGAAAGGCAGGTGGTGCTTGCCCATCCATCAGCATTCCTMAGGCATATATCCTCTTGCATCTCGGGAATGCAAGAGGAATCCGTTGCTTTCTGAGTGACTCCCTCAGCTCAGCGTGGGGAGAGGGGGGCAGACCTCCGTGCCCGGCGAAAGATGGATTAAAGCCTGGTGTTACTCTCTCTCCAGACCATCTTTTAATAGCAAAGCGGGATGTTTCTCTGGGTGACCTGAAACCCAGCCTGCTGAGCACGTTTGGATTTTCTGTCGAGCATACAATTGCTCGAGAGGGAGAGCTTTTTTTTTTTTTTTTTTTTTTTTTTACAAGTGAAGCCAAAGCATCCAAATCTCCTTGACTTTCCCTCCAAATACTAGGGGGTCTCTCCCTTCATGGTTGGCCCATGCCAGAAGAGTGTTTTGCATGCAGGGGCCTGTGTTTTGCACACAGATAATGGACTAGCTACCCTCACCTGCTCCCAGACCCTGTTCAGTTTGCAAACCTTGCTCATGGTGTTGGCTTGCAAGCTAGCAGTCTGGGTCACGACAGCTCCAGGGCGCAGCCGCCCTTAGAGAAAGCCAGTTCTCACAAAAACGCTGCTCTCTATCTTGAATTGGCACATGGGGAAAGATCTCCTCCCAGGCTGCCCCGACCTCGGATCTGAGCTGTTTGCTCACTCGTGTGAACTCTGCAGTGAAAACATATTAAAGTTCCCTTCTCCTCTGGCTGTTTCCCTCCAGGTATTTAATCTTAGTTTACAAATGAAATGTGCAGTGGAGAAAAAGATGCTAATCACACAGTTGCAGCACTCTGCTCCAGGCACTGAAAAATTTATTACCATCTGTCCTGGATTGGACAGAACTGTGAGCATCAAGACTTTAACGTCTTTGAAGCAGCAGCAGATAGCCTCGGCCCTGCAACAGGCCAAGGCATCGAATCTGCAGAGGCTCTGGGTGCCTGGTTTGGTACAGAAGAGATACTGCTTTGTAGCACTGAGGGCAGAGGCACAAGATACCTATGTGGTGCTCAAAACTTCTATCACTTGACTGAAAGTGRAGTCACCTCACCTCCCCTCGGTGTCCTGCGGTGGAGGGAGCCTTCTCTTTCTCTCAACCATTTGACTGGTCAGCTCTTCCCACCTTTTTTAGGCCGTCTAGTGAGTAGTTCAGTGTCGTGCCTACGTAATTGTGGGACTTGCATCCTTAAGGGGCCCCTTTCCCAGGCTGGGAAGGGGTGGATGGCTTTGTATAGTCAGGTTCTGCCAGGTTTTTATGAAACTGGAGTAGAAGACGAGATCAAGAATCTGACCAGCAAAAGTGTTTCTCAAGCTCCTGGGAAATGCTGGTTTTGCAGTRCAGGCTTCTGAGCATGCTGAAATATCAAACTGAGTTGAAAGCTGAGTGTGTGGATGGGTTCTGGCTTTTCCRTTTGTTGGTTTGTTTTGCCTGTCTCTGTCCTTTAGTGTCTTATTGGACTTGCAGTTCAGAAAGTCCTCAAACTACAGCTCCCATGATGCGTCTTAGACGTACGATTTGCACTTGGCTTTTTGGCCAGAGCTGTGTTTCTTCCCAACTTGCTCTTCCTGGAGCTGTACTTCCCCTCCAGGAGCAGCGAGGCCAGCTGAACCTCAGAGCATGTAATAGCTTCCTAAGCACCTCTCTTGTGGCTCTGTGTGCATATGTTTCTCTCCTCTTTTGTAAGGGTTTAAGCTGTTTCTGTAAARTCTCACACCTTGAAAGTAATCTCCTTAAAAACAAAAATTGCTGAGCAAGGAAGTAATTGTCAGTGGTGCAAGGAGTACTCGTGTCTCTGCTGGAGCAATTAGCAAACCTAGGCGCAGGCCTGCCTGTCTTTCCAATTAAGCTCTGGCAAGCTGGAATGCATGATGTGATAATGAAGCGGAGAGGTTTGGAGCCACTGTGCTTGCTATTTTGAGGATACAGGAGCTTTAGGCTGTCTGCCTGAAAGTAAGCCATTGAAAAGTAATGGGCTGGACAATCTCACCCCATTACTTTTAATGGGATTGAGAGAGTGTGCACTCGGTAGCAGTGCATTGACATGGGGATAAGCAGGGGAGCCGTTTTCACATATCATTCATATTATGGCCAACACTGGGAGAATGGCCCCCTGGCAGTGGAAGACAGACTACCCACAATAAGTTATATGGTTTGGCAGCAGATAGGAGGAGTTAGTAGCAAGGAAGGTGCATGGAGGCATATAATGGCATCAGCTGTGAGCTCAGGCTTCACTCCGTTAAGGCATGTAATGAGGAGGGGAAATGCAGTGTGAGAGAGCCCTGCTGCTTGTGCATCCTTCGGGCTGCATAAAGGCACAAGCAGGGGGCTAAATCCCTCCCCTACCGACCTTTTCCAATTTACTTCCCTACCTCTTGTGCATGATAATGGTGTCTGTAGGAACGGAGGGAGTATTTAATGTTTTGTGGACCCCACCAGGCTTTTTGCTGAAGCTGTTGAGTACCACTAGCAAAGTTCAGTGTGAAAAGCTGACTGCAGCAGCTAGAGGGATCCGTCTAGTAGAACCAACTGCAGAAACTGGGAGTTGTCAGGTCCATGAGGAGACTGGTAATACAGTGGCGCTGAAAGGGGACCTGCGGTGCTCAGGATACRAAGCCAATTTTGCAGCCTCAGAAGATTTAGGCCAGGAAATCGCATCTTTAGCACTTTCAGAGGAGCTGAATGCCACAACCTGCATGTAGGGTTGTGAATACTCAGTATCTTCTCTGGCTCTGGGAAAGGGGACTGGTGCTGCCTTGAGCAGAAGTAGCATGGTCTAACTGCTGTTGCAGTGGGATGCCCATATGCCCTAGCAGTCCTGATGACGAGTTTGCTTTTCCAGGTGGGACCCGATCTGCTGCTGCTGGGACACTGAAGGAACATGGTCAAGGCAGGGCAGCAATCACCCTCCCACAGCCTGAAATTTGCCCRTTCGGTTTCTTACTCTGCTGCTGCTGAACACGGCAAATGCTCTCCCTGCCAGCGCGCTGTTAAGCTTCAATACCCTAATCAAAGCTGCCTTCCTGCAGAAAGCAGCGGAAGCGTAATGATTAGATAACCCCATAATTCTTGTGGCTTTCTCCCCTTCCTTGTAATTGGTGCCTTGCTGGTTGTCAGTGGGTAGGGACCTGTGTTCCTGCTGCCCCTTCTTTTAGCACCRCGTGTTGTTCGAGCAAGTTTTAGCAGAAGTGGAAGAGCAGGGGTAGAGGCTGCAGCTTGGGCCCAGGCAGCTCCAGCCTGCGCTCGAGCACAGCCTTTCCCTGTGTTGCCCTGTTGCCTCCTCTCCGCCGGTGAGATTTGAACCGRTGCAGCAGGCCAGCAGCCATGCTCCCAGCAAATGCTCCTCCAGTGGGATTAACTCTCCAAGATGATGGACCTGCTGCTACTTCCCTGGGCCAGGTTACTCATCTGTGATACTTCTGTAACGCCATCAGGAGTCCGGTTCCCCCAGATATTGAGGTGCCTAAGCTCTCGTTCAGACCATTGGGAAGTTCAAATATCCAAACAGGAGATAGAGATCCACATATGTGTATGCAGAGCTGGCCCAAAGTGGCTTCACATCTCTTGTCACCTTTGGCTCAACTCCCTTGCCTATGGTGGGAGTGAGGAGGCCAGTCAGCTTTGAGCATTGTACCCTGCAGCCAAAGTGCCATCCGTGAACGGCTGCGTGAGGTCTCGCAGACCTGGTTGATGGCCTGCGAGGAGATGGCTTCACTCGGACTGGTGCTGCACAGCGGGCCTCTGCCCCCTTCTCACCTCTGCAAAGCGATTTAAGGAGTCCTGTGAGCTTGCAAAGAGTTAGCAAGGAGGGAAAAATAAAGTAGAAGCTGAAGATCAAAAAACAAAAAAAAGTCTCAGATGCACAAGAATTGCAGACGTGCTGTGAGGTAACCGGCAGATACAATTTAATTATAAGATACAGAGAAATAATGGCATTTKTGAGGCTGGAGCATGATTTTCCAGTAATAGAAGGACCACAGGGTTCCTTGTCTCAGACTGCCGTGACATCTTCAAATGATAGCACAACTGCACTTCATTGCTTTTGCTGCCTTGAGATGGGTTTAAAGGGCCACAGCTACTTGGTCTCAGAGGAGCTGGGGTAGTTGTCAAGGATATAAAGCAAWTGCATCTAAAGGAGCTGGGACAAGAAGGCAACAGGCTTTTTAGGATCTGGAGCAGGAGGATCTGTTGAACCCAGAGCAGATGGACTGAATTATCATCACTGGAGGCAGTGATGATGATTTCTAGGTCAATCAGGATAGCAGTGTTTGGATGCTTCTAAGATTAGAAGTACTGTGTGCTTCCCTGTACTGTCTTCTGTCCTTCTAGATTTCCTAAAATTGATGCCTCAATCAGAAGCGCTTCCAGGGTGGCTGGAGAAAGCCCACGGCCTCTGGTGCGTGGAGGTATGAGGAACCATTGTTGGTCCAGAGCACCAAAACAGGTGTGAACTTTACAGTACTGGGATTTTTTTCCCCCCTGCCGGTGTGTCCATGTCCTTTCAGTCCAAAGTGTGGACTTCCAGGGCTCATTCCAGTGTCTCCATTGCTGAGTTTTCCTCTTAGTGGAGCAGAAGTGGTTGTGGAGTAGTCTGGGTGGGGTGTGAGGGTGGCGTGTCTTCTGCTCTGTGCTGACCTCTAGACCCACAGGTAAATGCGGTTCTTTGTATGCCAGGGGCAGCTAGAGTGTGCTGTTTATTTCAAGGTGAGATGTTCTCGCTAGGCCTACGGATAATAATCATGCTGTGTGTGCTGCTAATGATCCTTGGATCGCAATGGGATGTGCAGGGGTCCTGCAGTGGAAGCTGAGAGCAGTGCGGTGGTGAAACGAGAAACCAGAGTGTTCGGTGATTGCAAGTGGATCTTTTAAAGCAAACAAACGAAAAAGCAAACAAAACCCACTGTGTCTCTTCTTAAGAAACCACAATATTTGGATCTTATATCTTTCTCTCTGTCACTTTTCTTCTGAACTTTTTTTTCCCCATCCAGACTTCAGGCCAACTGAAAGGCTGAGCGTTTCCCCCACTGAAAACTACCTTGGAGCTTAGGAACATGTCCTGATGCCATTGCAGTCACCTGGGAAACAGAGTAGGAATACAAACTCATCTTAAACTGGTCTGATCCACCTTCCAAACACCTCTCCATCCCCTTGCACCCTGCTCTCCCACTGCAGATCCCTGCTTTGTGCAGCATCCACGTGCCGCTGTGGCCCAAGCAGCGGCTGGGGTTTTCCCAGTCTCCGGTGCGTGCATTCATGAGGGCATTCCRGTTCACTGCAGATCTTGCTTCCTTGTCTGCAGTGGGAGAGGCATGGCAGAAATGTGTGCTGGTTTCCTGATAGGTGCCATGGCTTTCATGTGCATCCTCACCACCTGCSTCTCTGGTGGGGCAGTGTTATTTTTGAGCTATATGGAGCTGAATATAGAGCTCCTGGCCAGGGGCTTAGGAGGGGAGAGAAGGCTGGGCAGGAAGGAACAAGTAATGCCGTATTGGTGCCATTGCAGACCTTGTTAGACAGWCCCCTAAGTGGCTGCAAGTCCAGGTCTGACCTGCCAAGTGGAGCACGATGCAGGTGACAGACAGCCTGGGGCCATCTGGGCCCTCAGCTTGCAAGAGGCAGAATGCCTGGGAGAGGCAGAGCAGATGGACCGAGCAAGGGACAAGGCTCAGACTGTCTGTAAGCCTCTC
The DNA here is from genome assembly GCF_003343005.1 of Rhea americana. Lineage (NCBI taxonomy): Eukaryota > Metazoa > Chordata > Aves > Rheiformes > Rheidae > Rhea > Rhea americana. The sequence continues at coordinate 192,362 of NW_028186518.1, read as the reverse complement.
CTGCCCTTGCCGTTCAAGCCCCAGCAGACTCAGGGAGGTACGGGGAGTGCATGCAGGCTGCATGGGCTGGTGCAGCACAACCAGCGGAGTGTGACTGAGACAGATGTGACCATCACCTGGCTGTCCTCCAGTGGCCCCGACCGCCCTGGCAAGGGCACAGTCTTCTTGSAGTCAGCAAATGTGATCTTGGTAGTCGAGGAGAGAGGAGAGGATGCGGGAGGTGCCTGCAAGTCAGATGGCAGTTACATTGCGTGGCTTCRGGGTCTGACCCGGGAAAGTGTCAAGCAGAGAGTGGGGGACGCTTGGGAAGGTATTCACATATTGCCCAGACTGCTCTGGAAGGAGTCGTCTTGACCTTCCTGCAGTGAGTCACTGCCTTGAAACACGAGATTCATTTTGCAACTTGAATGTAGCCGCAGATACAATGGGCTTTAGTGAAAAGCAGATTAAATCCCCAGGAAGATCTTAAAGTGCAGGTCAAATCCACTACTGAGGTAAATTGGCCTTATTCCTAGGAATGGCCCAAGCCCTCTGTGTCTGTAGCGAGCAGGAAAGCTTCAGGGGGTCTGTGYGAAGCAAGATGAAAAAGGCAACAGGATAACTTGCCGTTGCAAAATACGGCAGAAATCATGTAAATTGGGAGGAGGTGTTTGAACTATATTTCTGCATGCTGTGAAATGTAAAATGAAATGAAACTATGCAGGCATGGACAGGGACTTGATGCATTGCTGTGGGCAGTTCCCTGCAAATCTTTCCTGGGTGTCTTTAGAAATAGGATGAGGAGAGAGCGAGTGAGGAAGCTCGTGTTATGGTAATGGTAAGGTGCATTGTACACCAGCACGGCACTGTTAGCAGAAGGAAGGTGATGGCAAGTGATTTCTAGACCTGAAATACGAAGCAAAGACTCTGATATGGTCCCTAATGTGGTCATTTCTCTCCATCCTGTGTTGGCAAAAAGGATTTATGTAGCAAAAAAAGGGGGGGGGGCTTTTGAAAGGATGGTTGCAAGGTGGGATAGGGCTCTGCCTAGGTGTCCCGCACTATTTGTCTGCGTAGCATGTAGCATCATTCCTAACCTGCTGTGTTGTGGCACCTAGGGTGGTCACAAGTTTCTGTAATTGGTCCTTCCCACTGCCCAGTGTGTGCCGGAAACCTTGCACAAATCCTTGGTGCTGCTGAGGCCTGGGAAGACACAAAGGTGRATTCACAGCACCTTTTCCCTGACCTTTGGGGCAGCATGTTCTACRTGGCACCTCCAGCCTGCCGCGTACAAACACCCTGGAGAAGCACTAGTTGTGGGCCAAAGTTGCAAATGACTATCTCTTGCCAGTACTGCCTAAGGATTTGTTATCTGGGCACAGCCACTTCGTCACGACCTTTTCAGAAGCCTTTGTATGCTTTGGCAAAATGACGTGGAAGCCTCTGGTTGCATTTGCTGTCTGATCAGCAGCGCTGTCTTAAGTGCAAGCAGGAGTTGGCCCACCGCTGCCAGCGACGGAGAAAGCAGCCTGCGTTGCCAYGCAACTTTCTGAACTAAAGCAAAAGCTGTGTGACAGTCGAGACTTCTGCAACGGGAAATAGAGTAAGATTGTAAGATACTCGGCTAGAGGGCAACAGCCATGGAGGGTGCGGGGAGGAGGAGGAGCAATGCAGACAGATTCAGCTCCCTGAACTTCAGGGGCCAAAGGCACTCTCTGCTGCCACAGAGAGAAGCTCTTCAAAACGTTTCAGTGATGATCTGCAGTTCAGAGGTGCCTTTTTCTCTTCATTAGACAGGGAACACAGGGAAATAAGTCTCTTTGCTTAGCAGCATGAATTCCCGTTCTTTCTTTCCCCTTCTGCCAGTTGTGCTTCCTGCTAAGAAGCAACTTCTAATWGTCCAGTATTAGGGCAGAACTTGCTTGTGGGGAAATCTACTGTGTCTCTAGTCTTCCTCTGGAGGCTTTTKGTCCTGGTATTTGGAGAGAGTTGTGGTAGCTGGACGCCAGGTGTGGTACAATCACAGACTCACAGGATGGTTGAGGTTGGAAGGGACCTCTGGAGATCRTCTAGTCCAACCCCCCTGCTCAAGCAGAGTCACCTAGAGCATGTTGCGCAGGAGTTGCATCATGCACGTTGCACGATGTTTCAAGGTATGTGCCTGTCCAAGGTTGTTTGTCCCAGAGAACCTCCTCCTGGGCCATGAATGGCTTTTTTTTTTTTTTCCTCCAGTGGATTGAAACAGGCTCAGCTAAAGTAAGTATCAAGTTTTCCTGTCTTTTTCCATTATGTTTTGTTGCCTAAAAGAGTATTTGGTACAAGGTAAAAGCAGAACCAGAGCCAATGGGCTTGCACTCTTTAAARGGCCCTGAGGAGCTACTGCCATCTTTCAGCATCAGAGATTCCCTTCAGGGAGAACGGCACTGGGGTTGCGTTGTTCTGCTGATGCTGCTGTTTCTTAGGTGCAGATGCAGCTTGAACTTCAGCACTGATTAGGGTAAATTCAGGTGTTAATGGAGGTACTTCACAGGGTTTCGACCTTAGGAGTTTTCCTTTGCCAAGCCRAAGTTGAGCCATCCCCAACAAGGTGATATTCACCCCTGTGCAGGGACAACAACAAGGACTTGCCACTCGGAAGTCTCCAAACAGGACTGGCTTCTGAATGAGGACGAGGTTTCTGCAAGCAAGGAAACTTCCGAGGGACTTAAGCTCCTCTAGATGTGCCTTCCCTCATTAATATGACCAGGACTTCCAGGTCTGTGCATCATCAGAGAGTAGCCCTTCCGCTCAGTTGCGTTTTACATCTTGGAGCAATGAGCTGGCAAACACCTCTGCTCCATCTGTTTTACTTCATTGATGGATTTTTTAAAGTCAGATTGTGGTCCCATAGGGACACACTCAACTAATCCTCTGCTTTTAAGATTTTATTTGTGCAATAAATGGATGACAAGGTGGTTTGCAAGTACATAATACGATAAATGGCTTTATAAATGTAACTTTTCTGCAGAGCACTATAGAATGAAATACAGTATCACTACAGCTTTTAACACTGATATCTACTTCATTCCTATTTCGAACCGTAATGTGCCATTTTCTCATCTGGGAAGCCTCTTAGGTGTTTTTTTTTTTTTTAATATAGTTTTATAAATTATCTGGGCACAGATTTAATAACAACTTGCATATGTATAGCTTTTTTCCATCTCTGAGGATCTTGAATTGCTTTGCAGACTTAACAGTGTAATACACAAATTACATGCAGAAGAATCTGTTTGCTCACTGCCGAAACGCGGCAGCTGCTCGGAGTTGCTYGGCAGCACTTGTGAACGCGAAGGGCGGCGGGGGAAAAGTCTTGAACGCAGCGCTCGCAGCGAAAGGAGAACTCGGCGGGGAAGCATGCAGCTTCCTTCGCTGGAGCCCACGGCAAATTCGCCCGCAGGAAAGGTCGCGGGGGTACTYCCGAAATCCGCGCAAGGAAAGCAGGATGGTTAGTGCGCCTGGGAGGCAGCACCACAGTGAAGGGACGCTGCATCACACATCCCTCCCAGCCTTCGGGATGCAAAGTCAGTAGGCACCAGTGAAGCAGGGAGAGCTTGGAAACGCTCGGGAGTTGAGGCTTTTCTGTGCACAAGGAGTCTCCTTAGCAAGATGCCCAACAGCAGACACCTTTGCGTCCTGGAGCAGAAAATTGTTTCTAAGCAGGAGCGTAAGGTTTCTAAACAAAAAGTTTTGAAAAGTGATCCAAACTCTTTAGTTTTGGTGACATGGGACCTTCTAACATCTCCCTGGGCGGCTAACTTGGAAGCAAACAGAAAGATATTGAGCTTCTTTCCTCAAAAGCATCATGCTCTTTCTGGAGCTCCCATCCAGGTYGTCTGCTGCTTAGATCCCAAGGTGAGATAGTATGGGGGCCTCCTGCTTTTCCAGCCGTCGTATCGCGGTGTCACAGACCGACGCTAGAATTTCTGTCGTGGAGATTGTCAGTTCACCACCCTGGAGAGAGAGTTCAGAACTACAGACGAAGCTCGTGCATATAACATGCGATTGGAAAAATATTTACAGATAGCAAATTGCCATCTCAGCAGAACGAAAACATGAGAAAATGGAAACGTGATATTTATTTCAAAACAATGTTTTTAAAATTTAATTTAAGAGACCAGCTGTTCCTGCTTCTCTTATAAGAGCTTAATTGGTATATAATAGCATAGTTAATTAAATACAAATCAATASTTTAAAACAGCTAATTGATATTTAATATGTATGGGAAAAAATAACTTAGTTGTAATATAATTAACTCAATATTGAATAAGCAATGGAATTGCAATTATGCCTTTACAGCGATTATAAAGTTTATCGTTCTTTAATAAACTTGCAATTAGACAAGATGAGCTGAAAAATTATTAAACAGGTATTATTGGGCTATTAAACGTCTATTATCATTCCTGGTGGAATGCAGCTACACAATAGTACACATTACGATTGTGTTAATAAACCTTTACTACTCCTTTGCAGCGTTAGCCTTTACCGCGCTGGTTGATCGGAGACCTAGAGCCCTCTGACTTGTGGGCAGGGTAATTGCCGTGAAAGTGGGTAATGAAATCCCAAACGATAGGAGGAAAGAGGGGGGCGGAACGAAAAAAAGCAGGAGGACGCCGTAATTTGGATCAGCAAAGAGGTATCGCTCTTCCAAAGCAAAGTTATCCTCTCCGATTGCCCGGGTCGTACCGAAGATGCCTTTCCAGAGATTGCTGTGCACTACGTGYCTGCTCTGAGCTCGGTTTCTTTTTACTGGCTTCTGCTTCTCTGTCGCTCGCTGCCCCTAACGCTGCAGCGTTTGGTTTGAAGTTGCTTGTGCTTTGTCCGAGTGGTTTTTCTGYAAGTTTTGAGATGAACTAATGCAAGTGTAAACGTGCTCCCGCGTGGGCTTTCTAAGCAAAATACTTCAGCTCATGCATCTCAAAAGTGCCTGAGATGACAAACTTTGGATGTGGCTCGTTCCCGTGTGCTCGAAAAATYGATTGCCGTTCCGAGGAAAGGGATGCGATGGTTTCAGGGAGTGGGGGCCATGCACGGGTTAAAAAATACCTTTTCCATGGTATCTCAGCACTCCCCTTCCCCAAAGCCAAAACACTTAAAATAYTGGGTATCATCTGCTTAACACTTTTAGCTTTAGGTAGTCAGTGAAAGCTGTGAAGTGGTGAGCCATCCTTAGGCATCGGAGTCATCCTGAAATATTTTTGCCTTTTAAAGGCACTGTCAAGTATTTAAAGGTGCCTTTAGCTATAAAGGTTTTTGCGTGTTCTCACAAATTTATGGTATGAGTTATTATATGCAGTGCTCTTGTATAGCTCCTTTCATCATGGCATATCAAAGCGCTTTTTAAGCATTAATTATAGCACCCTTAGGGAGGCAGACGGCAGGCAAACACCCGTGCCTGTGCGCTCCGGTCAAGGCTCCAGACGGGTGATAACCCAGCCGTAATCTGGCTCCAGCCTGCGCGGCTCCTCTCTGGCCAATCTGGATTAGTAAGGTAGCGATGCTGGCTCGCTCCGCTCCGCTGCGGACCRTGCTGTCTCATGCGGCGCTAATCTAATTGTGTTGTTTTAATTACACTTTGATACCTCGGTGCTCGTCGGAGGCTCAATAGCGATCGATGCTCTTTCGCTTTCCTATCAATAAAGACATAAACGGCTCCTGCCCGCTCCGCGGCTTCCGCCTAAGCTGTCGCGGAGGCTTGGGATGCTCGCGGCGGGCTCGCAGCCGTCCTGCTGCCCGTGCGCCGATGCCTGCGCACCCCCTTCCGGAAACCGCCGCCGAAGCCCAGTGGGGTCCCATCGATTCCGGTTATCGGACAGCACTGACAGAGACGCCCTGTGCCGAGTGTCCTTCAGCTCAAACCAGCAGGGCCTGACGGTAATCAGGAGCGTCGAATAGAGGYGTCTGCTGCTCTGCAAGTTGATATATTTGTTAGTGTGTTTGCAGCTGCCAAGAAGGCTCTGCCGTGGCAGCGTAGATCCTGCTGCCTTAGGCCGGAAGAGCAAGAGGGCTGGTTTCTSCTTTTGTGTCGGAGAAGGTCGCTGTTTGCTACTTTCGGTTGATTTGGACTCTGAGTCAAGGAACCGCTGAGGAAGAGGATGGTTGGTTTGCCTGCCCCGRTTTGTCTAATTTGAGGCAGCTGTGTCTGAGTTAGTTGCTGCGTTTTGCGGTCCGTGAGAGAATAACAGGCACCCCCAGCGATCTCCAAACTCATCCAAGTTGGGTGAGATGAGTCACTTTGTAGGGATGCCCGTTTCTTTCTGCTTGGGGGTGTCAGTGTGGGTTTAAGGGTGTAATTAAATCCCAACTCGCCTGAAGGTTTCCAAGAGACACACTGAGCATCRACTTCAGCGGGGTTGCTCGTGTGTTTTCTTTTAAGGAGATGCTGAAGTCCTCCCTAGTTGGGAGCCTTAGGATCAGGAGCTGAGGGTCCGTAGCCTCTTGCAGGATGGTATAATGTTGGAGAAACCTCTTTAACGAGTCTTGCGGAGAGGAGGAAGGTAAACCCTGTGTCAGGACGCCCTGTCGGCGGTAGTATMGGGGAAGGGCGCTGTATACGCAGTGCTGCGGAAATCCAGGAGTCGTTCCTGCGCGTCACGCCGTGGTGAGCCGCTTTCTATTCCTGGAGTGAAAAGCCTCCTGCATCCTGGAGTGAAAAGCCAAACCCGGGCGGCTAGGCTCCTCCTGGCCCGAGCGAAGGCTGCCGTGCAGCGCTCGCCCCGCTCCGGCGCTGTTGCTGCGCTCTGAGCCCTCCTGCTTCGCCTCCTTCCCCTCTTAGATTCGGCRCAGCTTCGCGACACTCTCGAGTGCCCCTCTCTCGGCGGAGGGGGCTCTGAAGGGACCACAGCCGCATTAAGTAAACATCAAAGGGGCTTTGATCAGCGGGGCTCTGCAGAGCGCGGGGCCCCCGAGGAGCTCCGCAGGTCCATAGGCAGGCGGTGTCAGGGACGTGGTACCTTAATTTTCTCCGTTGTGACACAGGAGAATTTGTTTGAAGAGCTGGAGCTTTCCGCCGCTCCGAGACGCGCACGGGGAGAACGCGGGCCTGCAGCCTACTTCTGGGAAGTCCTTGCTCAGATCTCGCTCTCTGCTCGTTACTGATAGTTGGAAACCCCCGTTAAGAAATCACGGGATCAAAGGCACGTGGCTCCTCACTCCTGCGCTCCGCCACCCTTAGGGTCGCTTGTTTGCTTCTGAAGGGCAGGATGCCTCGGGTCGCATTTGTCTTCCCTTTAGAGGTCCGTGTCCCGTTTTACCGTGCCGCCTGTCCAGGGCGAAAGGGATTGAAGAGTCCGTATTGCTGCAGAGCACCAACGTGGAGGAAGTTGCGGCTTGTTCCCTATGCGTAATAAAAAGGAGCGCTTAAGAAACGGGCAAGGCAGGGGATGGTCACTCTGGTCCCTCTGGATACGTGTGGCCAAGCAGAGCAGCTCAGAGGCCGCAACTGGAAGCAGTTGGGTTGGAAACCACCAGCTTGCATCCATCCCTCTGCGKTGCTGGGACCTCGGCAAAGTGCAGCGTTCAAACTGGCCGGAGACTGATTACCCGCCTGCCTCTGCGGTGCTTTGCCCAAATAGTGTCACCGGCAGACTTGGCTCCSTGTGGCATCCCCCCGTGCTTGCCCTTGTCCCCAGCGCAGCCTTACCTGCTAACATCACTCCTTCTCCTCTTGCAGAAYTGGGGCTCCCAGGAAGAGGATGCTGCCTAGTACTGGGGTTCATGTACAAGGAGAAGTACCGCAGGATGACTGAAGGTGAGTGGTTTCCCCACCTTCTGTTCTTCCTTCCTCTTTAATAATCTCGCTGCAAGGGAATGTGAATTTTTGCTATTGCTAGCAGTGTGCTGGGTTCTTGTTCACACTGAGGAGAAAACTCTGCTCCCTTTTGATCTCTGAAACATCCTGATAGGTAAAGATGTTGGAAGCCGCCTGCATGAGGCTGCAAGACAGGAGCAGAAGCTTCCTAGTTCCATCCATCCAGCATCCACGGTCTTTTCCCCAACCCCTAGAAAGGATTTGTCACATAGGGAGTCCTTGCAGCAGTTGCTGCATCTCTCCTTTTATTCTGGCCCTGTGGTAGTACCTCGGCACGACACCTTCGCAGTACAAGTTTTCAGTTGTTCATGCCGATGCATCTAGTGTAACTGATTACCTTCGTATCACCAGGATCGAGGAAGCTGCGATATCCTGGAGCTTATGTGGCTTACATAGCTGCACAGATGTCCACCTTATTGGTGACAGAGTTACAGAAGCCAATTGGAGAGTCAGGCCTAGCCTTGATGGGATCAAAAGACATCAGCATTTGACTGGAAAAATCTGTTTGTTCCTCATCTGAAATCAGGGCTACCAGCATCTCTGCGCCTCTGGGAAGCAGAGACTTTGTTCCATCACTCATCAAATTCTTACACAGAGGCTGAGTTCTCTAAATTTTTCTTGTTAAATATTCTAGTCACCCTAAAGTGCTTTAAGAGCATTGATTAATCCATAGAAATACCATAAATAATGATGAATCATAATACTAAACAAAAATATTTATGCTTGGAAGAGTGAGCATCTCTGCTTCTGGTAGCTTCATTACTTGGCTTCTTTTTCTGACCTGAATTGCTGGTGTAGCACCATCTGTGATGAATGCTGAATCAGAGCAGGCTTAAAGGCCTTCTTTAGCCGTGTGATACAGGAACTTCGTGCCGGGGATGTGGCAGGGAGAGTTAGTCTACTGCAAGGTCACTCTGGGGATCCAAACAGACTTGGGCTGGATTTGGTCCTTGTTTGAGGTTTTGATTGGAAATGCTTTGAAAAAAAAGGGGGAGGGTGTGATTATTTCCCCTATTGTGCTTCCTCTTACTTGGGTGGGATAAAGTATTCCCAGTGCTTAGCCTCTGGGGGCCTTACTCTTACAGGAAGCCTTGTCTTCATGAAAGTAGAAGGTGCATTAGCTTTCATGTGGCAAAACTACTGGAGACAGGCTATGGCTTGAATATCAGTTAAAAGATCAAAAGTTCCATAGTTTTCCCAGGAGCCTTGATACTGAGCTGATAATATGGAAAAAGTACTTCAGAAGATCTCACCTCATGTGTGTTAATTATCGCGTGTTTTTTAAATGCTGATTAGAGCCTGTTTCTTTAATGGCAAGGGGCTGCCCCTTGGGAGGAAGGATGGCAAAGCCTGGTCTAAGTGTTGTGAGAAGGTGAAACCTCTCTCAGTGCTTTCCTGCTCCCCAAGTCTCAAAGGAGAGACCATGGCCATGGTCAGATGAGTAGGAGTGCTCTGGGGATGCTCTCGTGGTGCCGGAGAGTCAGCAGGCATGTGGCCGTGCCCGAGCATCCCACCGGAGCCTTGAGCATCCCACCTGAGCCTTYGGGATCGTTCAGAGAAGCGCCTGTCCCCAGGGGATTTGAGTTCTGCTCCCGCCTGTGAAGCGAGCCCCCTTCTTTTCAGCCTGAACGTGGCTTTGTGTGAAGAGAACAAAGAAACATGAAAGGCCGAAAGTAAAGCTTTTGTGTGGGAGAGGGAACAAAGTGTGCCTGCCTCGCTCTGCTCTGCGCCGGCGGATGAGTTTCTGGCCCCTCCAGGCTGCGGGACCCTCACATTTAAAGGTACAATCTGCCAAAAATAACATCAAGGGATTTCCATGGTTACAAAGACCACCTAGGACGTGCTTGGGTTTTCACTAGAGGCGGTTTGGGGTGACAATTGCAGGCCTCGAGCCTCCCAGGCTTTGGATTTCTGTGCAGATCCAAGCTATGCAGCATGGGCTGAGCTTTGATGTGAGCCAAGGTGGGTTTCAGATGTCTGGTCATCTAAGTGGTACGGCTGAGCGATTTCGTGCCCAAAGTACGTGAGCCGGACTCTTCGGGCCGGTTACCTTGTGGAGGTCAGGCAGGAGACAGATTCCCTTTTATATTTTGTCCAGTGACAGTTTTTCCTTTTTATTACATTTGCGTGTTAATGAATAGCCCCAGCAATAATAACAAGGTACCTGAAGGGACAGAAAGCAGAGGTGGGCAGTGAGGCATTGGATACTTATGCGGTGTGAGGTCTCTGTCATAGGGGGAATGGGTAATTACAGGGCTCATTAGAAGCTTRCTGTCACTTAATGGCAACGTCTGCAAAATGTACTTGTAGGCAGAGAAGCCCAGACTTAGACATCTCTTTGTTGTGGAAGAATTGCACCACACTGTGCTGCTTTAGGTAGCTACAGCAGTAGACCGCCTAATACGGRTCATCTTACGATGCATATCCTAAGAACTGGAAAAGTATGAATGCCCTGAAGGCTTGGTTGGTAGGAAGGCACTTCTCTTGGCTATTCTCTCGGAGAAGATCCAGGCTGGGCACTTGCAGGCCCAGCTCCCAGCAGGGTTAAATAAATGAATACGTTTATTCCTCACCCGTGTGGCTTACAGGTGGTAGAGATGCTCCTTGGCCATGCCTGGCGAGGGGCTTTGGTGGTAGTGTGCTGTCTGTTCACCAACTTCAAGTGATGCACATGCAGCATATCTCAACTTCTAACCCATGTCATGAAAGACCATGAAGAAACGCAGCATGAAGGCAGCTTGGGTTTGGGTGCGGTTTAGAGGCGCACGTGGGGAGCGGAGCTGGGGACTGGGAAGGSGCTGCTCCGACGTGGCTGGTCGTGCCTTTGCCGCGGTTGCCGATTGCCGTGTCTGTGTGCTGGGATCGCTGTGTGGTGTGCGGCTGTGAGTTGTAGGGTGAAATTAAGCTGGTGACAGTTGTAGACAGAGGGAGAGAGGTAGAGCCGCCTGTAATGACGGCCTTGCAATAAAGACGCTTTAGAGTTAATCCTCCACCATCTGTCTTCATTCTCCTAATAACCCACTCAATCAGATGCTGCAGACTGTTTGTTAACATTCAGAAACAGATACATAATCGGGAGGAGGGTGCTGTTTATTCACTAGGGGCTGGGTTCCTCCTCAGCAAAAACCCTCCCCTGGCCACGGGGCAGTTCAGTGGAAGCCAGGGTCCTTGGACACGATCTGCCTAAAACCGAGGTCATGCTGAGGCTAGCAGTGAGATGCTTTTCCCCCTGCTTTTCCCAAGCCTTGTGCTAGCTTGGCTCGAGTTGATTTGGAGGGAGGGGGATAGAAAGGTGGTGTATACGATGTGGCTCACCTTAGTCCCGTCCCATTTCCCACCCCGAAAGCAAGGCRCTCAAAACCTAGCCTGAAAACTAGGACTGGATTTCTGTTCCCTCTTCCCCTTCCCCGTTCGATCGTCTTCCTTTTCCCAAGCTGAAGGTCTCCGGTGGGCAGCGCAGCCTTCGCAGGCAAGAGCTGTGCTGCAGAGTCCCTCCCTGCTCGCCCCGGCGTGCTTGGCCTCTGCTCGTCCCCTGTTTGTGGCTGCGGGCCCCAAGTTGCGCTTTCTCTGCTCTCCTACGAGGTGGCCGAAGACTGGTGGTGTTCAGATGTTGGTCCTGCTCCTGGGGTTTTTTTTTTTTTTTTGGTCTTTCTCTTTCCTGTCGTTGACTTCTTGCCAGATCTAACTCGAGTCATTAGCAAGCGTCACTGCAGCAATTATGGCACTTTTTGGCTGCCATTCATAAAGCTACAAACGGGAACGATTAAGCGCTAAGAGGTGTCAGCCTACTCCTGCACCACCTGTTCCCGCCAGCCGCCGGCTGCTAGAAGGTGCTTGCAACCCTCTCACCGCTCGCAGGCAAGCGAGAGCGTGGCAAGGCAGCTCGCTCCCTCCCTCTCGCCTCCCTTTTCCGGTGCTTCTCGGGCTCTGGTGTCATCCTGCATCGTGGGCAGGTGGTGGCCGTGCAGGACGTGGTGATAGCGGGGGCGGCTGGGATTAGGGGTGGGTACAGGACCGGTGCAGCACGCTCCTCCTGGACAGRCTGAGGGATGTGGGAGAACGATCCGCGTTGGGGGATGGTTGATCTCCCCCTCTTCAGCTCCCTGTTGGGCTTATATCCCTGCTTTGCTCACATCCATGCCATCAGTCAGGGACAGGCACCAGGCTAAAATCTGTATCTTAATCTCCAGGCAGTTTCCTCCAGCTTGGCTGCTGTAGCTATGAGCACCAGCTAGCATGCCAGGAGAGGTGTTTGTGTTAGTTATCTCTGGCAGGAGGAAGCCACCCCATACATCATGACTGGGAGCAGAACTTGGCTTCTGGAGCGTTTGCTGCGTTCCGGGTGTCTCAGTTCACTTCACAAGGTGCTGCGATACAAGCAGCCATTACAGGCTGGGCTGTAGCTTCCACGTAGCAGCGGATGCAGCTCTGTGTTTGACTGGGAGAGGGTGTTGCTTAGCAAATAGTATTTGCTGGCTAATGACAATGGAAATCTGTTCAGAGGAGACCGAATCCAAGGCAGGAGATATTTCTCTGAAGGCCACGTGGACGTTGTGAGGCTGTTGGGTAGCATAAGAAAAATCTTGGAGTCTGGGAGTTTGGTTTGGACTCTGAGCTGAAGCTGSTAAAAGCAATGGATGGAGGTCCCAACAGGGTGAGATGCAGCCCCCAACCTCTGTTGGGCTTAAGGCGCAGGTCGGGGTTGACCCATGACAGTGATGGCCCAAATAGAGGAAGAGCTGCCAACCTGCTCTGTTTTTCCRGCTCTGCTCCTCTGCAAGATGGTTTGTGTCCCTGTGCAGCCATCGGGGCCTGGGACTAGTAGGGATATTTCAGATCAGCCTCCAGCCTGCCTAGCGCAACAAGCTGCCCACTTCTGGCTTCTGTTATCAGCTGTATTTTCACACTCACGAACTGCAAGCAGCGTAGCTTTGGATGGGTTTTTCTACCTTTAACGTCTGTGTATCTCTRGTTTGCAGATAGGTTTCAGCCCTGCTAGATACAGGGAGAGAATTGTGCCTGCATATGAAAGCTGTTTTTATGGCTTATAATTATCTCGTAGCCATCCTCACAATAATTATAGTGCCTACATTATTAATAATTAGAATTCCAGTCCTTGTCACAGATCACAAGATGGAAAGGAGGCTCAACCCAGGGTTTGCATAATGTACCTTGGTCTAAACTGAGTAATTGGTAAAATGGTGGAAATYGTTATTTTTCCCCATTCCTTGATGCTGGAATTAGTGAGATATTAGTGCAATTAGCCAGTGCTTCCATTTGAGCCTGCAATCATTTAGTTTGTAATTTAGAATAAATGTAAAAGCCCACTTGTGCTGCTGAACAGATTATTTGTCCTGTTTAAAAGTATCTAATGGGGTGGCTGTCATCTAAGCAAGATACATTTGACCTATTTCAATTTGTTTCCCTGTTAATCTGCTATCTGTTTTCCTGGATCTTTTTTTAATAAAAACATAAAGAAGTGGGCGAGAGAGACCAARGAGGGAGAGAGAATAGAAGCGTTATAGATCTGGAGTTCATCATAAGCCAAAGTAACTTGAAATCAAGGCTGTTAAACTGCACAAAGCAATAAAAAGAAAACACTATTTGGAGATCATTTAAAGGGCCGAGTGACTTGTCGATGAAAGGTTGCTCTATTCGACCRGTTCTTAATAGCTTCTCAAAGGGAATCTGCAGCTTTTGCAAGAGTGAAGGCTGCAGATCCTCTTGCAGCTGTTCTGTTGTGGGAAGGAGTATTTAGGAGCAGGGTGTTGGGGTGCAGCAGCACCCAAGTCCAACACCCAGAAAGCCAGAGAGCTGAGGAGAGGAGACTGCTTTAAACCTGATGCACCTGGGTTCAGGCTTTAAAAGATGCCTTAAGCACTGGGGCCCTGGATATGCAGGTAGATACACAGGCTGTGTGTTGCGTGGTGGAGCAGCATCTAGCGTTCAGTTCAGTCCCACCCGGCTCTGACCGTACCAGCTTGCCATCCTGCTCCTTCGGTGAAGGAGACGGCCAACGAAGAAACTCAGTGCGTTTCCCTCCCGAAGGCTGAGCAGCCGTTAAACGCCGTCTCTCCGTCATGCCCCATCTTACTGCCTGGGGAGAAACCAGCTGGGACTCTGGGATGGAGCTGCTGCCGTTTGGGGAAAAACAGCTTGTTCAGTGGAGCTGGCTGCGTTTCTGCTCCAAATGTCTCTCTTGCTTGGATCCCACTTCTGCCTGCAGTAGTTCAAACCAGGTTCAGCAAACATTTCCAGCCAGGAAAATGTCCTGTTAGAGTATGGCGCTAAGACACAGTGGCGTATCTGTGCCACCATTAGCAGCCCAGCAAGGCAGTTGCAGCCTCAGAATTACGTGGATTTATAGGGAGACATAATCTGAGTTAGGATCTTGCAAGTGGCCTTACATCTGCAACGGCACAATCTGAGCGAGGGTCCCCCATGCTCTCAAGGATAAATCTGAGCCAAGCCCCCCCATCCCCACAAAAGATGACCTTTCTCTTCTACAAATGCCAAGAGCAGCCTCTGTGCTCCTGGGTACGCACTGGAGAAGCTGAGATTTGACTGAGTCCTTTGGCCCACTGGTGGAAAGCTCCCATCTTTCAAGACCTGGATGTTGCAGGGGACCAGGCCTTTAATGCRTTATTTTGGTTAGTGGAAGCAGTGGTCCCCAGCACCTTACATGTGGCCATCTGAGGTGCTGCCCACCTGCCTGGGCAATGAGCAGGACCCCTTGGTGTTCAGTCTGCAGCCTGGGAACAGGATTGCCTGCAATGCATTCCTAAAAGCTACAGGATCCCTGGCATGAGATCTAGTGGGGTCCGTTGTAGCAGTGGGTCCTTCACTAGCTGATCTCCAAAGCTGTCTGCAGGGTGCGGTGCAAATGTAGCATTGCCACCTCAGCTGCTGTCATCACCAGTAACAGCTCTGTCTCCTCGGGGGGCTTGGCAGCTCTGTGATAGGGAAGCTTGCTTACCCCAAGTGTTGTCACTTGTGTCTCTCTAAGAAGACRCAATTGCGATTGATTACGGAAGGCATCTCCTATATACGCTGCATCGAGCCTTTTGTTCTTTATCTGAYAAAGGCATTTGAGAAGGAAGAGGGGAGTGGATGGAGCAAGCTCCCTTGTTAAAGAGGCGTTCTTATCAGCAGAGGTCTCATTGACCTCTCTCTGATGCTTTGCTCCGCTGTTAGGCAAACAAGGCGGGGATGTAAGTTAAACTGGAGGAGGAAACTGCAAATAAGCTGTCTCTTGTCTAGTGTTGGGGAGGACTTCACCTGGGTTGGGTCAGCTGGAAAACTGGGTAAAACGGTCCAGCCCCTCCTGTCACATCTAAGGCCACCGGAGTTGCTCGTAGCAAAAGGTACATGCCTGATTTGCTGCAGCCCTCTGCCCCTTTGGAGAGCAGGAGCCGGGTTTCGTCCTTGATGCTCCGGTTGTTTGGAGTGGTTGTGGTACATAGCTGAGCAACACTGCTGGTTATAAATCTGTTAAAAACCTTATGCTTTTTATGGCAGCRGTGGTATTGTACCAGTTAATGGTCTAAGGGTATAATTTTCTATATTGATTTGAGTAGAGGTCCCCTGTGGAAAGTTATTGCTGTGTGATCTTAACTAAATGAATGCAGTTACTTCCTCACTCCCTGCATACTAGCTGAGTGTGTTCTTCCTCAGCTAGTGTAAAATAATTCAGTCACTTCCTTTTCTCTTAAATCTGCAAGCRTGTATGAGAGAATCTGAGATCATGTGGAACCGGTGCCATTCCTCTGCAAGGGATGAAGGGCCTCTTAAAGACATTTAAGGGATCTGAGAAGTTAATAGACATGGATAAATATCTAGGAGGGATTTAGAATATCTTGGCTATTTAAATTCTGTTGTACTTGTCTTCCTCTTTAAGTTCTTGCTCACATTTATTGTGAGATGTGCATGTAAGGAAGATGGCAATCTGTTCAGAAAAGCTTGCCCAGTAAAATGCATCTGAAAAAGGGCAGAGTTAAGGTTATATGCTTCACCTTAGACTGAGTGTCTGTCATTCAGTGTTGCTGTCTTTACTGGGTTTGGGATTGTTTATTTTTAAAGTGTGCGTGGGGGGGAGTATGATTTAAAGGAGAGGCAAGCGTGCTCCATCAGGACAGTGACTCTGTCTTTCCTCATCTGTGCACAGCCTCCAGGCTACCCTCAGTTTCCCTCCAAGCGTGTGTATTTATTGACAGTTTTCCCCTCTCTGCAGAGCTGTTGCAATAGCCCAGGGGTCTGTTTTTTAGCTTTCCTTCCTCAGTGTCTGTGGGGACCGTGCCAGAGAGGTTGCTGGCAGACTGTATTTCATAAGGAATACAGGTCACCCCGTTGACTTGGTGTCCACCAGACCAGAACCTGGACATGCGGGTCTGGCTATACCATTAAGTCAGATCCTGATGATGCCATAAATCCTCCTGTAAGCTCTCCTTGTGTCGACGCAAGGGCATGATTGTGTGGAAGCCTCCAACTTCTCAGTGTACTTGGAAGCCATTGCTTCCGAGAAAAAGACGAAGACTTTGATTCAGGAAGGGGACAGGTGGGTGGCAGCATATGCCTACCTAGGCCTGGAGAAAGGAAGAGCTCCTTCCTGCCGGTGTTTGGAAGTCTTCCTTGGGCACAGCCACTGCAATGCAGTACCGCTTTCTGCAAGGCATTGCAGCAAGGAAACGCAGAGTTCGTGGCAGTCGTGGCCTGCCTGGTGCAGATTGCTAACCTCGCTCTCGTGAAGGGCCAGGGGACACGTGCGGCATATCTGGAGCTATAGATTCCTAGACTGGAGCAATGAAGCAGTACCAGCTTACCGTAGCTTAGAGTATCAATTAAAACTGATGCAGTCTTGTAAGCTGCACTCGGACGCAAGCTCTGTATTGATGAACAGCCAGGCTTGCCACTGAACGGGCTCTCAAGCCAGCAGAAATAAATCCACTGCACACAGAGTTGTGAGCAGAGACTTGCTGTGGCCGTGGTTAGAGTACTTCCAGCGAAAGCTAGGCTGCAGGGTGGGAGCTCAGGGGGGATTTTCGTGAAGCTGAAGCCTTTCTAGTGATGCGGGCATATGAGTCTTTGGTCGTGCTGCCGTGCTATGCTATAACGGGGCTCAGATCAAATAGTTTTGAGCCTCCTTTTCTCCACTGGTTTCTTTGCGTGACTTTAGGCCACAGAACATCATCTCTGCCCCATGCTCTCAACCTGTAAGATGAAAGTCCTTTCTCASTGAAATTCTGCAAGATACTCTGTGTTTTACAGATATAATGAAAAATTGGAAGAAATGGTATGTTTCAGGCCAAAACGCAAAATGAACCTGTTTCCATTCCTCAGTGAAGTGGAACTTGGTTGGAGTTGCCTGGAAGGTATTGCAAAACTCCCAGCCAAATAGCTTGCTGTGTTTGGGTTGGCATTTTTTTTAATCCTTCTAAAAATCCATTCTTATCTCAAGGAAATGGCGAAATTTTGTTCTCAACSTATCGAGTTGAATGTTGCAAGTCCAGTTCTTTTTCATCCCAAGCTATTTGCTGCGTCTGGCCAAACCCTGCCATCTGTATTCAGTAAATAAACCCGCAGCGCGCTAGCAGCCTTCAGGGTGAGGCTGATGAAGACAGAAGGAGCCGGCGTGATCACAAAACTGAAGGACAGGTAGAGAGTATGTTTGAGGGAGAGCGCGACTGAAATTCCCTTTGGCCGGGCAGTCAACGTGACAGTTATTTAACACTCGAGGCTGCTCCTTGTTCCTGCACAAAGAAATGAACTTCAACCACAAACCTTAAGTTACCTCCAGTGCAGCAGCAATCTCAGTGCCGTGTGTGTGTGCGCGTGTGTGTGTATATATATATATATATATATATATATATATATATATATATATATATATATATACACACGTAGTACACACACACACATGAACATATGCTTTTAGGCCCAATGTTTGCTCCCATAAGTATATACTCGATCTATAAATGCATTAATGGGTCTAATCTTAAAGCACATCTAGACGTATACATTGAGAGTCCTCCTACTCCCCCACTCTTAACAAGATGAAGGTTTTATGTAGATGGGGGAAAGAAAAGGGAAGTGAAATGTTCGGTGACTAATAATCTTCATCAATATTCATGAGAGACAGTATGCATTTTGGGCTTTAAAATGAAGGAAGAAAGAAATTGACTTCTTTAGAAGCTAAATGAAATATTTAGTTTGACCTGGAGATAAATATGCCAGGTCTTTGTTGCCAGCAGCTTCGCGCAGCATTCAGTTGAGGAGCTCCCGGAGAAGGGGCCCGGCGGAGGTTTCTGGGAGCCAGCGCGGCGGCGGCAGAAGCCTTCAGCTGACGACCKCCGGCATCTAGCGCAGCCCGGGCTTCAAGTGGGGAGGCGATCCCTGTCGATCCGAGTGGCAAACGGAAGAGGGAATGTGGAATAGCAACACGGGGCAGGGGGGGGCCACGGCGGTGAGGCTGCGTTAGGCTTGGGCTATCCCAGATGCCCCCGCTGCCCTCCCGCTCTGTCCTTCCTAAAGCAGAAAATGAGCCTGGTTGCACTTAACTTGATGGTGAAACGTGCAGCCCCCCAATACCTGAAGGTAGATACTACCCCCCCACCTTGATGATCCATTAGCTGTGGTGGGGAGGAGAAGGAGAGGAAGAAGGCTTTTTCTTTTTCCTCTGGAAAAAAAAAAGAACTATGATCTGTTTTTTTTTTCTTTTTTTGTCAGAAGGATGTTGCTCCAGATTTGCAGCCATTTTAGTGGAAGGTAGAAAGATCGCCAGGATTTTAATAGAAGACGTGATTGCCGAAAGAGCAGGTCGGGTCTGCAAGAAAGGTTTTTTCCTCCGCGCTTCCCCCCTTCCAAATCTTTCCGTTCTCTGCAAGTTGCCCTTGTCTCCTCTGCAGGCCTCCTCTGCCTTCAAGGCTCCTCCTTTTCCTTTCCGTGCCATCCCTCTCCTCGCCGGAGTGACAGCTGTCCCACCCCCGCCAAGGTCGCTCGCCCTTGAGACCATCGCTGATCTGCGCCCTGATAGAAGGGCCCGGTATTGACTTTGGCTTCGGCTTCGTTAGGCGGCAGCCTCATTTGTCAACTTGTTTGTTTCGATAGCTGCTTGGGAGCAGCGTGCGGGGCCCGCGAGCCCCTCCTCGCCGTGCCGTGGCGTTATTCCAGCCTTCACTCCCTTTCCAAGGGTTTCCAGGCAAGGACGTTGCAGGTGGCCCTGCGCTGTCCCTTCCTTCTCGTTAATCGATGTCGCCGAGGCTTTAAGCAAGGTTAGATGCAGTCGGTTCTCGGAGGGGAGGCCTCTGAAGGGACTTCGGGGCTGTGAGACGCTGCGCGCCGGCGCGTGAATCCGCAGCGCTCCCGGCTGGGAASGCGTGCGGTCGTGCAGGGGACCCGTCTGCACCCGGGGAGCTGGGAGCTGGGGTCTGAGACGAGGTGTCCTGGGGAGCTCCCTTCTGGGGCTTCTCGAGAGCTGGGTGAGGAAGGGTTGCAAGTAATGAAGATGAATTTGTCTTGTCAGCTGTCATCAGGCAACGCATCTGCCGATAATAGTTTCTGGGTTTTATCCAGGTGGCCAAACGAGGTTTCTGTGCAAGGGTTAAAGCTGCGTTTGGTGCTGGCTGTCCTGGACACTGCAGCGTTTCCAGCAGCCAAGAGGGAGCACGGGGAAAGATGTTCCTATCTGTTGCCACGAGCGTTTTGCTTCGGCGGATCCCGGGGTAATAAGGCGTCAGTAACTGCGCGGCTGCACGCGGGCTGCRGTGCGACTCGCGCTGGTCCCCGCAGCCCGGGCAGCGCGGGGCAGAGCCGGGGGGGACGCTCGCGGCGGCGGCAGCAGCGCTGGCATGGGGATTGGAGAAGAAGTCATACGAGGAGACACGGAGGGAGGAAAATTTACACAGTCTGGAGAAGGCTCAAGGGGAGACACAACCAGGCTCTATAAATACCCACAGCAGGAGAAGCCAAGGGAGGAAATTATTCATGGCCTTAGAAGAAGGGAGGACAAGGAGCAATGCCTAAAGCGAAGATGAGAAGTTTGTTTGAGGCCTTGCGTGGAAGGAGAACGGCCTTCAGAGTTGGGCCTCTGACCAAGGTAGGGCAACGCTACGACTCCGAGCTCGGCACCCTCTCCGGCCCCTCTCCGAAGCCCCSCAAAGCCGGTCTCGCTCTCTCCATCTCTCGTACCGAGCTCCGTTTGGTTCCTCAGCAGCTCCRCCTGAGCCGTTTCCACGCGGGCGTCTTGCGCTGAGCGGCCCCCGAGCGCCTCGGCCGGCTTAATAGTACAGATCGGGATGCGGTTGGGCTTACGGCTTGACAGCGAGTTGCCCTCGGACAGGGGCGTTCGCCTTTGCTGGGGGACAACGCTTTAAGCCTGTAGCCTTAGGCGCTCTGGCTCGTTGCTAGTCATCTCTCCGATGAATAATACACGGCCCCGAACGTCTGTCTGCGTACGTCTTCCTCTCCTATAGGGTAATTTAATGTTATCTTTGGGCATCCTGCTCCAGAGATGAAGAGATTGCTTCGAACCTGCAGCCTACAACAACCACAGCCGTTGGTTTCAAACGTCATTAAGTTTCATTATAACAAATAAACACTGCAATGACATTTATAAGTTACCAGAGAGCACAGAAACACAAATATGAAGCAGATAAACTGCATTTGATCCAAATAATTACTGCAGGCAATATCGAGCTTAGGCTGAGCTGGCAGCCGGGTGCCGAGTAATTTATTGGAGTCCGTAAGGCGCTGTGTTGCACATTGCTTTTTAAAAATTATGATGATGGTTATGTGTCTCTCTCTGAGGCCTTAAATAGGTTATGTTTGTGCCTTGCTGAAGGCAGGAAGCTTTTCCTCAGGTCAAAACTAGAGGTGGTGCTGACTGAATGTGCCGCTGTCAGCTAGGTTTGGGACTCCCCTATCTGTCTTCCTCCGGATTTTAGCCTGAGAAAAGGCCTGCATTTGGGTTATGCCATGGTTAAAAGTGCAACRGAAGCTTCTTTGCTCTTTTCCCCAGAGGTTTCTGTCTCCAGCTGTGGACTCCTAAGGTTTCAAGTAGATGGAATCCTTCCAGAGCGCTTTTCCACTGTGTGAGACTAATATTGTAATAATTAAGTTCACTTCCTTCATTCATTTTGACTCAGCCTCTGGTCTGAACTCCAAGCTTTACACTAGCTGCTTGAAACCCCAGGCGAGAAATTCTCGAACAGCAAACCAGAACAAAAACAATCTCCCCCCAAAATGTGAATGCCAGGTGGTCCCCGGTTGTGCGAGCTCTCATGAATATTTGCCTAGCTGTGTAGCGGAAGGAGTTTGCCTGCTCCAGCATGCTTGGGGAGAGCACATCTTGTTAGTGAGCCGTGTGGAGCTTGTCACGGGATGGAAAGCTTCCTCTGGCCTGCAGGCATGGCAGTTCAACTCAGGAGGGGGTTCAGAAACAGCTGGGTTTATTGATGAGCATCTCTCATTACCTGCTAATTAACTCAGCAGGCTAGAATGCACTAATCTTCTCCTGGACTGGGGTTTTCACACGTCCAAGCCATTGACTCTGCAGTGGAGACCATGGAAAGAGAGCTAGTTTAGAGGAAAAAAAATACATTGGAGTCCCATTCTGATGTGGGTCTTTTCTCCTCCGGCAACGAAGCAGAGCCATGGCTGTGTCTGATAACAGCAGGAAGGCATGGGAAGGCATGGTCACTTCTCCTTGGCCTCTCCCAAGGATGCACATGGTTTGATGGAGCACTTCCAGAGCTTTAAGTATTGACAGAGTTCTGATGTCCTCCTTTTACATGTTTCTTGTTTGTACTGGGTAAATCCCAGTCAAAAAGCAGGACCCTGTTGTTGTAGGTGTGGGTGTAGGTCACTGATCTCCTCCATAACAGCTCATTTCTGCTGGAAGTGGTGTTCCTCTCCTAGCTACGCAGTGGATAAATGCACTTTCTAGGCCTTCCCCTGGGTCTGAGGATACTGTGGAGGCAATGAGAGACAGTTTTTATTAGGCCATCAGGTATGAATAGAGAAGTAGATGAGTTTTAAGCAAGCACCTTTTTCAGTAATGAGCATGGGCATGTGCCTGGAATGTTTCCTGCTCAACTAATAATCTGTAACCTTAGTGTCTCTTACCTCCCCCGTCTTTTCCCTAGCACTCTTTGTGTATTGCTTATGCTTAACTTCAGAATTGAAACAAATTATTCGAAAGAACATGAATGTTGCATATTTTTTTTAAAAAAAAAGTGCACATATTTACAATCATTTCTGCTTGGAAAAATCAAAACAAACAATAATTACAGCAGAAATCTGCTAATTCTCACTTCACTTCATCTTCAGACTTGATAATTCACACAACACAACCTGAAGCAATCTCACCCTGCTTCTCAGCTCAGCTGAACAGCAGAGAGCTAGAGCGTATCTTCAGCCTCAGTGAGGTCCTGGATCCCTTTTCAACATCAGTAAGCTAATTTGACCAGGAGTCRCCCAGAAACAGCATAGTTGATGTTTCTTGCAGGCAGTGGCTTCTCAACGCTGCAGTACAATAATAAGATTTGTTCTCATATCTTCCTGCCTAAGAATGTTGGATTTGATGCACAATATGGGTATTTCTGTTTCAGTGGAGGTATATGCTGGAGGGGTTTTGTGTGGGTTGCAGTTGAAGCACCCGGAAAAGTTGAAAACAAAATCCATTGGAGAGCTTGGCCTCTCAGTGCTAGGCTGGTTAACCACATTTTTGCCCGAGTTTCCTGACTTGTAACATGGACATAATGTCTCACCAGCAATGTCTCACCTCAAATATTTTGAGGAGGGGATGGGGGTGTGTATATATATATATATATATATATATAAAATTAAAGCTTATCAGAAATAACCTAAGCTATGGATTAGCTACCAGAAGAACCTTGTTTAAACTAGCAGAAGGCAATGGGGCTGAAATAAAAGCTTGCCATGCAATGGGGTCACTTTCACTGGAACTTTGGTTAAAAGGTGGAAGAACAGGACAGAATGTTTCAGTAGTTTCGGTATTAAACATCTGCATTTTCTGTTCTGAAAAGAATCTTTTTGATTTCTCTCTGTGACTCAAAGTATGTGATAACAGATTCTGAAAAATGAGGATGGAAGTAAAACATTGTGTGACCCAGGGCAAGTTCTTTGGTCTAATTTTCCACCCTGTAGACTGCATAACTTCCAGTTTCTGCTATTCCTGGGATCAGAGCCAGACTTTGAAATCTCAAAATCGTTTGTGAAATGGATTATTCATCCTTCTCCTAGTTTTCCTATTGATGAGTGTCCTGTGTGCCCTCTAACTCAGAGATGAGCTCTCTGAGATTTATAGGACCATATTTCAGAAGAGCAGCCCTAATCTGGGAACAGGGGGTGGACCAAGGGGGTGGACCTAGATGGCGTTTAATCCAGGGAATCACCTGAGAGCTTCCAGAAGGTCACATGGGATAAAGTCTTTGAGGATTTTATCAGGGATACTTTGAGGATCAGAAGAACTAATTTACCAATTTATAACCCAGAATGGAAGTATCTGGTTGCATGGATGGGAGCATTAGGCACAGCCCATCACTTTGAGCGTAAGCTATTTTCCTGCTTTGTGAATTAAAATGGGTATTTTTGCCTAAGACAGGAGTGTCTGTGCATACTCCTGGAGCTGAGAATCCTGCTGATAGCTTTGCAAGTGTGGCCATCAGCTACAAATGGATAGTATGAGAAAAGCACCTGTAGTCGACACGAAAAAGGCTGGCTTGGCTGGAGTTACGGAGGCAGCCCCGGCTCACGTATCAGCTCCCCCGTGAGCATGTCGGGCTGCCTGTTGTGGAGCTGTGCCAGGGCGGCTGTGCCTTGACAGACGAGCAAATGGTAATTTATTATTCCGCGACAGGTTCCTCATGAGCATGGATAACAAAATATTTCTTAGAGTCATTGACAGTTTTCAGTTGGAGCTAGGGCCTCCAGCTGGATCAATGTGAGGAAATCTCTGCCCCTCTGCTAATGAGGCTGAAGCATCTCCTGCCTCAGGTTAGGGATGCTGATCAGCACCACGTGCAGGGTTTTTGAAATAACTCCGGGTACTCGTGGCACAATTGCTCTATGTTTCCAGCAACCACAGGCATGACCCATGTACCCCAAGAAACCTTGGAAGGAAGCTCAGAGCTAACGGCTCTCCTTGGCACTGATCGCAGGGTAACTGCAGCAGCCTGAGCTCTGGGYGAGCTTTGGGCAAGCAAACCCTTGCCAGTGGTGCGGGGAAGCGTGTTGGGGTGCTGAGCTCTGCTGCTGAAGCCGTGTGATGTTGCTGACCAAGCTGGGATGACTCCAGCAGCTCCGYGCCAGGCTCCCTAGCTGTGCTCGTGGGTTTGACTGCTGTGTCACGCACCGCCTAGGGAGAGAGCCATCCCCTGGCGAAGGGAGCTTTGGGACCACGTCAGAGGCAGGAAACTGAGACGCAGAGAGGGTCCACTGCTGGAGCCCCCCACTGCTCCTCCAGTTCTCCTGCTGTTCCCTGCAAAGCCTCGCCTGCATCCTCACCCTTGAAGCACGCCAGCTCCAAGGCAGCCAAGTGTATGAAGAAGAGCCTCTAATGTGCTGATCCTAGTGGCAAAATGCCGCCTAATTCGGTTTGCTGCTTCTATTTCCGACTCATCTTCTGTGCCCCAGAGCTCATCTGTTGTGGGTTTTGTTTTGTTTTCCCCCCCAGTGGTGTCAGCTGGTGTAATTGAAGATAACGCTTCTTCCTGTGAGCCTTTGCTTGATCTGGGCAGCAGGTACATGCTAGCACGTTAAAGCGGAACGGCCGGCAGCCATACGTTCTGATCCTGCATATTCCGTGCGATCCGGTCCGTAAGGTCACTTGAACGTTGCTTTGTGGAGACGGCTTTTTTTTTTCCTTCCTTGATGCAGCACATTAGCTTGTTTTCTATCAGTGCAGCTACCAAGAGCAGGTATTTAATCTCACAAGAGGTAATTCTCGAAGCTGGTGCTGGGAGGAGGCTGCCAATAAATATCCCACGGTAAGTGTACTCTTACACCTTTCCCAATTGGTAGCTAATAACAGAGCAGACGATGACATTTAAGCCCTTTCTGCATGGCTGATCAAACTTCTCACAGTGACTTTGAAAGCAGTGCTGGGATTTCGTGGGGGTATCAAAGCAAGAAGAATACTCAATAGTTCAGATCTCTTGCCTGTGTGACTAATAGACAAAGAGATTTCTGAAAGGTCTAATATCTTACTGAAAATTTCCCTATCTCATATTTGAAGCTACTTAGCGGACACAGTGGGATGCTGATGTTTCTTCTCTAAGCAACGTGAAGAGACTATCTGGCATCGCTGCAGGATGGGCTCCGTCGTCGTGCAAGCAGGCTTGCTCGGAGCCGGTGCGTGGAGGGAAGGTGAAGGGTTATGCAGCGGCGAGGCCGAAGAGCCGTGCGCTCTCTGCGCCTGTCCTTAAACTCAGCCGCGACTGCTGGCGCTGCCTTCCCTGGGGTGCTACCCAAACTAGCAATCTCTTAATCTTTGCGTTTACCTAAATGCAGCCTGCTTCTTCCCCTTGGGCACCAAACAGCTGGCTGGAGATGACGGGGACCATCAGTCTTGGCCTGCTGGGTTGCTCCAAAGGGAAAATGGGTCCTGTCTCCCTGGGCATTTGTGGGTGAAAAAGGTCCAGGCTCAGCTCCCTGCCTTGAGCTAGCAGCCGCAGAAGAGGAGACTCATCTGATGCCAGATCACACAGCTGGTCAGCAAGAAGTGGGCTGCTGCTTGCCTTTCAGTACAGCTGATTCATTCCTTGACTGAGGTTTCTTTTTTTTTTTTTTTTCCTTTTATATTGAATAATTCAACAGCATCAAGCTTGTAGGAGCCACGTGAGCTGGGCTTACATAGTCAACCAACATTACTAAAAAAGGCCAAACTGACATTTTCTTTCAGAGAGTTTCTTTTCCCCTGTAAGGAGCAAAACGGAAGAATGGAAGGCGAATGGGAAAACCCTCGCTGCGCCCCGGGGAGCTCGTGGGGAYGCTCTCCGCGCCCTCTCCTTTTTGTGCTCAGCCGGCCCAGAGCTCACTGCTGTCCCCGCTTGCACCCTCAAGGCCGGCACCTCTGGCCGGGGAGGTAGCCGGGAGGCGAGCAGGCTGCGAAGGCTGCGCTTCGGCTGTCCACGCAGCTGCTGCCTGCTCTCCCTGTKTGCTTTCCTGTGACTGACAATTCCAGAGAGCGGTGTAAATAATGTAACACTTTGTCTGCTTGCTTTTCCTAGTCATCTAAAAATCAATGTCAGCATCTGCGTTAAAAGTGCAGTAGGCCTTCTGCAGGGAGCTCGTTGTCCTTGGCTTGGAGAGAGGACCCATCTGAACGAGCATGGAGAACTAGGCCATTCGTTACAGGAGCGAGACCGGACACTGTGCAGGGCGATGTGGAGGCAGAATCCTGAGCACGTGGTGGGAGAGCACAGGGACGCAGCCACCGCTGCCTCCCCTTCCCAGACCTCTCTCCGGTCATGAGGCAGCTCCGGCTTTAAGCATCATGTAATCGGTCCCAGTGAAACCAGCACTGAGGAGGGCTGAAGTGCTGGGACTTGATGTCAGGGAACCTGGAGGCTGAGGAAGGAAATGAGGGGTGCAGGGATAGGCAGAGAAGAGAGACGACYGTTTTGTACATCCGGTGAAACATCTGGATCTGCTTGTGCCTCTTACAGCTGGGGTTATTTGGAGGTTGGAGCGTAGCAGAGGCTTTACTGCAGTGTTGGAAACTCCCCCAAACATGCTTCCGTTTTTTGTTGTTGCTTTGTCAAGTCAGTAACGTTCATGGAGCTCTCACGTAAGGGAAGGTTTCACCAACTTGATCCTCTCCTTCCTTCCAAACTGGGAAGAAAAGAGAGGAGTCGACGGACTGTGTTTGACCACTCTCCACCCACAGAACCAGCCTTGAGAGGTGGTGTCATCTCCTTCTTCTGAAGAAGGGTCCTCCTAAGGTGATATTCAGGTTTTTATGTGCAGCAGAGACAGGGCAGCCCCTTGGCAATGCTTCTGCATTGTGTCGTGCCCGCTCTGAGCCTGCATATCTGGAAATCCGTACTGGCAGAGGGCGTCCAGGTTTGCGAGTGCCACTGAATCCTGGTRTTTGCTGGAAGTGGCTTCCTCTAGGGCTGCTGCTTGTGGTGTCTCCTCACCATCCAAAATTGCAGAGCTACCTCGGGCATGCTTGTACCGTGCTGGCTCACAGCAGCCACTTGGGCTGCTCGGATTAGTCCCCAGTGCATCGGGACCAAGAGCTGGCTCTGGAGGTGGGAGTAGGGTTTTCTGAAAAGGAGGCAAGGATTCAGTCAGTGCTGGTGTTTTTCCTCCCACATCACCGCTGTTGTCAGGGTAGGACTAGCTGTCAGCGTTGTGGGAGAGGGGCTCCACAAATGGTCCTTGGTGAGGAAAATATTCCACCACCCTTAATCACTGAGCTTTTTATTTCGAAACGGTAATATTTTACGAGGAGCTTCATAGTCCTCCTTCACCACTTCTATCTTCTTCTTGACAAAAAGAACTAATTCTTTTCCAAACACAATGGAAATTCAAAGCTCCACTTACATAAAAGGAGCCATAGTGTCTCCATTTCTAATGAGTCATTGTTCCCTCTCTAAGTCCCTTGCTTCTTATTACAATACTCGCTTCTCTGGGGTAATGAAAATTTAACTATCTGCTGTTCCCTGTTGCCTCCTCTCTTCTTGCAGCAAGTTGTCTGTACGCAGGCTGGTTTTTACACAGGAGGCTGCGAGTTGAAATAATTCAGCCAAGAGCTCGTGCAAACAGATTACAGTCTTCAGAGAGCTTGGAAAGCCAGTCGCTGATTAGGGCTTTGGTGGTGGAAGGAGACTCCAGGTTCTGCTCTGGCGTGGGCTCCCTTGGTGACCTTGCCAATGGTGTTGTGTAGGTGCGTCCCTCAATTTTTGCAGGTTGCAAAACGGGATTTTGGTCTTTCTCACCGTGCRTGGGTGTCGGGCCTTTTCCGGAAAGGAAGACGACGACCGTCGTGGCATGATTTCCCTTGGAAGTCACAAACACAGCAGAGTCTCAGCCTTTGTCTGAAAGAACAAGGCAACATTAAAGAGAAGCACTGAAAAACACAAGCCACAGGTGCCAAATCCATTAAGGAAATATAAAGAGTTCTAAAGTGGTTTTCTCTTTTTTCTTACACTCCTAGGACATGCTTATGACTTCTTAAGGGTCCTGCTTGTGATTTTTGAAAGCACAGTTAGCATTACTGCCTGCTTGCTGTCCTCRGTAGATCCTTTATTCTCCCATTTTGTTCCTGGCACTCAGGATTTCAGTAGCTGCAGGAGGTGCCCCCTGCTTTTGTTTTAGAGAGACTTCCTTCAGGAAGGCAGGAGCACGCTGGGCCAGCAAGCGGGTCAGGCAGTAGTCTGGCAGTGTAAATAGCTCCTCGGGGAGCGAAGCAGWGCCAGCAACCAGGAGAAGATGAGCCTCGGAGATCAAGAGCCTCTCGCGCCTTCCCTGACACCAAAGCCCCATCTACAATAGCGGATCGACCTGCTGCTGACAATCTGCATTCAGCAGAAGGGCAGCTTGAGAGCGCAGATAGGGCTTTGCCGTCATGTTGGAACGTGGCCAGGAGGCATTGTTAGCATCTCATTTACATATCCATTTGCTTTGTTAAAAAAAAAAAATCAGCGATGAATTCAGAGTCCTAATATTTGCTTCTGCTTGGTGCTTCTCCTCRGTTAGATGAATAGCGGAAGATGCTCGCATGAATGCTCTTAGGGGCAGACTTGGTGCCGAGCGACTCCCAGCGACRCTTGCAGGAATCTAAGCATCAGTTGGGTTGTTTCTTTCTGTGCTAGTGTCCTGAGCCCTCATTCTTGAAAAGGGGGAAAGCAGGAGTGGGAATGGAGCAGGACCGCGTTTCCGAGAGCGCGGCGTGTGGGGTTTCGTACAAGCTGCTGCATCGCCGTGCTGTTTGCTGTAGCTGCCGTGGGGCAGCGCTTGCAAAAACTAGGAGCCAAGTGCCCTCTGCATGGCAGGAAGGTGCTGTAGGAGGTGGGAGCAAGATTGTCAGTGGGTGACAGTTAGTCATAGACATGTTGCTTGGACAGTTGGCTAGGTGAATGCAKCAGTCCTCCATGAACTTCGCTGGAGATGGCCGGAGACTGGAAATAGGGATCTTCCAGGACTGCAGCAGACTGGAGTGGTTTCTRTGAGAGACTTCCTACACCTGGCCTCAGGTTTTCAGCTACTGTTGTCTCCTGKTGCAGTGTCCTCCTCTGTCCCCCAAAGTGGCACCTGCTCCACATCTTTGCTGGTCGCTGCCATGAGCCCAGTGCCTGGCCCATGCCCTGTGAAGGAGGAGAACTGACTGTTCCCTTTCGCATGAGCTCTGAAGCTTGGTAATACCCAATAATGCTGCTATTGCTAAACTCTACTTATTGCTGCTTAACCAGATGGAAATGTCTCTGCTAACCTGACATTTTCCCTTTCTTGTAATCCCTGCTGGTCTCAGACGAAGCTTGGAGATAGCTGCAAAGGAAAGCTGCTCCCAGCGAGCCCTTTGCAGCCAGCGCAGCCTGGGAAGGTGATGAGCCTGGAGCTCCATTTGTTGGCTCGGTCACAGGTGGTCTCATCTTAACTCCAGTCTGTACAAGGTTTTGGATTTGGGAAAGTGGGTTATAGTTAGAAGTGGATTTTTTTGGTAAACTCTGTTTGGGGGCAGGGGAAATGGGAAACCTCTGGAGAACAGAACTTCAGGTTGACGTGCRACCACGTTTGTGACCAGTGAAAGGTTTGTTTCGTTCTGTCCKTGGTGTCAAACAACCCTGTTCTGAAACAAAAGCATCATTTTGTAAGAATACGGTAAAAGTTCACATGAAGAATACCAAATTGAAGAGCTTCAGCCCATTTTCTTGTTGCTGAAACCGTTCAGCTTGCCTTTGTGAATCATCCTCTCCCAATCTTCCTATTCTCGGTTATTTTCCGTCAAGTTTCTTATCTCCCTTAAAACTTTTCTGCAAATTACTTGTTCCTTTTACATTAAGACATCAGACAGCTAAAAGCTGTAATATGGTCGGGCCTSTGATCTTCCAAACCCAGTTAAACCCAGTAATCGGGCTTTAAGCTGATTTGAAAGCCCGTTGAGCTCTGCCTTCGGTACTCTTTTATTTTTTTTCATCTGTGATTTACGGAGAGATGATCCTGCTGTGGAGCAGGGACGGGGCCAGGTAATGCTCTTAAGGTCCTTACCATTTTTTTTTTCGTCTGCTGCGGCTGAAACCGAACCAGCGGTGTTTGTAGCAGAGATGAAACCTTGGACAGAAAACGGTTTCACGTAATAATTTTTCACATTCAACAAACAGAGGGACGGAAAAAGACAGGAGACATATGCTGTGTTCTCACTCTAATTTTCCATGGCCGTCAGCTGCTCTCTAAAACAAATCAAGAAACAAAAAAAAACCCCCAAAACGGCTTCATTTCCAAGAGCAATTACAAATGAAGTCTCTGCTTAATGGACATTTGCAGAGGGCATGGACACCACTTTGTGTTTCTGCTTTCTCATTACGACTCTTGCAGCTCCCAGCTGACAAGCTGATAATTCTTGCCGATAAAACAATCTTTTTTGGTTATTGCTGCATTCCAGCGCTGTCCCCGCTTGCCCGACTTGCCTTGAGAATTGTCAAGATTACGGAGTGAGCTGTGAAAACATAGTTAGCGGGTGGAATATAAAAAAAAATAATAGGGCAAAATGCTCACTTTTTCCCCTTCCTGATTTTCTCTCTCCCTCGTCCCTGCTTTTCCCTCTTGTTTTGGTAGCGCCTGTCCTTTGTGAGTCCAAATGAAATATCTAGCGGATTAGAAATTTGATTTCCTAGGAAACACTAATCTTAATTTGGAATAGCAACTGTTTCTCCTGGTATTGGAAGCCAATGTGATTTCTAATGTGTCTCCTAGCGAAAAGAGCTGGAGTCTCATCAGGTCGCTCAGTAAACCTGCCGAGCTGTGCCTGCAGCACGCGCTTGCACCGAGATCTCCCACTGTGGCTTTTTGGGGGGCACGTGTGATGAAAATAGTGAGACTTCCCTGCAAGTACGTGGGTGCTGCAGGTGCCGGGAGCTTTGCAGTAGCTGGGATAGCTGTGCTCGAGGTGCACATGAGGTCCCTGGGTGGTGCAGGGAGATTACAGCAGTGCCGGGAGTGCTTTTTAACCTGATGTACGTACACCAGCAAAAATCTCCCCCCCCAAAAAAAGAACAGAAATCTCTATTCTTTCTCTAGCTGACCAGGAGCAATTTTAAGAGAAGCTCAAATAAGTTAAATCAAAACATAAGTGTTCACGCGGGGGCTTACGTTGGTTTAGCTGCATGGGTTCGGAAGTGATGTAGCTTTGTGGCTTTGCCCTGTAGGGGCAAACAACTCATTTGGAAACCAGTTTATTTGCAAGAGCTTGTGTCACACTTAACCTTGGTTTAGGATTAATCATCAATCGATGATTAAATTGAGTAAATGTAAATCAGGATTGAATTGATTTAGGGTGGTTCAAATGGAGACTGTCCTGGTTTAGCAAAATTGATCTGAAAGAGAAACTTTTTCTTTAACCCAGTACTTTTCTGTGCATTGAACTGATGTTCAGCGAAGGAGTGTGGGCTTTYAATTCTGTGCCTGTTACAGGGCAATAATTCGCACACAGCAAGGCTCCTGATCTTTAAAACCCCTAAGGCAGTACAGTAAGTTACTGTCCGATCACCCTGCCTTTCTTCCAGCTTTGCTCCGTGTCGAGAGTAAAAGCAAGGCTGGCAGTGCTGGCAAAGCGATAGCAATAGGTAGCAAATAACCAACGTGAAAAACAGCACGCTCGAGATGTCCAGGTATCAGCAGAGCAGCCTGGAATGGCGTTACAGCCTTTGACCTTCCGGCATGGGGCAGGAGCAATACCTGTACGTGCTAGTTACAGCGCGACAGGCTGTCTGCCTAAGGCGTCCCGGACGTGTATTTGGGTTAGGATCGCTTTTTCAACATTATTTCTTGCTTTTGCAATGTTTGCTTTGCACGCTCACCTCCGAGAGGATGGAGCGAGCCAACGCTGTGCTGGCCCGTGCCCTGGTCTGCGCTGAACCACGAGGACCTTCTGTATGGGAACCTGAGATTTCCACGTTGCCTGGTGGAAAAACAAAGCACCAATTTTGAGAGGAAAAAAAACAGAAGGATTTAACATTTTGAATGTATTTCAGTCGCAACAAAGCCAAGCAGTATTGATGCTCTTCAGAGCGAAAAATAAAAAAATAACACCGCTACTTAGCAAACCCTGATGGGCAATGAGAAGTTTCAGTCACTTCCAAGACGTGAGACATTTGAGCCACAGCAGGAGATGATCTGAGGGCTATTTTGAATTTCCACTGTGTCACTCAGGGGGGTGACGAGTGAGGAGAGGAGGAGATGATAGACCACCGTATTTAGCCCATCTCTGTCAACCAGGATGGTAGATGTCATGCTTAAGAGCTTGACTGGATTGCTTGTTTGCTTAAAGATGAAACTTTAGCAAAAAGGAATGATGAACCAGGGCTATTACTTCCTTCTCTCCACAGATTCGTGTGAAGCTTCCAGCAAATACTGATAGGTTATGCTTTGAATCTGGGAGAGGAGCTAATAATAGCTCTTAGCATAAGTAAGAGCTACAGAATTCAGCCTCAGGTTTGTGATGAGGCTGACGCAGGAGCATCTTGGGCGGTTGCATCCCAAGACATTGCACTGCACAGAAGACATCCCCTGAGAGCTAACGACTTTGTCTCTCTCTGTCTTGTCCCCATCTCCAGGTCAAGCCTCTTCCTTCACGCAGCAGCCGCAGGACCAGGTGGTGATAGCGGGGCAGCCCGTGACACTGCTGTGTGCCATCCCCGAG
This sequence comes from Rhea americana, assembly GCF_003343005.1. Lineage (NCBI taxonomy): Eukaryota > Metazoa > Chordata > Aves > Rheiformes > Rheidae > Rhea > Rhea americana. Next base: position 159,657 of record NW_028186518.1, on the reverse strand, counting down.
TATAATGGCATCGTGCTGTGGATTAAAGATGGGCTGGCCCTCGGAGTTGGACGGGATCTTTCAAGTAAGCCCCACTGCTAGTTCTGCCTAAAAGAGGAAAACGGGAGGTCACCCAGCCAAACGCTGCAGGTGCAGCTGCCTGGGCAGATGAGATTTTTCCTCCTAGGTAACTCCTAAATTGTGATTATATATTAATCRCTATGTGGACATTGCATTTTTCACCTATTGGGAAAAAAAAAAACTGCTTGCAGTAGGTCAGACTAGAATCTAGTTTGTCTTWAAGAACCTCAGATAAATACTTTGTTTTGAAAATAACAAATGTTTTCATGTTGCATTGACTGAGAGTCTTCCAGCTGACCCAAACAAAAGTGTTGGAACTTGCAGCAGACAGAACTTCAACGCTATCTCAAAACAAAGCAGTTTATTTCCCATGGGGATAACCCAACCCTTTAGAAAGCCTTGCTTTGGTTTTGGTTGATTTTTTGAAACAAAAAACACTCAACAAAGCAAAACAAGGGAACATTTATTGGTTTCTAGGTGCCCTGCTTTTTAAAGCRCAATGGCTCCTTTTTTTTTCTCTTTCCTTTTTTTTTCTGCGTATAATTATTCTTTTCTCTGACTTGCCTGAGTGAGCAGTCTCCTCTTCAAATGTTTTTCAGAGCTCTGTGCCATAACTTCTACACACATTAGAGAGCTGATCTTTCCCTACAAGACCTTGCAACATAAACGGGTAACAACAGCTCCACTGGAGTATGTAGCTCCTGTGAATGACTTCCACAATTAACAGAGCTGGGGCTGCTTTAGCAAGAGGAACTGCCAGCTCGCACGATACCGGCTCAGCCAGTCGTCTAATTAGCTAAATACAAACAAACCTATCATTTGTATTTCTTGCGGTTCAGGAGAGCAAATCCTGCTGTTGATAGCTTGCAAAACAACAAAAACACAAGCGTGTGCCAGGATGCCTGAGTTACATAGCGCATTAATCATCAGTGCAGGGAAGGATGGGGTGATGGCATCCTTCCTTCCGCGGGGCTTCAGATGTCTTGCAAAACGAAGGGCAGCCTGATCAGGGCTGTTGGTMCCTTAGCAGGCCCTTGCCCAGACTTAATACATAGGCTTAATAGTGGAATTATTCAGCACAGGAACGTGCACAAAAGCAGACTCAAGTCAGGGCTTGAGGGCTTACAGCATCTCCTGCCTGACCCCTGGAATACTTTGAATTAAGGAAATCCCGTGACAGGCCCCGGAGGAGCTGCGGTGCTGGGATTCCTAGTGGAAGTGCTTGTTTTGGAGTGTGGGGTGCATTCGCCTGTAGGGCAGTAACTGCCCAAAGTGGGAGAACAGTTCTCCACTGCATGGCAGCTCAGTGCCAGTCTGCTATTTGCACATCGAGTTGCCTTTCAAATTTAGCATCACTTTGCAAGAAAAACCCTATTTCAAGTTTTACCCGTCCCACAGCCAAGCAGAGGCCTTTCTCCACCTGCAGCTCTGAAGGTTGCCTGCGAAAGGCCTCTAGTGYTACCTCTGAAAATAGAGGCGAGCACTGATTTATGCCAAGTCTATCCCATTTCTAGGGGTTGGGGCAACTGCTTTTTCATCGGTAGTTCCTTTTTAACTCTTAGAGCAAAAGCTGTAGTCTTTCTCTGAATCTGGAAGGTTCCTCCATCTTTTTGGGCCAGCAGTCAAGGCAGAGAAGAAGCTACCAAGCTCCTGGACATCAAGACAGAGGCCCTTTGCTGCAGGAAGGCTTGGGACTGTGTATCCTTCACCTTAGCAGTCATCTGGCTGCCTGTCTGCTAACTCATGCTTTGTGCCTGCAGGTTATCCACGCTATCTGGTTGTAGGAGACCATCTCTCTGGAGAGCATCACTTGAAAATCTTGAGAGCTGATCTCCAAGATGACGCCGTCTACGAATGTCAGGCCATTCAAGCGGCCATCCGATCCAGACCAGCCCGGCTGACTGTTCTCGGTAAGTCCCGTCTCACCGTCGGTTGGAGATGATTTGTTTTCTCATCTTCACGGTCGCAGTGAGTGGCTTTGTGAGAAASTGTTTTGTTGCTCGATCGAAACACCTGGAGAAGAACCTGTCGTGGGAGCACTGGGAGTGCGTCAGTAGTTAAGCTTTGCCATGAGCAGCGCAGGAGGATGTTGCACGGGATTGCAAGCAGGAGGCTTCCTCCAGCATCTTGTAAGGACCCTTGGGGCCCGGGAGTTGGAGGAGTGATGCTGGCAAAGGTAAAGGGCTTCGTTGGCAGGCTGGCAGAGTACGTGTGGGTATTCGTCAGGGGTGCTGGGAGAAGCAGGCTGCACCAGTGAAACCTCCCAGTATGGACGTGGCTCTGGAAAAACTGATTCAAATGGTACTTTTCTTGAAAAGTTTTGATAAAACCCAGAGTGTTTCCTGTCAGTATTTCTCCCAGCCATATTCTGATCATTCAATCCAAAAACTGGATTTATTTACRTTTTTTTTAAGTTTGTTTAAACTGCAGTTTGGGTTTTTTTCTTGTTTTTCTTAGTCAATTTTCAGGAAAAAGGAATTTTCTTGAAAAAAGATCCAAGCCAAGAATTTTCGTGCTTTTAGTTGGGTAACGTCTCTTATCTGAACTAATTAGTTTCAAGCAGCTGAAAACGTTAATTACGGAGCCAGCTGTGGCTGAAGGTGGACCTCACTGGAGCCTGCGTGTCCCGGAGGAAAYGGCTTCTAATTTATGCTTGGCGATTTCCACGGAATTGGCTTTTCTCTCTCCGAAACCCTACGCAGCGCCGTACCCACGGACTCGGATCGAGTGCCAGCTCTTGGTTCGCTGCCGCCGGAGACGGTAACGATTTTCTTTYGATCCATCCTTCCGCTTTGCGGTAGCTCAGAGCTCTGACGTGTGCCCGMCCGTGAAAGAAGTCCGCAAACGAACGGGAGAGCGGAACGGGGCTGCCGGCGGGGCTTTGGCGCTAGCCGTAAACCTCTGCAAGCTCCGTCGCCTTCCCCTCCCTTGCCTGGGCCGCTGCCTCGTGYTGGGAAGTCAGGATGTGTTGCTGAAGCAAGACAAAAGAAATAATGTTATTTAATTAGAGCTAAAGATTCCAAAACTAATTTAGTCCCAGGGTGCCCGGGCGTACGTCAGAGCTCAGAGCTGCCGCAAAGCGTTGATTGAGCAGAGAGATGTTTTTATGGATCAAAAGGAAATCGTTATTATCTTTGGGGTTATGGAATGTGTTGAATAGATGGTAGTTAATGTTTATGTGAATATACATGGTAGCTGCTAATTGGTACATTTACCTAAGATGTTCAGCAACTTATATTTGCAGCATGTTTTCCTTTCAAGAAAATTAAAGTTACAGTGCCTTCAATTTAAACACAATCGATAAGAAAGCRGAGCTTGGCAGCCCACGGGTGCCGCATTTTTCATTTCAGATCTATTTATGCAGATGTTCTGGGGAAATCTTCGGCTGGCTGGGGAGGCGTGAGCGGTAATTCGCGCCCCCAGGAAGGGGCTGGCAGGTCCTTAGCGGTCAGCGGGTCGCCGTTTGAAACCTTTGCCGTAGGCCAGCGTGTCCTTGTGCGCCGGCAGGGAAGGTGGACGTTGCCGCGGGTGGTCCGTGTTTGCGCCGGCCTGGCGGAAGGGGAGCTGCAGCGGCCCCTGCGTTCGGAGCTCGCCCCGGCTCCTCGCGGTTGGTTACAGCGTTCGGTACGTCAAGCTGAAGCTACAGCGTGCCGCACGTTAGGGAAGCGAAGCGTGTATTTGTACGGGGAAACGGAGGGGCGTTCCGGGTAGTTACGGAAGCGCGATGGCACCGGCTGCGCCGACACCACGTCCGTAATTCCCAGCTGCGTTCTCCGTGCAGTTGTCCCGGTCCTTTCTGCAGGTCCCCTTAGGTACRGGAGCTGTCCTGCCCGTTGATCCAAGCGCTGCGGCATCAAGCCACGGTTGTAGCAGTCGGGGAGGCGCCGCTTTACTGCCACGAGCGAGCTCTGCCCAGGCTTTCTGAGGTCGGAAGAAAGCTGCTTGGAGGTTTAAGGCAAGGAGGAGGTTGTTTGAGGGCTCCGAGGTTGGGGCAAGGATGCTGCTTTGGGTATTTGTTACCCGGTTTCTTGCTTCGGAGCTTCTTCAGAGGGACTTCATGGCTCGGAGGTGCCAAGGACTGAGCCAGTAACAGTGGCATAAAATCAGGGCATCGGTGCATGGTGTCATTCAGGGGGACAAACCCTGCAGCAAAGCCAARTGTGCTCTCTGGGGGTCCAGCATTGCCGGTCAAGGCGTCTGCGCTGGCAAAGCGATAGGCCAGCCGCGTTGCTGATGGCGATACCCAGCGCGGCGCCGTGCGAGGCCGTAATGAGACTCGTAAACCCCTCCCGCAGCAGTGATTTCGCTTTATTTACACGGGTTCTTGCTGCATTTATAGAAGGAGGCGATAACCGCCGTGGCTGTTACTCAGGGATATTAGGCAATAAAAAGGTGCGCGTGGTCACCGTAAAACTGTACCGCTGGGCAAATAATCGGCAGCGCTGTGTCCGCGAACGACGTACAGCTCTGCAAAAATTTGCAGGGCCTTGGGTCTAGCTGTCAGCTCTTCCGACTCCTCCTGCAGAAGGCCCCCCTGAATTCTCAGGTGTTTTCCACCGCGGTGGTTTCTCACCAGCCGTGCCTCCACCTTGCTGTGTTTGCAGTCAAGCATATCCTGTAGCAGCGRTCTCTGGAGCGCAGAGCCCGAATCGCCCTGGCCAGAGTTGTACAGTCTAACGGAGAGATGCCRCTTACCAGTGTATTTCTCCCCGTGCCCCAGATGCTCCTTGGAGGAGTTAATGCAATGAAGAGAGCTGTTCCAGCCAGAGCTGATGCAAGGACTGTGGGTGTCCTGGTAAAAGAGCTTGCTGCCRTATAAAGCACTGAGATGGAGGGAAAATAACGATTAAGAGGAGGGAAATGGCTTTTAAACGGTGTTTGGTGGCATCTTTGGAGCTGCTCCTATTGCTCTGGCTTTGATTTGGGGAGGAAAGGCTAGCCAGATTTTTTCTTTTTTAACAATGTTTTTCACTTCCAACCATCCTCGCTTCGTCTTTGAGGTTCAAACAAAGCCTAAATCATCCTGGTCCGCTCAGCTTCACCTGGGCTGGCGCTGAGACTGCTGGCGTCACCTAGGCAGGAGGGGAGCCATAAGGATGCCGCCCAGGCCGGCGTGCGAACCTTGCACGTGCCGGRGAGGTGGTCTGCTGCAGCCACGTCGGAGCCGTGAGGCTCTCGTGGCTTGGAGCCAAACAGTGGTGCTGGGTTTGCCAGCAACTCGTAACAGCTTGTCAGGCRGTTGGGGATGTTGTAGGCAGCTCCYTGTTTTGAGGGCTTTCACTCTACTCACCTCTATCACATCCCAGCCTTGTCCTCTTAAAAATACCTTCACTTGCACGTTCTTCTGCGTGGGTTGGTGCTGCCTTGTCCATTCTTGCCAGCTCTTCCACTTCCTTGGTATCAAGAAATCCCCTAATGCCACGAAATTCAGTTTCCAACTGCTGTCATTCATGTCTGACAACAGATTTAYGGGGCTGATGTCTCCTACTTCCCTGCTCAGATGCAGAGCTACACCGTATTTTAATTAAATATTTAAGATTTTGTCACATTGTTTTCAAATCTACATGGTTAAATGTAGTGGAACAGATCATTCTATAGCCTTGGAAGTCCAAACACTCAAACAGATGAGCCTATTAGTGTCATCAGCGTSGGGAGAAGCGTTTTGTTTGTGGAGACACAGAGTCACGGGGACCCTGCTAACCCATCGCGCAGCTGAAGGCCCTCCCTTTTCCACGCACGTGGCCTAACCCCCCTGCTCACCCTCCGTCCCACCACTGCCCAAACAGCACAGGGTTTGGAAGGAGCTGCTGCTTGCTCTCCTGGGGACATCTGCCCCAGCGTGGGAGGCAGCRACTGATAAACGCTTGGGAGATGGCATCTGGAGGCACCAGATGCAGCCCAGCCCTGTGGAGGCACCAAGGCACCCTTCGCAGGCTAGCCAGCGTGACCACAGCTCCTTGGGGCAGCCCCTTGCCTTTGCACCAAAAAAMCCTTGCTGGGGCTACAAGTCCAGCCTGGGATCTTTGGGGGCACCAGAACTGGAAAGTGGGCATCCAAAGCAGCTGTTTTYAGAAGCAAAGCATGTCAGCGCAGTGGTTTGGCGGGCCGGCCCGAGCTAGGCAGACTCTCGGAAGCCACTGGAGGGCTCTCTGTTACCTGGTACRTCTTTAAAGGAAGGGCTTCTTAATTTATGATCTATTTAACTAAGCTGGGGTATTAATTAAATAAAGTACGAGCCTGATTAGGACTTGGAGAAATTTAAAAATAAAATCAGACGGCAATCGAGCRAAATTGCAAAGCAAACACTTTGGCTGTAACCACTGGAGAGTTCCCTCCAGTCTTCCATCAAAGCTTGGAGCAGGGAGGGCAAATACAAGAGATTATATAGCCAACAGATGTGTGTTGTTAAAATATGCATCTTGCAGCCGCGTAGCTGAAGGAGCCAGAGGGCTAGCTCGTGGATCCTTCTGCACTCAGGGGACCGTGAACGAATTCCAGGCCCCGGCAGCCGAGCTGGGATTTGCAGACACGTTAATTAGTGTTGAGTTTCCAGATCTCAAACGCAACCAAGCGAGGAGAAACTTTGAACAGAGCATCAGCTTCCCCAGGAGGGAGGARAGGGGAGGGGAGGAGGTGAGCCTCGGCTTGCAACGGCCTCGCGAAGCCGCAGCCCGCCGCCCGCCCGCGCTGGCCGGGGGGTACCAGGACCCGTGCCAGGCGGGCAGAGGAATCCAGGTCAAGCAAAGCGGAGCTCCAGGTGAACGGCCGGGCTGGGGAAGCCGGACGGGAGCGTGGCTGCCCTCCTTCGCTGGCGGCTGCACGGATACATCCCGAGCTGGAGAGCTTTGCTTGCCCTACTTTTTATCCTTAAACACTGGGAGAGGTGGAAAAAGGCTCCGGGATCAAAACTCAGAGCGTAAATAGCCACTCACAGCAAAAACTCATAAACAGCTGTTCGCGGCRAAGCCTCACCCCTTGCAAGCGTGTTTCATCGCACATGCCGGCTCTGTTATCCGCTTTCTGCCCGTTTTGCAGACAGCTAAGCCGAGACGTGCAGAGAGAGAGAGAAAGCAGCTCATCCCTGACCACGCYGCGGCTTCATTACGGATCCAGGAATTACAGCCCAGGAGTCGGTACCCCCCAAGGCCCCTGCTCTAGTCAAAGTGCTCCGGAGAAAATCGCACGGTGGCAAGTGGTGGCACTGGCCCCCCTCTGATGGCTGGCGATACCTGGCCACGTCTGGACGTGTCGCTAGGGCTATAGGGTGCTGCGCTGCGCTGGCTCGGCGCCGGGAGAGGTGCTGGGAACTGTGGACAGCCAGGACAAGGCGACCAGGGTGGGCAGAAGCAGGCAGAGGTAGGAGCTACTTGCAGAGAGTTACAGTTAATAATTGATAGACAATTAACTGGTACATTCACCGTTCATCAGCTAATTCTCTGTCTCCTCCTCCTCCAAGGCCTTTTCTAATATTAACTCTGCCTTCGTGTGTGTCCCATTAGAAATAAAGCTTTCTTAAATCAACATGAATTATTTAATGCTACAGATTGAGTTAATTTGAAGCGAAAGCTCCTGTCTTTTAAGACGGCACAAGCCGAGACAGGGGAAGAGGAGGGTCACCTAGCCATCACATGCATTCACGTTAAATCACGGCCCTTTTTCATTTTCTTTTTATTTTATTTGACGATTTCCTTCTGGCCTAGTCTTTCCAGTCCTCCCCTGCCGAGCAAACTATTTGTATTACTGAAACGATCACTGGCAGCTTGAGACATCTGCATTTSCCAGCTTTGCTGCTCTTAGCAGAGTTTGATCAGAAAACAAAAGGGCTGTGGCCTCGGAAAGCCTATTTTCCAATATTTGTTTGTAATCCCAAGCTGCAATGAGAAAATTTGAAGTAATGGAGGTTTCAAATCCAGAAACAGTTGAGCTTGGAACAGTGTAAACTATTTTTCCATACTTATAAAACAACGCGTAGAGCCAGAGTATCAAATCGGAATAGAAGAGCGATGAAAAAGTGATCGCTTTGTGGCGGCGAGGCTCTTCTCCTTGAAAAAGTGTGCGTTTTCACAAAACTACATTTTTCCGCTGGGAACATTTCCACTGTCAGAATAGCAGCCGGGTCTTCGGAGAACGAAACGGAAACATCAAACAATGCGAACGCGAATCCCAGAGAACTTAAATATTTGATGCGGCGTCTGAGCAGCTGAAGTTCGTGGTGCTCTGAGCCGGGAGAGGCCGGACGGGTCTGTCCACGTCCRCGCGGCTCCGGGCACGGGCAGGCGTCTCTGCGGGCTCGACCCTTGGCTAAACGGACCCAGGGGCCTTGGACGTGCCCGGCGCTGTACGAATTGGGGATGAAGAGGCAGCCCCCCATCCCGCGCGAAAACGGACCGGGAAGAGGTACAAAACGCTAACGGCTCATTGGCAGACGCAGAGACCCATCTTTCCGAGCCGGGATTCGCCTGGGCGTTCAGAAGCGCTCTTCTTCCTCCACCATCGGAGGGGTTTGCACGCTGCCGAGGAGGAGGAGGAGGAGGAGGAGGAGGGAAGCCACGTCAGCATCCGCACGTGCTCCGCTCGCCTCGCTTGGGAGCGGACGAGCAGAATCGATTCGCTTCCATCTCCGTTAAGCGCCTCGTGGCACCAGTCTGCAGCGCTGCGTAGGACGCGTCTGCCGGCCTTGGGCTCTGCGAAGTTCATCGCTGTGAAAAAGCGTCTTGCAGATCGGGCGAGTGGAAAATACAGGGGAAAGAGGGGAGGGAAAAAAAAAGACGGGGCCCTTTCCCCAGCTCTCTTTTTTGTTCCGTATTAAAGATATACCTACCATGCTGCTGCTTTTATCGCATGGTTGTAGAGCTGCTAAGGCAGGGCGTAGCTCCGGGTGCCCAATTGCCATGGAAATGGAGAAGGCTCCTCCTTTCAGGACCCTGGAGGGACTTCCGCAGCAGTCGGGAAACCTGGAGCTTCTGCAGAGACGGCCCGCTCTGCGGGCTGCTTCTGACAGCACCCTGACGGGGAGAAACCCCGTCGCGGGCTGATAAACAGGCACAGTTAATCTGCCACTGTCTGACTGGGACCTAAAAAAGAAAAAGACGCCTGAGATATTCAGATGCTTTTAAAATGATGGATGTATTCCTCCCTGCTTAGACAGGGCTGTATCTTAACAGCGGCTGCTGTCCAGTCGTGCAGAGGAAGGTTCTTCYGGACGAGGCCACTGGAAGCAACCAGCCCGGCACCGAGCAGCCGCAATCCCTGGTTGCTTAAACTTGGGTGCAGCGTTACTGCCGTGTAATGAGCRGCCTTGCAAAATTTGTGTTTTCTTAAAGCCCTGGGCTCTGGAGTCGGGTGAGACCGTAAGAGTCGTCTTGTTCTGTACGGAAATTAATGGCTAGCCCTTGGCACCGCGGAGGCGGGCTTCGACGCTGCCGAAAGACTCGCGTGCCCGGAGGCTTGTCCCGTTTCCTTTGAACCGCGTCGCTCTGCCGTGCGGCTGCGTCGATCGCTCGCGCTGCTGCGCCTGCCTCCCGCAGGTTTTTTGTCCGTGCTGCGTGCACGCACGCACGCACCACGCGTTCCTTCTTGGTGCAAAATAGGTTGCGGGGCTCCGCGTTGGGGCGTCTCTGCGAGCGGTGGCTGCTCAGCCGGGGACCTGTCACTGCTGGGAACTTGGTGGGTTGTTAGTGACCTGACAAAAGTATTGACTCCCTCTCCCCTTGTCAGCCGGCAGAGAAGAATGAGGCCCTCGAAGCGTGACATCGCCTGAGCGACAGCCCCCGCTTTCCTATCGATCCCACCTAATGAAAAATGAACCTGGGGCTCGGCAGGGGCAGGGACAGCCGTGAAAGCAGCAGAAAACGCTCACGGAGCGGGCGCAGCAGAGCGTTCCTTCGGCTGCTCCTCCTGGAGGGCCACCTGCCAGCCCCGCCGGCCCTTCGCTTGCGGTCGGCCTGGAGGGACGCGCTTGGTAATTAGGGGTCTGCTTTGGTACTTCAAAGCAAACATCTTTGCTGCTGCTGTCAGTACTGCACGTCCCTGGGGGGCCTCCTGGGCGGAGGTGCTGTGCTTTTGCGTGCTCGGTGTGCATCTCAGCCCTCCTCGTACCGTCAGGTATGACCAAGAGTTTTGCCAGCACTGTCCATCGTGGGCTGCCCGTGGTCTTGTGTTCCCCCCCCCGTAAGCGTCGTTTGACAGAGGCCTGGCACCAGCGCAGCCTGTTTCTGAGCTGCCCTCATGGAGTTCTGCCTTCGTAGCACAGCTCCCAGCTACGACCATCGTCTTCCCCCGATAATTGGGGAGAAAGCGTTGTCGAACTGTGCGACGGATCTTAGGTCTTCTTGCGCGTCCACCGCAGTGCTATCTGTTCCTGGCATTTCTGAGCGGCGGTCGCTTTTGAAGCATCTGTGTGCACGTCTAACGGATGTCAGCTCTCCATCCAGGGCTGGGCAGGGATTGCTTTGGGGCTACAGCATTCCTAGCTTGGTGTTTTAGCTGAACGTGGGCTTCAAAAATYAGATGGCCGTGTCTTCATGATGGACCTTTGAGCGTCCTTTGTAATTGATGGGCATCCCGAAGGACATTCATCTTACGCTAAAGCAGAGTTTAGACAAATGGCCCTCTGGAAGGGCTTGTTTCTCTTCTTTTGACATTAAAGGGTGCCCAAGGTGCTCAGATTAGTTGCCTGTGCAGATATCTGAAGTTTCGGGGGGATAACAGCAACCACCTGCTGATTCCAGGAGCCTCCCTTTGGCCAGYGCTTCCTTACTGAGGCACACGAATACGAGTGGCTCTGTGCTGGGGTCAGTCCCTGCCAAGGCCGGCGTTAGAAGTCACGGTGAGACAAGTACTGCCCCGATTCGTTGTTAGCTGACTCATTTTTTGCAAGGATGGGCGATGCTGGCAGCTCTGCTTGGGTGTTGAGCTACAGCAGCGCATTTCTTTACCGCTCGGGCGAYCTGCAGGGACCCTGCAAGGAAAGGTGTTTTCGTCGTGGCATGCTGCAGTAAATGCACGCTCCCTCATGGGATYGCTGGCGGAGTCGGATCACCCTTCGCGGTGGCCCGGGCCACCCGAGCTGCCCCGCACGTCCTCGGGTCAGAGCACTCTGCTTGCTGAGCGACATTCGTCTCGGCTCCCTTTACGCGGCTGCTAATTCATCGCTAAAGCGCAAGCGCTAAAGCTCAGAGGAGAACCTATCTCAGGCTCCGTTGCAGAACCAGCCTGGGGTTCTGGGTGTCCTCGGCCGGCTGAGCCCCTCGGGCCGCCTGCTTCCCTGGCCTGGCTAGCTTTTGGCTTGCCGTGCCGATGCTCCTGGACGTGCGAAGGCAAAGGGAGGCGACGAGCACGGCGGCGGCGCTCGGGCTGCAGCCCGGGACCCTTCTCCTGGCCTCCTCGGTGCTCCTGGGGATCGGACTCAGGCTTTCCGCGCCGGGGGCGGGCGAGAAGAGGCACCGTCGGCCTCCATTAGCACGCTCAACTCTGACCTCCGCAGCGTGAGACAAGGGATTCACGGCAAATTATGGATTTAACACCTATGATGAATCTCCATTACAGCATGAAATGAGAAAGGAAAATGTAGCTAAATGGAAGATCTCCCCTGGGCAGCAGGAGGCTGCAACTTAAGAGAGACTGGGTGGAAAGGAAGAAAAAAAAAAAAAAAAATACAGGAACCAGGTAAAAGCTCGTTTCCTTTAGCCTGCGAGCAGCAGCCTGCCGCGGTCCTGCAATCCGYGGATAAAGGCCAGGACTCAGACTCAGGACACATCGGAGGTTCCTGACTCTATCCCTTCCCCCGTCACGACCAGGGGAGATGAAGTATTGATGGTTACTAGTCCCTTGAGTGCTCGGGGCTGCCCGTCCCCAGCACCTGGGACCAGGACCTGTGACAAAAATACAGGTTTGGCGCTGGTGGGGAGACCAAGAAACGGGCGCCCTGCACGCTATCCGCTTAGCTTGCCCTCCCGGCTCTACGGGTGCAGAGGGAGCCCGGCGATTTATGGCCTGGGTGAAACACAGAAGAGTCCTGGGTTCTCTTCTGTGCTGCCAAAGCCTCCGTACGTGACCTTGCGGGAGTCCTTCAGGCTCAAATCCCTCCCTCCCCTAAAAAAGAAAAAAGGGGGGGGAAGGACCGGGGTGAAACCGGCAGGATAAATCCCCGACGGCTCGCGGTGGGTTCAAATAACATGGGGAGCATCCGCGTACCCAAGGAAGCTGTTTCATATTCAGGTTGTTGCTAGGGAAGTCTGCATAGATTTCTCGTGGTGGGTGAAAAGTGACTTTCAAATCAGAGGCAGCGTGAAAAATTGCAAGGGGAAAATAAAGTCTTTTATGATACCACATTTAATTGCTAACCAAGTAAAATCACACCTCTCACATTTGGTTCACCAGCTAAAACCCGGATACCAGCTGCCCCATATGTATTTGATTCCAACTGCTGGGTTTAAAAGATGCAGAAGGTATTTAATGATAATGGTAATGATTTACATTTATATAGTGCCTTGTATCCACTGGGATCACAAAGTGCTTTATATATCTATGGATAAAAATATACTGGATAACAAGCGCTACATCCRTCACCAAATCAGAGCCACTTCTCCAGCAAGGCAGCAAGCTGTTCAGGAGAGAGTTGCTACATTTCCAAGGCTGCTCTCCCTCCTCACTACTGTGGCACTTGGGGTGCTATACGGTAATTTTGCAATAAAATCAGGTGATAAAAGCACTTTAAAAACAACAATGTCATAAAAAGGAGAACCCTCACTGTCATAAAGCTGCACACAACAGAACAGGAGGGGGAACTGAAAGGGAGAAGGTTATAAATAGGGATTGTCACCGTCGTAAAAATCGGCTCTGGAGGAGAAACATCGTGGAGCTCCTATGGCTGGAAGGTGAAGAGCTGACGGCATCTCCAACGGGGCAGGTACCTCGGGCATCCGTGGGTAGGGAATGACCAGCCCAAAGGAGCTTTGAGCTGGCAAGACAGGGAGAAGTCACATCACCCGGGGCTTGGACGCCGTCTTTGCCCCATCCTCTGGTCGGTCCGGTGACGGATCAGGCTCCGGTTTTGCGGACATCCCCCCGGCGCGGATCAGAGCGCTCAGGAGGCAAAAGCCGATGTCTCGCCGGCTCCAGCATCCACCAGCTGCAGGAGCCTCTCCGTCGGGACCCTTACGCAGCGGCGGCGGCAGCAGCTCGTTCAGCTGGCGTCTGGGAGGCAGGAGAAGGGAGGTAAGGAAGGAAGGGAGAGAGGAACTGAGCCCTCGCAAAAGGCTTTAGAGCTCTTAGAGATATTCATTCAAAATTCATGGGCACCAAATTGCAGCCTGCATGGATTTGTTTCCTTTTGGAAATTACAGGAAACTACAAGCACCAGCAACTGTTACTCAAATAGCCACTTTAGATGATGAGGATGGCAGGAGGCTGTGTTTACCCACGCAGCCCCCGTACCATCAGACGCGAGGCAGGGCGGGAAGGTGAAGCCGGGCAGAGGGAAGCCGGAGGAGCTCTTAGGCGTAAGCAGGCACGGGACCGGAGCCAGCATCAGCGCAGGGGGAGTCTCTACCCTCCGGGGTCTTTAACTTGACAGACCAAAATCCTCAGATGCAAAACCCTTCTTCTCTTCTACCTACCCCCTACCTCCTTTTCCTGGCCACGAGGTCACGGGGGGCTTCACGGGTCTATCAAGCTCTTCCCTGGACTCATCCTGGCGACCAAATTGTGGTCACACCTGGATGAGGGAAAAAGACGTACGTGCGCACGTTGGAAGCGAGAGAGACCTGGAGAGCAGAGCAGGAGGTCCTCAAGGGCCTACCTTTGAAGCGCAGCCAACTAAGGAAGCCAGCTGAGCTTTGACACCTCGCACGGGTAAGGAAACCTCAGCCAAACCCAGGCTGCCACTGGACGCAGACGCCAGTCTCACGAACCCCCACCGCTCACGGGGTGACCTTGAGGATTTGCTGGCCGGACCCAGGTGCCAAGGAGCCGCTTTGCACAGGCGGGCTTCCGTTTCCGTTCTCTGCAAGCGTTACCTCTTACTYGGTAGTATTTTGCAAAACTTCACAAGCTTTAAGTCCGGAGACCTTTGCTAAGAGGTTGTTGATAAATCTGGAGCAGATCGCAGAAAAGCTTTAGTACCTTGTTCCCTTTCTTTACACTGGAAAAGCCACTTATCTGCTGCAGAGAATACAGGTCCTTCCTCCTTATCCGTGCCGAAATCTTATCTAAACTGGTTCAGGTGGCAAGGCTGAGAGAGGGAAATAATTAAGCAAGAGACAGGTGAAATGCTGACATTATTATTACTTAAATGGCCCAAACCTTCTACCTCATTTTTTTCTTTCCTTTTTTTTTTTTTTTTTTTTTTTTTACTGCTAGTGACACATAACAAGGGAGAAATCCATTTTTTTTTCCAGATTATCTTACCTATCCACGCACACAAACCTGCCTCCGCCACCGCCTGCCCACCAAAATATAAATCTCGTTTAACTGGTTCCGTTGGCAAGACAGAGAAATAATTAAGGCGAAGGTGGCTGAAATGTTGATGTTATTACTGTAATGCAGCAGCCTGTTTAGTTTCTTTGCCGATGAAATGCAACCAGGGGAAAATCAGTTTTAAAGATTACCTCCCAGAGATGCAAATTGAGGAGTGCAAACCATGTAGTCAGGAAGAAATGGGCTCAAACTAGGAAACATTTCAAAGCCTGTGACAGTCTCTTGGGGGCTTTTAAGACCACAATTTACCTTTTGACTGCGTTCTATTTTCTCTGAAATCCTTTATTTCCCTCTTATTTATTGACTGGGGAGACAGCACAAAAACGAGAAAGTGATTCTCCAGCCGCTGGTCTTAAAAATCCGTAGAAGAAAATTATTCTCAAGAGGGTGGGATATTTTTTGTTGGGCTCTGGATTTTTTTTTTTGGGGGGGGGGTGTTGGTTTGGTTTGGTTTGGTGTTCAGCGCTCTCGCCGAACTCCCTTTGGCTTTTGCTAACGGCCGGGAGACGGCGAGAAGGAGCAGGGGTGGCGGTGGCGGTGGTGGGCGAAGCGGTGGGGAGGGCAGGGGTCCTCAGCCTGCTCCGCCGCGTCTCCTCGGCTCGCCGCTCYCGGGGGACCCAGCGCGCTCCTGACGACCGCGCTGACGGGCTCTTAGGAGGACGCTGGGAATATTTAACTAAAAACAATTTCTAGGAGAAATCCGTTCTAATTACTAATTAGCTCTGGCTGTAATGATCTCGCTTGGCAGTCCCGTGCCTGACACAGAATAGCTCCGGTTCCTCCTAACRTTTAGCAGAGAAAGTCTTCTATGATACACCAGGTGACAGCGTTGCGGTTGCAGCCTCTGTGGCAAATTCTGCCTTATTAAAGAAGGGCTGATATTTAGCAGATGAGCAGTGTGATCAAATTAGGCTAAAATTAACCGGAGTAAATCAAGAATAGCAGGTTTGGTTGGTTGTTTTTTTTTCCCTCATCTGCTTCCCTTCCTTTTCTGCCGCGACGTTGCCTCTGGGTTCGTTCTCCATGCGCTGCGTCGATCGCGTTATTTCACTGGACCAAAGGACACAGAAAGTGGTGGCAAACCACTTCTSAGCTGGGACTTGCCTCTGCCTAGCCAGCCAGATGAGCACGGGCCTGCTTCTCTCATCCGCCTGCTAGCAAGTCGCTTTGCATCGCAGAGCCGCAAAGCCGCGGGGACCCATCGTAGGCCTTTCGCCCGGCCACTCAATCTCCAGCGTTTGCAGACCCCCAACTTCAATAARCTTGTTGAAGACTCTGCAGTTCTGCGTTGTGCACAAAGCTGGCTCCTCGCACGCTTTTAGTGCCTAGGACTTCTCTTAMCAACATCAAGAGAGGTGGATTGCACCTGGTGGGGCTTGGACCAGCCATCTCATGTGCTTAAAGTGCTCCTTAAGTCAGAAGTTAAGACTCCCTGCTCAGAGTTAGGAGGAATTGCACGATGAGGAACCTGGAGATCATATAATTGCAAGGAGCTGGGTACTCACTGCAAAATAATCATTAGATGATTTGAGGCCTGCTTTTTTTTTTTCACCAGGGACTGAATTATTGGTGACCAGAATGTGATTTGTGTGAGTGTCAGTGCTATAAATATCCAGCAAATAGTTGATGCAGATAAACTTCTGGCTATGGCAGCATGTGGTGGGTCACATGGACTGTGGCTTTGCTTCTGCTCCCGCGTGGGAGGCTGAATCATTCTACATAATAGYGTAGCAGAAGATGGTTAAGGTAATGAATAATACAGTCTCTGGCCCAAGCCTTTAGATAAATTATCCTTCCAGTTAAAACTCGTGAATTTGACAGGCTTTGCAAATTGCTTCTTATTATGGATTCACCAGCTTCTCCACCTTGCTCGATTGCCTCATCCATAATCCGTCAGATCAAAGAGTTGCACTGAACGCGTGTCCGTTATTGTACCTTTAGCAGTCCTGGATTTTCCCCTAATCCTGAAGCCCCACGCCAGTTCTTTGGGTTTAATGCCACCTAGCTGGTGCCCGGAGCCTGAACCTCCATCCTGGAAACTCCGCTTTTAACCGTAATTCCCATTCTGCAGAGGACACGCCGGCTCACGTGCCGGCTCCGCTGCCGTGGTTCCTGAGGGAAGTCAGCCCCTCAGCAGAGAAGAGGCCGTATTTTATTCCCAGGCAGCGGCACGCGGGGTGACGTAGGGGCAGTGGAGTGACCGTAGCTAAAGTGACAGCTGGGCAGGTCTGTCCATCGGCACGGTGCTGGCTGCAGGAGGTCTACCCTAATGAGCAGCTCTACAGCAGCCAACTGTGTGCGTGTGTGACCCTGCTTATATGTTTCTGCTTAGGTGCTATGGGACAGTTGTCCTCTGGGTGCACCAAAACAGACGTGAGTACCGTGACTGGTGGTCCTTCTGCGACTAGCTGGCCACCACGTGCCGTCAGTGCTTGAGGGAGGTGGAAGCGGAACRTGCTCTGGACAGGTTTTGAGAAGATGCACTGGTTGAAATGAAAGGTTTTGCAGCAAGCAGGTCAAAGCATTCTCCTTTTCCTCCTTTGTTTTAGTGGAAGGAGCTCAAATGATGTTTTTGGTATGGTTTTAGTTATTACTTTGTCATCTTTTTTSCTTCCACTTTTTTACAGTAGAAGGGAAGAAAGGAGAGATGTCTTACTGGAATAGTGGGTGGAAATGAGGCGAAAAGCCACCATCTTTTTCATTTCTTTTTTATTATTGGAAAACTGAAAAATTCCRTATTGTCTACACAAAACGAAATGGTGACGTTTGTTGTCCTTTCTAGGGAAGCGGAAAGTTCACTGATGAGCTCTTTTGCCTGCTTTTTTGAATGACTGCAGAGTTCACAGTGAACCAGGATTATTGCCCACCGTTCRCGGGACAACAGGACAGCAGGGCTAGAAGGGCTGGTGGGAAGACGCAAAATCCACCGYGCAGCTCTGCAGATACAGGTTGTGGCAACCCTGGCTTCAGAGGATGCTGTGATTAAAAAGCAAATAAGACCCGGGTTCGAAAGCGTGCCTGCCATGAAGCCATGCTACGGGTTTGCAGGAGGCCACGCTGATCATCAGGCTGCGGTCGCCTTGGAGGCGAGCCCCAGCCTGGAGGCTGAACCTCAGGGTTACCGCAGCAGATGAGGGAGCTGGGCCTTCCTTTGCCCCCTAGTCGCACGTGTGAATAAGAACAGGCACTAAAGGAAATGTCCCCTCTGGGTACTAAAGCAAACATCGCCTCGGCGATCAGGCGGTGTCGGCCCCTCCGTAGAAAGGGAGCTTGCGGAAACTAGTGGTTTTGCTGGTGGCACCTTGTTCCTGCTTTGCGATGGTCACGTTAGAAGATTTTCTTCCTAGGAAACCTAAYGTGGGGAATCAAAGAAGGAAAACGAGTGTTCACAATTCACATCACACCTGAATATTGGCAAGACGTGCGAGTTACCCACCCGCATCACATGGGCTAGACTGAGATGTCTTTGTTGAGTGGTACCTTATTCCTTGAGCAGCCTCATTGCAATGAAGGGGAAAAATAGCAATGCTTTTTGCTTCAGGGACAATTTTTTCATGCCAATTGTTTTCAGAAACCGGCAAGGATTTTATTATTTCCAAAAAAAAACGTAACTCCTGTTTGAATTCRAGGGGCTGTTGGCAAGAGGAAGCCCTCTCAAGTCAGGTTTCTGAACCAGTTCTTACATTACAGGCACTGCGCTCAATAGTAAGAGAAAGCAGACCTCCTCCCAACCTGTCAGAACCGAATCTCCAAGTGAAGTTTTCCCCAAATCCCCCTCCCGTGTTTCACAGCTTGCCTTGGCGTTAGTGAGATAGAGCAAAGAGTTAATTGGATTGGCAGAAATAAGCTGTGGACAGGAGCTGCAGCATCCTTTTCTCCGTAGCACTGAGTGGAGTTCCAGCACAGAACCCAGCAGGGAGCRCGTTTGGGCTGACTTGGAGTTGGATCCAGACCGACAAAAGTGACCGGTTGCTTTATTCCTTGTTTTGGTACTTCAATCCATTTTTGTTTCAGTGAGAGCGAAGCCTGTGAATGCCTTTGTGAATTTGGAAGAAACGGTCCTATTGGGGGTAGTTTTAGTGCTGAGCCTGCTCAGCCCGTGGCCTGAAGGAGCAGTAGGAGCTTGCATATATTTATATTCGCGCAGAAGTCACTGCATTTCCTATTCCTGTCTGCGCCCAGCATGCCGAGGGAGGGAGCCCATCGTCTCCTCGAGCTTGTCGCTGCGGTGCAAGCTGTCACGGGGCTTGTTCCAGCCCTGGAGGTCTGCTGTTTGGTGACCCAGCGTCAGGGCTAAGATGGCAGCTGTCGCTTGCTAATATCTCTTCAGCACATAGCAGTASCACCCATTGCCACGCTGTCAGCACGGTCCAAATATGTATCTGTAGGTTACCTGAACGATGAGTCCTTCCTTTCCCGGCTCTGACAGGTCAGCTCTGCTTGCAGGAGCTGCCGAAACTTGTAGCAGAGCCCTGCCTGACTGCCCGTGACTCCTTAAAGAGCTGCGCTCTCCAAAAACCAAAGGGCAGCGTCCAAAATTTCCCGTGCAGATTTGGCATTTCCTGGCTGAAAATGAGGTGACCGCGTCGGGGCGTCATGCCGACAGCCCCATCAGCCCCGCGTCCGTGATCGCGTCGAGGGCAGGGACGTGCCCCTGTTGGGCAGAGAGCCTAGAGCTGGGCAGACCAAAATGAAAAGCAAAATGAAAAGCTCCTCCGTGTTTTATCTTCACAGAGAATCCCCCGGCGGACTCTGAGGCAAGTACGTGTGTTTGCAGATGTGTATAACCCTTTTTATTTGAGGCTCGGGTTTGTTTGTGGAGCTGCTGCTCGTGGGCGCCGGGATGAATGCCGTTACAGGGAGGCTTGGAAACGGCTGCGCTGCACGAGAGGCACTCCAGCAGCAGAAGTCAGGTCCCCAAAGCCTTGAGCTTGCTGGAAGAAGTGAGGGACTTTCTAGTGAAGATAAAAATGCTTTGCCGCTGTTGTTGGTGAAGCATCCCAGGGTCACGTTCTGAAGCTTTGCTACACTGAAGACTAGAAACATGTTGTCTTTCCTTTGATGAAAGCACCGACTCTCTCGTGTTCAAATGGATTTAGGATCTGAGCTGTGAGAGAAGCGAGAAATGATGTGACGAGCACGGCGCAGTTGCTGTGTGTTTAGTAACACAGAGYGAGTCAGCTGGCAGATGGTCGCTGCCCATCCCTTCCACCCTGCAGAAGCTGAGCAAGGTGTTTCCTCTCTGAAAAGCAGCTGAAGACCCCGGTAAGCTCTCCTGCCGCTGCCAATAGAGCTTGTTTCTGGGAAGGGGCTGATTTGCCAGGCAGGCAGCTCTGCCCCTGCACTCGCCAAGCCCTCCCTGGAGTGGGAGGCAGAACTCAAGGCAGAGGGGCAGCTCTTCGGCCCAAACTGCAATGCCCAGCACGTGCCAGATGCCCCCGTCCTGGGACCAGCGTGGGGCTCGTGCCCACGGGCATGCCTGCAGTAAGAGATAAGCCATCGTCCCCTTTGCAGCCCTTTCCAGCTCTCCTTCCTCCTTGCCCCTCCGCTGGTGTCAACATGAGTTTAATGAGAAAGCAGCAGATGTGCCTTTGAATTCAATTGACTCAAGAYTTTAACCTACTGCAAAAGGTAATTTGCATCCAACTGTAACGAGACAAATGCTGCTGAGCTCACACCCAGCTGCAGTAGGTGTGGGAAACTGCCCTGCAATGAAACATTCCCCAAGTCCAGCCAGTTTCCCTGGGCACAGAAGGAGTTCCAGCACTGAACGACTGAGGATTTTTTTTGGAAACAAGGCTACCTGCACAGCTCTGCAGCCCCAGTAATGGTCTGCATCCCTCTGACAGCACAAGCCTTCTGGCTATCCTAATCTCCGTCCCCTCTTCCAAGCTGGAGAACAAAACACAGCAAGTATGTAGCTAGGAGCGAGCTTTCAGCATCCTCTCCCAGTTCCTAAGAGGTGTAAACAGCCCATGTTTCCACAAGGCACTTTGGAGTGAGTCCCRTGATGTCTCTCTATTTGCAGACTCTCCACCTATATCACAGGCCTGATGGTAGCAGCTCACTTCTAAAAGCATCCTCGGGCTTCCCCATGAGCTTGTCTCTAGCAGATCTTGCTGTGGACACGTTCCTGCCGTTGAGTGATGGTTCGCTTGAAAGGTGATCAGGCAGAGGCGTGGGAGCAGCTCTACCCTGACCTGGGCCGTGCAAAAAGCCTCTCCGAGCAGCTCCTGTGTGCCGACACGGCAACAGTCATAGCTGCAAGAGTTTCTGCCTGGATGAAATTGGTTTTTGTATTTTGAGGGTTGTCACAATTGAGAAGAACAGTCAACAGTAATTCATCTGCCAGATTTAGCTTCACTTTCCCCTCTAGGATAGCAGCAAGCCAACTGCGATTTCCTCGACCTCATCTCTCTGAGTGGGTAGACAACAAACAAACTCTTCTGCGGCTGCCTGGAGTGGGTTGAAGTGAGCTCCACTCACAAGTGGAGCTGATTTGTTTGTCACYGGATGGGAAAGCCAGTGCTGCCTCCTCTCCCTTGCATCGGTGCCCAGGTCCTCCAGGGTTTGTCCCCTAAGCTCCTCCACGTGCAGACACRGCTTCTGCTTCCGCTGGCTCTCACCTGCCCCCGGCATTGCTGTTGCACTCGGATGGACCTCGAGGTCTGCYGGGTCTGTGACCGCCGTCCTTCTTTTGGAGTCTGAAGGTCGCATGACATCGTGTGTCCCGTGCCTGCCTGCRTTGCAAACAACTCAACTCAACTCAAAGCTCCCGCTGTCACTCCCCTCCGCAGCCCTCCCCATCCGCTCCCRATCTGCCTCTCTGCTTTTGAACCTCATGCATTTTTCAGTTCATTATTAGACTCGCTAAACTGCACCGTCCGCCCGCGCCGCAGCTGTCATTAATAACGCCGGGGCTGGCAGTCGTCTGCCGCTGTGCTCCGAATGAAGTCGCGGGGTCCGTGGCTTTCCGGCGCAGCCCTCCTTGGGCCGGGCGTACAGCGCCGAGCGGCTTTTCTCAGCATCCGGGGACTCCACCTGGAGCCGTTCTGGTGCGTGAGTCAAAGACGCCGAACAGTTTGGGCTGGGAAAGAACAGCTGAGGGATTTGCTTTCCTGCAGACGTTCACACGTTTCATACGAGCTTTTTTGAAATGAAAGGTTAGGCGTGGGAAAAAGTGAAACGGTTGTTTTGACATGTTCCAAACATCCCTTTTTGTTCTAAATCAGCACTTTTTGTTTAACAGAATTGGCCTAAATTTCTAAGAAGCTTTGAAATAACCAAAAGGGAAAGCAAGACATTCCCTGTCAGGTGCAATGAAACCTTTCAAGCCGACTGAAAACGTTTTCACCTTTCAGTCCCCCTGCAAAACAGTCTTTCCCACGTTTCCCTTCGCATTCGGCACAGCCTGAACTTTGTTCTTGACTTCTCCTTTCAGCCACTGAACAACAACCGTGGCTCCTCTCRGCCAAACCGACCTCGCTCTCTTTGTGTCTTTCCCTTTTCCTTTCYTTTTTTTTTCTTTTTTTTCCATCTGGACAAATTTTCCATTTGGCTTACGGGCGTTTTCGGCCGTAGTGGGAGGAGAGCCAAGCACTCGGGGACGGAGGGGCCCAGCGACCAGAGCATCCTGCAAGCRTCGCTTCCAGCTCCGATACCGGCCGGGGCTCTGGCACTTGCATTTATTTTTCCATAAGCATACATGGATTTTGCCAGCTTTTATTAATGCCTTTGGGAGCCCTTTGTGGGTCAAACCAGAGGAGAGCTGCTCTCCTTGCGCRCTCGCTGTTCTTGGATAGGGGGAGTGAGGTGAAAGATCTGGTAGAGCCTCATCATGGCCCTCAAAACAGGCTCCCCTGGGGAATTAAAAGCTGATACGCCATAGCGCATCTTTGATTAAAAAATAATAAAATTTCAACGGAGCACACATTTTGCCTGAAACAATCAGTCAAAAAAAAAGATCGATAACCTATTTAAAAAAAAAAAAAAAAAGAAGGACAGGTTTTGGATGACCCCGAGGCCAGTTTTTGGTGAGCGGAAGAGACCGGCGGCTGCCCGAGGCCCGCGGGAGCCCCGCGGACACCCYGCTGCTCAGCCAACCTCGCAGGCAGCGATCGCAAAGAAAGGAAATGTCGCGTCCCGCGGCRAGCGGACGACCCCGGTACTTAATGAATTATATATCCTCGCCTGGGTGAGCCTGGGAGCACCTTTCACATCTTGGTGTTTTACTGTTAACAGTTGCTGAGGTGTAAACTGCTCGTAAAGAAAGCACCTTTCCGAATGAATTTATCCGGGGCTGATAGGACACCGTAGCACGCCGCTTTCTTGCGTGAGCGCCCGCGGGCGGCTGGCGCRATGCGCTGGGAGGAGGGTTTTGTGCTGCAGGGAGGATGCAATTAGCTCGACCACACTCGCTTCTGCAGTTGCTTTAGCTCAGCTTGTTTTGTTATCTCTTCYTTCGCAGGCTCTCCAGTCCCTTTTCTCTTTCCTTTCTGCCTTTCATCCGCGATTTCTTTTATCATTGTCAGTAGGTTTTTTTTTTTTTAGGGCTAAAGCCCCGGGGCTGTGCCCAGGGCCTTGCTGTGTGCAAACACAGAGCAGGGATGTTGCCTGTGTCCCTCGGAGTGTGCAAGCTCTCTTGGTGCTCCTCTCAGAGAAACCCCCATGCAAAAGCACCAAAATGTAGCAAAATAATGACCAGACCCATTATTTTCAAGATCCTTTGGTTTGGTTTTTAAGCGGGTATCAGGGAGAACTCGTGCCATTGCGACCCTTTTTCTCTACCACCGGATAATTTGCAAGCTGTCGTTGCAAGCTGCTTTAATGGGTCTGGCCGCACAGAGATACGTTCAAAGAAGGACCCTGCGAATGAGGAGCAGCCTGAGGGAATTCAGTCTGAACAGAGATTTAAAGACTCGGATAATTTATTGCGAAAAGGGGATCTGCTAAAGGTTTACGCGAGGATGGATGATGTCGAGAAAGGAGACCCGAAACATCTCCCCGCCTCCCAGGGCAAGGGCACTCCAAGTTTGCGCCGTTGAGAGCGAACCCTTTCCGCGTAGCGTGCGACTGAACCGCGGCRCGCGCTGCCTGGCGATAACCGGATTCCGAACGGGCCTAGACACGTGTCAGCGGTGGGAACATTGTGATTGATCGTGCTACGTTCTGGAAGGGCTGTTTCGGTTTCCTTCAGAACATCTGGCCCTGGCCGGTGTCGGAGATAAGGCATTGCAGCGCATTGATCAGACCCCGTCAGATCGTTCCTCTCTCCGTCCGTAATGATTTGCTCTGCCCTTACTACCTACGCGGCTGAAGGACGGAAGCGTGGCTAGATCTGAACGAGCGCTACGCTGGGCTCGTACCAGCGTGGCTTTGAGGCTGACCCATGACAAAACTGAAATCTTTCCTCAGCGGGGGAATTTCGGCGTATCCAGCTGAAAGCGTCCACCACCTTGGGAGGCTTCGAGCGCTTCAGCCAACGCCTGAGCCCTACCAAAGGCAACCACCTTCCTGGACCACGGCTAAGATCAGCCTGGCAATGTAGAGCTGAGTGGTGATGTCTGCCGAGCCTACAACTTGCRTGACTTAGGGACACGCGTCCCAGGAATTTGAATTCAAGCCCCATTTGGGATCCGCCGTTTAGACAGCGTCATAGATGGGTTGGTTGGTTTGATTTTTAAACAAGCTGCWGTGCACAGTACTTAAAATACAGCCGTGGGCTTCATTTCTTGTTTAGTGTAGCATTACGCCAGGTTGCAATTACACTTTTGCCCAAGGAAAACGCAGCGGCGCGCTGACCTAGCAGCCTGTTAGCGTGGTGAGCGGGAGGAGCGCTGCAGTCCTGCAGGTGATAAGCGGCACAGAAAGCGGCGACTCCGGGAGCGATGATTAGTCGGGGGCCGGAGTAGCACCTCCTCCCCCAGGGCAGCAGCACATCCTTGGGCGCACAAGGCTCCGGCGTAAGAGAGTTTCCAGCATGGGAGGCAGCCAGGGCGATTGGGGCACGGGCCCGCCGGCGGCCGCGGGAGCACGGCTGCAGCTCAGCTACGCGGAGCTGTGCTACCCCAYCCTGGAGAAAACGGCCGTGTGCCTCCAAGTTGCCGCGTGCAGGCTCGGGGCTGTGGAAGGCGAGGATCCCGGTGCTTTCTAACCTGCTGCCTCTCGCATGCTGGCTGCCCCCGTGGTTTTGAGGCCAGATGCTTTGCGTGGCCGCGGTGCCGCGGAGACGGGAGCGAAGAATAGAGCTGACAGATCTGGGACATGGCAGGAGATTAGTCTCTTTCAAAGCCCTTAATTTAGTTCTGATGGTGTCTCAAACCCGAGGGGGTTCAGCTGGTACCCAGATCAAAGCACGCTACTCCCAGCTAGCCCATGCGCATACCGTCCTTGTCCTAGTGCTTCCAAGAGACAGCCACTACGCAACGTATTTTCATTTCCCCAAGGCATTTCCCTAGCGTGAGCTGCCCTGGATTCCTCAGCAGCAGCAGAGCCACAGATCGGAGCAGGAATCTCCCTGGCCCACCAATGCACAAGTAACTCTGCACAASGCAGCAGGTTCATTGGTTGGTGCAGAGCCAGCCTCAATAAAATACAAAAAGAAAGAGGAGTAAATTCAGACAGGATGTGGACAAAGGGGACTGCAGAGCTGTAGGACCACGTTAGCCTTGAAAGAACGCCGAAGAAGATGTGGAGTCCCTTCCAACCTAAGAAGAAAGTATCTCCGAGGAGAGATCTCCAACTGTTGAACTGCAGACAGGAATATTGCCCTGGCCCGAGCTGATAGGTGCTCGAAATGGGGATGTCAGACACGACTATACTTAATTTTCCACAGGTGCAATGTAGAGATGAGCTGTAAGCAGGACCTCAGATCCAAGCTTCACAGCTGTCCTTATCTAATTCCACCTGAGCGCATCTCCAGCACAGATACCCATGCTTTACCCTGTGCAGCCTCTCCCTCCCTCTAACCTTGGTCCTTGCTGAAGCCAGTGACAACTGAAGGCACTCGGCACTYGGGAGCAAACATCTGCACCTCAGAGCAAGACAGGTGAGTCAACGGGACTTCTCTCAATCTTCTCGTCATTGCTGCCAAGCTGTAAAGTTGAGATAGGAGCTTTCCTAGCCGCTGGTGGGTATATCCCAAYGTGCACATTTAGAGCAGTGTGGGCAAGCTCACCTTCTCAGCATGGAGCTGCCTTCTTAAAAAGCTGCCCACCATCCTGCCTAGCCRCCCGGAGGTGAATGGTGAATCACTTCTTCATCCTTTCCTTGATTCGGTCTGGGGGGTAAAGCCCGGAAAGGAGCCACAGAAACGAATTACGCATCTGAGAAMTGCAGGAGCAGGTCGTGCCCTACGCATGGGCAGTGGCAGGGGGATTAGTCCCAGCCTGGTTGAAGGCCTCTTCTTTTCTCGCCCCGCTTTCACGCTCACGGCTTTCTCGGTGATAAATCCCAGCAACCGGCTCCAGGCTTTCTGCCTCCTTCCCCAACCCGTGGCTGCAGCTTAGAGGAGCAGTAGTAACGAGCTGCTTCAGGGAGATGGACGTGATTTAAGGGGAAGCATGTGATAAAGCTGTGGCCTTTGAGAAAAAGAGAAGAGAAAAAGAAAAAAACATCCGTTCACCTTTAAAAAAAAAAAATCAATCCTCTCTGGCCCCGAATAGGAGAAACTCTTCAAGCTGCCGACAAGGCATGCCCGTGATTTCTCAATCGAGCGGGAGCGCGTCCGGCAGCACGCGAGCGGGCAGCGTTCCTCTCGCCGGCGTCTCGCCGGCTCAGCTAGCTGAAACCAAGCACCTGCAAATCCCGGCCGGGCAAGGCTGTGAAAATGGGTTACTGAATTGGGAACACGAGTCGCCCTCGGGAGRTGCTTGCTGTGAGCGAGGATGCTTGAGTTAAGCTAGGAGGTGTTGGCGGGTGGGCCAGACCCACCAAAGATGACCATGCCCCAAGCTTCAGGGGAGTCCTGGCCTCCCCTTCCTTTCAGTTGTGCTCTGCATCGCAGCGATTTTGGGGTTCCTCCGGGCTTCAGCTCGTGCTAGCCATGTGTTGGAGCTCCACTTGCCCACACAGCGCCGGGGCATTGGGGGCAGGTGCCTGGAGAGCCCACCGGGAGTGTGGCCAGCTACACTAGGTTGTCCTCCTTCCTGCTCCCCTCCCTCCCAAAAAATGAACTGTTAAAAAAAAAATCTTTCTGAAAGAATCTGGGACCAGAAAAACCGCTCAGCTTGAAGGAGCAAAACGGGTTACACATGACCCAGAGYGAGATTTGGCGGGAGAAGGTGAGCAGGTAGTGGGGAAGTGCAGCTGAGCTGGTGCGTTGGGGCAGAGCTCTGCTGACATCGGATGGAGCTGCCTCTGCAGAGCGTTCCTGGGCACAGCGAATCTGCCTTCTCCAGCAGGATGCCGGAAGAAGTCCGGAAAACGTGGGGCTTTTGGTAGCTGGGTGAATACCAAGATAAATAGTATTTCCTAAAGCTTTTTTCTTTTTTTTTTAAGTTGGCAAGGTTTGTTTCCCGTGAGGTTCTCAGTGCGAGGAGGCTTCATGTGTCGTGTTCAACTGCACGGCCGGGCAGAGAGGTGTGGTCGGAGGGAGCGCGGACGCAGGGTGTTGCRTTGGGTCCGGAGCTGGTGCAGAGCTGTGAGCCTCCCCAGCTGGCCGGGCAGCGTCCTCCTTGCAGAGGACAGGAGACATCCCTGCCGGTGACCTCCCCGCATCCTCTGCCTCCCAGACCCACACGCTGAAGCGCCACAAGACAAATAGGGCCAAGAAAGAGATGCACTATTTAAACTTYCATCACTATTTTTCTCCCTGCTCCCCTCGTTTCTTTTGATTTATTTTTTAGCGTGTTTTCCCAGGCTGAGCTGGTTGCCTGTCCTCCATCACGCCGCAGCAGCCTTTCCGAGAGTACCCGCAGCCGCCCTGCGTTTTTCAGGCTGTCCGTGGCCAGCTCCTTTAGGCAGGTGGGGAGAACCAGGCAGCAGAGCTCCCGCCTCCCTCCTCCGGGAGAAAGAGGACGCAGGAGGCTCTGCCGAGGTTGCAGTCTCGAGGTTGCAAGTGCGGGATGCAAAGGAGAGTCTGGCTGGTTGCTCTTGGAGGGAATACTGCAGCTTGGAGGCAGGACCCTGGGCCCTCCGGCTGAGCCCCCTCGCAAACTCAGAGCAGTCGTTCGCTCTGTCGTGTTCCTTATCTGCAAAGCTCCTCGTTTGCAAAGCGATTGCAGTCCTGACTGCATCCAGAGAGGTGGAACCATGTCAACACGGTGAAGGAGAAGAGGTAGTTGCAGTCCAGCTTCAGAACCGGATCACCAAGCAGCACAGTTTAGCCATGGGTAACATCACTCAGACGCAGCAAATCTCAGCCTTGAAAGCATTAGACAAACCCTGAAAGTATGTTTATATCCCTCCTAGCCATGAAGAGCTGCTGGAAATCTGAATCAGGAATGTGTAAAGTCCCGATAAATGAAAAGCTAAACATCCATGTAGCTGTAAGCTGCTCTGCAGTTGTTTAGACTCTCACAATCTGTAGCCTTCAGGGCTTGGTGACACAGTGAGACCCCAGGCTGGCAGTCTGCTGGAAAACTACTGCCGGAAATACAATCCCTGTACGGGGATTCCCTTATCCAATATAGCAAGCTCCATCCTAAAAGCAATTTGGTTTCTTCCTCCCCTTGAGAAGCTATTCTAGATACCTGATGAAGCAAGGAACCTTCTTTCTTTCCCATCCTCCAAATACTCTTGCTTAGGTCCTTGTCTCCTCTCTCCCTTCTCCCAATACATTCATAGCTACAATCACAGTGTCTCCTAGCTCTCATTTTTCTAAATTAAACAAGCCAAACTCTTCTGGTCTCACCTCCAAGGAAAGCTTCTGCGTTCCTGTGCTCAACTCAGCAGCCTTTCTCTGTGCCTGTCTCAGACGGAGTCCAACATCCATGAACGTGGCCAAGCTCCCGAGGGTGTTGCAGAGCAGCACCACCAGCCTCRGCAGATTCCTCCAGTGCTGGCAAGGAAGCAGTCATTGGCTTCAGAGAGAAAGCGTCCCCCCGCRGCTATCAGGCAGGGAAAAGGATATGCCAGTCCTAAGCAGAGCTCAGAAGKGATACTGCAGCTAATTAATACTTTGTTCTGCTGAACCTGGCATTAACATCAAGCTTGCTGTCGAGGTCGCCCCAGCAGCGTTGCTGTGCTGGAGTCCTTGCCGAGGGCAGGTGCCTGCTGCTTTYAGCAGGGCAGCACCTTCTTGGGGAGACAGGGAGACCGCACAGTCCACAGGCCCAAATCCTCTGCTTTCACCAGTGCTTCACCAGCCAGCAGACCTGCTCTCAAAATGCCCCAGCCTGGAGCAGAGGTTGGGTTTGTGGAGGAAAACACTCTTTGCAGGGTTTGTATTGCAGAGGCTTCGGCACAGCAAGCAGCTGTATGCAGGTCAGGACAGTGCCTGGGTACAGTCACCTAGAGCAAGCRTACTATGATGCCCTCATAAGCTTGACTTGTCTACAGAAGGCAAACATGCCTCTCTGACAAGCCTGTGATGTGGCATGTGAATACACAAATACTTCACCATGGCCAGAGCAAAGCTTCAAAATCCCTCCTCGCTACAGGAGAGGGTAGGCTGAGCCACCAGATCCCTTCAGGCCGGATCCCCAGGGTTCCCCGTGCTTTCCTCTGCAGCATCTCACTGTATTACTGTAGAGAGGAACACGGGAGCAGGCATGTCCTTGTTCGGCTCCGGTTCATCAGCTGGATGGGGGCCTTGTGTGTTCACACTGAGAGCCACCTTGCTGGAAGRTAGCTGGCCCGTCAAGTCTGCCTGTCCCCAGTCCTGGACCGCAAAGCACTCACAGTCACRCGTATCGCTCAGAGCAATCAAATGACAGGCTGCACCCCAGCGGGCTGGGAAGCTGGAAGCATTCCCAGGCCCTCCTGCGATGTTTCAGGGGTAGGTTGTGGCTGAGGACTGTCAGCTTCATCTCTGCATTTGGACATTTTGTGGAAGAGGAGTGAGGGCCCCCTTGTGTGCTGTTGGCTGCCGAAGCTCTGCCCTGGCCCAGCGCCTTCGGTTGAGGGTAACCTCGGTCTTTGCTTTTGCAACTCCTTTGTCTGATGAAGGTGTGAAGGCTTTTCCGAAAGGAGGTTGGAAAAGCACGTCATTTTAGCAGYATAAGAGGCAGGTGGCGTGGACATTGGCACTTGTAGCAGTGGGTTTGCTATACCTACAAGGCAGCGCCGTGGTCCGGGGAGAAGGCCGTCTGCGTCRTGAGCGCTAGCGCAGGCGCTGCAGGGTGGCTGGGAGGGCTTCTGGTCTACGCTGTGGGCTCAGACTCTCAGCTTTTGGGCTGCAGACCACCTCCCAGTGGTTTATAGCACGTCGCAGTCAGTGAGAGAGCATCTTCTGGTCACTGTTGGCCTAAATAACACGTAAGATGAACCCAGAGTCTTGAATACCACAGGCCCTTTAGAGAAGATGAGCTACTTGCCACCGATTTCTCACTCYTCTGGGGACGCTTGCACTGAGCCTCACGTCAGGTGAATCTGACCGGCCAGCAGATTGCTCAGAGCGGTCCTTGGGGGCTGCTAAATTATTTGCTTCTCCACCCCAGCAGCTGGGCAGTCATTCCCCGCTGCTGAGCCCTTGGGGTGGTTCTGCTAACACCGTCTTGGAAAGAGGAGGCTTGTTGCACAACCCGATCGGGAGGGAGATGCCAGCAACAGCAAAACGYGGGCAGCGTTAATTAGGAGGCAGTGCTCGTGGCTGCGGGGCTTTTCGCTTCCTCCGCTTCCAGGAGCTGACTTCTCCCTGGAGAATCCCGTTATCTCAGTAACTATCGCTAATAATTGAGGCTCCGTCTGCTCGCCACAGTACTGTCCAGCTGTCTAACGGCCGGGAGCCTTTAGAGACTTCTGTGTTACTTCTTAGTCAAAACTGTAGCGTTAGCAGAGGGTATTAGTTCAGCACTGAATAATTCTGCATGGTCTTGTTGATTACTCATGTGGTTGCAGTTTGCAAGGTAGGACTGTTTGCAGGAAGGACTCTAACTAGTCAACTAATTTAAGGAGTTGCTGAGTACATAGTCCAAGAGTAGCATGCATTTATTTATGTTTCTTTATGCTGATGGGCTATAAAATGTGGTTTTCCCAAAACTCTCCRAAGGACAAGGAGCAGAGACCCCAAGCTGTCCTTACGTACTCACCAGGCAGCCCACAGCTATGCAGAACAGATTAATGCCTGTCCTCCCCGAGTTTAAAATATTCAGCAGCTTGTATGTTTTGACAGAAAAATGGGGTTTTGAGAAAGTAAAATGTGCCATGTTTTCTTTAAGTTTTCTCTTCGGTCAAGAAAAGAACAAATCCTCCAGCTGAGGTCCTGCATGCCCTGCTAGAAACATGAAACCTTCTGCAGGGAGGTTTCACGTCCCTTCCCACAACGTCTCGGTACAAATGACCGTTTGGGGCTAATCCATCAGGACTGCGCCTGCTCTCGCCCGTAAGGCAAGGTGCATATCGTCTAGCTCTGCGGCTTGCTCATCRCCTTGAGGACGTGGGTTGAGCCTTCCCGTGCCTCGCCCAAGGCATGTCTCTTACGAGGAACCCCGCAGAGGGCTGCACTCGGCGCCAGTGGGTGCTCCACGTTTGTGCAAGGACAGGGTGCAATGCATGGGTGTGCATGCACACGCTTGCCTCTCTGTGCTGTATAAGTAGGTTTGCATGCAACACCGGCCATGCGGAGAGCATGTGTGTCACTGTGTGCATCTGTTGGCGTATGCTAACGTGTGTAAATAAATGTTTATTCGCATAAATGGGCCTGTGAATGCGTTTGCAGACAGGTAACTGTACAAGACTGTTTCTCCATCCAGCAGCCACCAGTGACACCCACAGACAGCACAAGCTAAGTTCATCAATCCCTTTTATTCTTTCTCTCTTCAAATTTTCCAGGCATGTGAAGGTTAACTCCTTTTTCTTTGCTGTCAGGAAAGGAAAAAAAAACACACACACACAACCCCAAACAACTCTTCCTATTTATATCCGGGATTAATCAGAAAGACTAGCACTTCTACAGCTGCGTGATTAAAAATTAGGAGACCAGATTCTGTACTGGTACCTTATAATAATAACCAATGCTGGGAGCTCAGGGGATGAATAATGGATCACGGCTCTGTGCTCCTGGCTTCTTGCTTTCCCTTCTTTCTTCCTCTCTTTTTATCTTCCGTTCCTCTCTTCTTTCCCCGTTTTCCAGGCTGGAGATTGAATGGGGAAGTGATGCATCATCCTTCATTTTGTAGAAGTTAGAGATGTTGAGAGACATTGCTGATTTCTATTCATCAAACCCTCTCCACCCCGACCAGAGCCCCTGGTTAGTGAGCCCGAAGACGATCAATAATTCATGGCTGCGTGAATAACCGGGGGATGATAACCGCTTGTTTGGGAAGCTGTAATCAGGACCCATTCTCTCTCCTTCTCTTCCTCTCCTCTCTCCTCTGGAGCCTCTTATCTCTCTATCACCTCCCCCTGTCTTGCTGCTAATCCAATAGACGGAAGCAGGAGCAAAGCCGTAGGTTAGAAAACAAGATTTTCTGGCACAGGGAAAAATAGGCAGTGCCACGCTTTGCTGCGTGGGGTTGTCCCCCGTCCCGCGATGTCCCCTGGGTTTCACGGGGCAGCTGAAGGACAGCCTGGGCTGCTTCGGGGAGGGTGGGTCAAACCGGTGGCTGCAAAACGACCCTTCAGCCGGTGGGACCAGGCCATTTACAGGACATCGGTCAGGAATATCCAGCATCGCCCTGTGCAAGTCCCTTCGGTTAATTCTGAGATGCTCTTYGGGGGAAGGGTTGTGGGCTGGGTTTCTTCCACGTTTCACAGGATGAATTTCCAATATTTCACAAGCTGAAGTCAAAATCAATTAATAGCTTCAAGGGGGCGGGGGGGGAGTGTTGAAAAACATGTATTTCGTTTTTGAAAACAGTATAAATGCATCTGGTGATATGAATGTGTTTTTTAAAAAGTAAAAAAAAAAAAAAATCCTTACTACTTAAATAGCAACAGAATGAAGCAGAAGTTTCATGTTTTCATATTTCAGGGGCTGGAGCATTTAGAGTAACCCGAAACACTGCTTCTCACATTTTTCACTTTCTTGTAACCTGAAAAATGTACATTTTGGATCAGTGTAGAAAAGCTTTTTTTTTTCCTTTCCCCTAGTTTTTGGGTTCCACCCACTGAGCTGAAAAATCCCATTACTCACAGCATTTGGCGGATGTGTGTGTGACCAGCGTTGTGTGCAACCAGCACATCTGCCTTGCCTACAAATCCTGCGCTGACGCGGGCAGCCACCTTTGAATTGTCGGAGAGCCGTAATCCCTTTCCATCTCGTGAATTCAGCCGCGCGCTGGAGAAGCTAGGAACGAGGAGGAATTTTTTTTTTAGGTATTTCTCGGCCAGCTAAAATGCGCAGGAAGCTCAGGAGCGGAGATGTGTTGGGGGATTTCGGAGCGGTCTTTGCCYGGCTTAAGACGTTCGCTTTGCAAGGCGCAGCCCGGTGCCAGCCAGCTCCGAGAAGGGGCAGCRGCACGGGCGTGCGACGAAAGCGGCTCCGCTTTGGTGAAAGCAGGCGGCTTCCCCCCCCAGCATCCTCCTCCTCCGCAAAGCTCTTGAAAAGCAGGAGGCATTTGCCARCTGTTTGGCCTTCCTCCAAGCTGTGTGTAAAGCTCTGGTTTCCTTCTGCACCCTTTGCTCTGATGAGCTCGTGCGCTTGGGCAGAAGGTGCTGCAGTGTCCACCTCCTTGCTCGCCCAAGCCCAAACGTGTTCTCCTGTCCCACAGGGCTACCCACAAGCACTGGTGGTCCTGCCCCCCCACCCCACCCAGACTGGTCCCTGCGTCCTGTCCTTCCGTCCTGACTGCCCTGTTCATCCACACGTGCTCCGTAGGGTATATGTGAGCCCCCGGGCTGTAGAGACCAAAGGCTTCTCTTCGCCTCCAGAGTGGGTCTCGGCTAGAGTAGACCCAATTAGTGYAGCTGAGATGAAAGGTCCTCCCTGCACGATGAAAGAGTAGCCCAGATCTCTAAACTGAATTTCTCATCTCTCACTGTGCTGATGGTGTTCAGAAATGCCAGATCTTATGGGTTAGCCACCAAAAAAAGCCCCCCCCCCCCGTTTCCCCCCCCCCCCCCCCCCCCCCCCCCCCCCCCACCCGATCTCCAGCATGAAACGCCTCCCAGGGCGAGAACCAGAGATGCCCAGGGGCAGCACGATGCCGAGCAAAGCCACAGCCTGTAATGAGGACGCTGGCTCGCCCGGGCTGTCAGGCTGAGGCGGTTTCAAAGAAAGGTTGAGATCTTAAATGTCTCCTTGACACCTCCGGCAAAATCGTCTTTCGCAGAGGCAGCTGCTTAAAAGACTCGCTGCAGYGGTTGGCAGCCTTTCGTACAGCGAGACGGCCGCGTGGCCGACGAGCGAAGCGGCTGGGAAGTTGGAGCGGGGCGCGGGAGCGATCCGTGTGGGTCCTCCAGCCCTCCGTGGCGGAGGGGAGCATCTAGCAGCCGTGCTCCTGATGGCCCCCGAAAGCCGAGCACAAAAGATAACGGGGCCAAATCCAGCCGGGGAGCCCGGCGCGCTCTCCGCCGTTAGGGATTGCCTGCGCGGGCGGGTTTGCTCTCGGCTCTCGCCTCTCTTAGGGAGGAGAGGCCCCGCTGCCCCCGAGGCCTTGGCACGGATCCCATTTCTCTGTATTTAGTGGCCTTCCATGGGTTTCTCTGCCRCGGGCCTGATCCTTCGCGTTACTGCAAATCTCAGGCAGCGACCTGTGCTGTGCCCCCTCTCAAATACCAGCCGGTTTCTGTCGCGGGTCTGTTCGGGTCTGGGGCACAGCTTTTATGGGAGCAGCAAAAGAAAAGCCAGTTGCGACATACTGAAATGGGGTCGCATCCAGCCACAGTGTCTTTWAAACCATCTGCGCGGGGAGATGTGGGAGATCATGGTCCTGTCTGCTCTTGCCGTTCCCCTTATTTGGGCCTTTTTAATGACTTCTGGCAGTCCGGACCCACAGGTAGCAATGGGCACCTACGTTTAGTACTAGCAAATGACATTCCCTCCTTCGTGCTACTTTCCTTGCAGTTCCTCCAGATGATCCAGTCATTATGGGGGGACCGATCATTAGCCTGAGGGCAGGAGACCCCCTCAACTTGACCTGCCACGCAGACAACGCCAAGCCGGCAGCCTCCATCATCTGGATGCGGAAAGGAGAAGTCATCAATGGAGCCACCTACTCGAAGGTGAGGCAGGATTGGGCTGGGGACGCACGCTGAGCTCTTCCACTCTGTTCAGAAAGGTGTCCCAAGCCTGGTGCTGCTCTTCATGCCACACCAGGACATCTAGGCTGTTCTTCAACTCTGCAGAGCTGAGACTCACACCCCGTATCACCCCATGCAACCTCCCTGGCAGAGGGGYTGGGAGGAAAACATGACAGGGAGAACRTAAGAAACCACGAGCTGCCACTGAKAAGGGCTCCACTCTGAACTTGGCTTTTTGTACTCATTTGTAGCTGGTAATTTGCCTGGTATGTCCTTTCTCCCCTCAAAACCACATCTGGGCATTGCTCTAGTGTTGCTTAGAGGAGCACACAGCCAGCGCTGACCTGGCCTTGGCCGTAGCAGAACCTCTGCACAAAAGGTTTTTTGCAAYGACACGTGTCCCTGCCTCTTAACTGCAATTTTCCATGAAAAATTATCGTGGTTGTTGGCATTTTTTAATTTAAATGGAAAGCCTTTATTGGGTCATAAAGGAGAACATCAAAGAGCGATCAGCAGTGTGCTTGAAATGGGTACCCACATGTTCTCCTGTTTATAGAAGCCTGATGTCTGGTAAGTACTAAAGATTCAGTAACACTTGACATTTTTAATGAAAATTTCTAAAGAGCAAAATTCAAGACACAAAACGGGTCCATTTCCAGCCATTTTTAATGCAAACAACTTCAAAGTTTGGAGTCACGGGCATTCTTCTCACAAGCTCTTGAGATCTTTTATTAAACATTTCACCCTGTGCTACTTGCTGCCTTGAAGCCTCCATCCAGTCTTGCCCCAGCGATATCCCAGTTCGCTTGGAAAAACAAAGCAGAGCTAAAACAGTCTCATCTCTTCTTCCYTGTTGCTCTGCAAAGCACACTGATATCCCAGAAGACAGCTTAAACTGAGCTGCTGTGCTGAGCCTTACTGCTGCTTCCTTATAGCTGATGGGCACGAACAGGGGGGAAAATGGCCCCRTCTCCCCGTGTGCAACGCAAGAGGCAGCGCTAATTAAAGCCAGAGAGAACTGACCTCTCCCTCTGCCGATTCAAGTGAAAGTAATTAAAATCCAGGCCATTAACATGCAATTGTTTAACTTATTCCATTCGCTCCAAGCCTTCCTCTCCGCTGCAAGCCTGGCCCTGGGGAGCTGACGGTTAAGTCCTCTCTCTTCCAGACGTGCAGGTAGTGGGTTGCAGAGAAGGACAAATATGCTTCTCCCCTCCTCACTTCTATTTTTCTGTAGAGAAAGACTTCCAGAGAATCATCCACAGCTGAGGTTTCCGGCTGCGTGGGAGCTACAGGGCAGCTGTCAGGGATGGTCTGGGAGGGAAGCCCTGTTCTGTGCGTGGGGGAAGAGCATCTTCCCGCTCTCCTAGAGAGGCAGAAACAGAGGGTGTTGACTGATCCGGAGGTGTGTAACCAACTCTCCCAGTTCTATCAAAAATCCTTGATTTATTATCGCCCTTCCCCAAAGTCCAGCTGCTGGAATCAGGTTGTGCATCTCAGCCTTCCGTAAAACACCAAAAGTATGTTTTYGGATGAGGTTGCACAAGAGTTAGAMTCATGAGCCCCAAAAATCCTAAGAGCTCCTAACTCAAAGCCAGTAAAAAGAAGCAGCGCTGATTATTTCTATTACAAAATAACCTTGCACAGCTGGGGTTGGTAGCAATGATGCAGAACCTCAGCTTCTCCTGCCTTACTGGAAATTTCCATGAGGCCCTTCCACAAATGCTTCCCTGTCTTGTGCCGGGAAAAGCAATGCTCCAGGCCTAGGTGTGCGCAGAGGTGGTCAGCTGGCATCCACTGCCRCCAGAACTTGGCACCTCAAACATCACATTCCCCACGTATAGTCACAAGAAACCCTGACTTGACCATAGAAAACATTCTTGGGRTTGTCTAAACCTTGTCACATTGAAAGAAAAAAGAAAAAAACAACCTTCAGAAAAACTGCTGGCCAATTGTAGCCATTTTTGGAATGAGAGATTTTGATTTTTGGGGTCTGAGAAACCTTTCCATTTTGAACTTTCCCTTAAGACCATTCCTTAATTTTCTCTTTCAGTTTTTCAAAAGAATCTAAAACCCAACCCAGATTTTATTTGATCCGGATGTTCCAGTCAATCAAGTGAAAATGCTGTTTGKGTTACTGATTGCCTGAAGACATTGGTACTGAGTGATAATTTCTTTGTTTCTCTGAATTTCAAATTCATCAACTGATTAATATGTAATCCCAGTGTAATCACAGCCAGGCAGTACAGATTAGCCACATCTGACTARTAACTCCCCATCCCCTCACCCGATCCCTGTTGAAGGGTGCAGGGAATTGGGGCAGGGGTCCCTTAGGCCACAGGGATACTACAGGATCCTGCAGGGCTGGGGCCTCCTGCAGGGTTTGGAGGTTAACCTGGAGCTTGGGAAAGCCATGGCTCAAGGTCCTGTGCAGCCAGCGCCTACAGTGCTTGTCTTGGGCTTCATGGCATCCTCAGGGGAGCCTTGGAGGCTCCAGATGAGGTTCCTCAAGGAAATTAAGGGTGGTTGGTACACTTAGGGCCCTGTTGATCGAGGACCGATAGGTCTTGGTCTTGCTTCTCCCCAGCTTCTGGGCTGATTGTGGTGACTTAGAAAAACTGTCAGGACCCAAAATACAATCTAATAATTATTGAATGGGTATGTCCATGGACATTTGCCATTATTAGCAATGGCCAGGAACAGCCACACCTTGAGAGCCCCTGAGGGCTCGAAGGGTTTAGTTTGTCAAAGACATGGATACAGGGTGAAATGATCACAGTCTATATGAACTGATGTGGGGATTAGGCGTTTGATGAGGAAGGGCTCTCTAAGCTAGCGGATAAAGACACGGCAAGCCCCCGTGGCCAAAAGTCAACGTCAGATAAGTCCAGGGAAGAAATGAGGCGCCAAGGCTGAGCAG
Source organism: Rhea americana (assembly GCF_003343005.1). NCBI lineage: Eukaryota > Metazoa > Chordata > Aves > Rheiformes > Rheidae > Rhea > Rhea americana. The sequence continues at coordinate 121,916 of NW_028186518.1, read as the reverse complement.
GGACGGTGGTTAACCAGTGCTGTATCAGGCCCAACTGCCATGAAAACCATTGGAAACCCTTCCTCGCACACTAGCAACCACAGCGCTCCTTGCACCGTTCCCCCATATTTGCCCCCATCAGCATGTGCCGTCCCCTTGTCTTCGGGAATTTTTGCAGGATCAGTCCTGCACCACTGGCAGCTGGTGTCACCACTGCCCAAAGTGGCTGTGAACTGCAGCTGGAATGGCCCAAGCAGCTTTTCACATTTGCTTTACACAGCTGTAGAAGGTGAGACCAGGTTCGAGAAGCCGATGGCCACGGCTCTCCCCTGGTTCCCCCTTTCCTAGGGTGGTGGGTGACACGTATCTCGCTGGAGCTGTGATTCTCGGCTCTAAACACAGCAGGGTTGGAAGGAAGCAGATGGGAGTTAAGTACCCAATTCCCAGGAAAGCGCAGTGAAATTTGTCTGTGTTATTCCCCTAAGGCTTCTTGGCAGATTCCAGCCAGAGAATTGTTATTGCAGAGGCTGCTGTTTGGCTGACAGACCCGTAAGAGCAAGGCCTGGCTGGGTGCACAGAGCCTAGCACAACTCTCYGCCAGGAGAAAGGGGCTGCACATCTCCCATAGGAAGCTGCCTCGTTTCATCTCCGTTTCTCCCCCCCCCCCTCACAGACGCTTCTCCGCGACGGCAAGAGGGAGAGCATCATGAGCACGCTTTTCATCGCCCCGTCTGACATTGAGAACGGGGAGAGCATCGTCTGCCGGGCCACCAACAAAGCCATTCCCAGTGGGAAGGAGACTTCGGTCACCATTGATATCCAGCGTGAGTACACAGCTGGCTGAGCTGGCTCCGGGTCCTGTTTGACCCCAGCCTCCCTGGTGCCTCCGACACTGCCCCCAGGGCTACCCCCGTGGGTCCGACTTGCATGGGTCGGGACCTGCTTGCTGRGGTTTGGGCATTCCTCTTCGCTGGGGTTTGCTGGTGGTGCCATCTGCCCTGCTTTTGAGGGGCTGGTTTGTGCCGTGCACCCTCATCGGGGCCRCTGTGGGGCCTCTGGAGCAGGGATGGATCCCAGGTGGCTTTGGCTGAGAAAGCAGCACTGCTGGACATGACCAGTAGCAGAAATAAGATATTAAGATTTCTGGTTCAAAAAATAGGTGTTTCTAGTCTTAYAAGCTATTCAATGGTTCGCTTTTTGTTCTCCAGGTAGCGTGTTAGATACCTAAGTGCTCTGTGGGAATTCTCCCTCCTGTGAAATCCAGCTAGTGTGGATCACCGTCTGATGGGGACAGGTGCATGCTGAGAGCAATATCGCTTACCTTTTACTGTAAATCCACGAAGCAAAATCTTCCTTCCTCAAGAATTCAGCTGGCTGAGATGTTTCACAAGCGTTCCCTCCTCCTCTGCAATAGCTGTTGCTTTCAGGCTCACCCTGCCCTCTCTCCAGCCAGGCTTCATTTGCACACACAATTCCTGCAGCTGTATTTACCAACAATTTGCAAATGCAGGGTGTTCAATATTAGCATGCCAGCTGCTTTCCAGAGTCCAATTAAAACTGGCTGAACAAACTCAAGCACAGCGGAAAATTCASCATTTAAGACTTCCAGCTTTTGCTGCTGCAAGATTAACAGGCTCTTGGGTTGCTCTATAGCATGTCCTGACAGACCCGACCAGATAAAATGAGATAATAGCATGGGTTATTTCACAGCCGGCAAACAGTTACAATAGCGAGAGACGCACACACATTCCTACAAACAACACAAAGCCGGAGACATCATTACACTGCGCTGTACAGGACGGGGCAGGAAACGTGAGCTGAATCCCCGAGCCGGGTAGAACCTGCTTTCAAAGGAGAAGGACCCAATAAAGAACACCAGTTTCCACTCCGAGCCATTAAATACTCCATGCTGTGAAAGCAATAATAATAATATCCTATCCAGCTATTAAAAGTGTGTTGTTCTTAATGGGGTCTAATGAGGGTATCAATTTCCCAGTGCCGGATGGCTGATGGAGGGATAGAATAATACCGAGATGGATTAAGCAGCCTGTACTGGGGTCGATTTGATCCCCGATGCAAGAGCCTGCTCTGGACACTGCCCAGTCCATTAGCTCCGCGCGCTCCCTGCCACGCGGGGAAGTGGCTCCGTCGGCTTTGCGTAGAGCTAAAGGTGCTTTCCTTAAAATAATCGCAGGGCGGCAAAATAATCCCTCCCRGGAGCCGGCAGCCCAGGAAATTGCTCCTCCTGCTTTCGTTTTCTTTCGCGCTGAAAACAGCATTGAAAAAGCTCACTTTCAGCCAAGAAATGCCGGGGAGGGGGGATATTTCCTAGGCAGGGCGCATGCGCGCGCACGGCTCGCAGTGCAAGAGACCGTCCTAGTTCAGCTGACGGGACGTCTAAGTTTGGCTCCCAACGATCTCGTGCAGGCACCGGATCTTCCTGCCAAACTTAGCCTGACCCACRGTGAAATAGCTGAGTCATAAACACCCTCTCCTGTCACCCCTCAAAAAAGAGRGAAAAAARGGRAARRAAAAAAAAAACAAAAAACCCAGAGCGGAGTCTATAATGGAAACACTAAGCGACTCCAGCTGGAACATCTGTTCAATGCGATTTCCGTTGCACCAGCCACATCAAAGTCAGCCTCCTGTGAGTTATGTGCCGAACATCACAAGTGGGATTAAAATCATGTTTAATAGTTTGATATGCCATAAACTATTTATACTGCTAGAGCCCAGTGGCTGTATGGAAATTCTCGTCAGGCGTGCCGCGATGGGGAGGAGYGGGGTTATTGCTTAGCCAGAGCCATTTGCTCCACACCTCTGCACAYGCGCGTGTAGTTGCTCATTTTTACACTTTTTTTTTTTCATGCCAAGGAAGGATTTGGCTGCACCTAGTGTTTTTTTTTTGGGGGGGGGAGATGAGCATATTGGACGGGAGGCGGACAGTCTGCAGGCTGGGGCGGTGAGCAAACTGACGGCCGCGTTGCGATGGGGGAGCACCGCGCGCCGTCTTTTTCCTTGCAGCGTGGCAGTGGTTTTATTCCCCTTTGCTGTCCCCCGTGGCAAGTGTGAAAGCCCAGAGGTACAGAGRGTTTTCAGCTTCTTAGTCCGCTTTAAGCTCCCAATTCCCATTCGTTTCAACCTTTGCCAACGGTCTGCTTTTGGATCGAGAGACCAGAGGTTTTAGCGAGGTTGTCTGTGCATCCGAAGGGGAGAGCAAGGAATTAATCTGGGTTTTACCAAGTCTTGCCATGTTGTTTGGGCCGCTGCGCTTGGATAGTGCGGGATGGAGAGGCATCTTGAAGCATCTCACAGCAGCGCGAGCGCCAGCGCGGAGCCTGCGGCCCGCGGATGTCCCCGCCACGTTGCTGTCTCAGAGCTGCTGGTGCCTCTCCGATCCTTATTTTCCCAGGGACCGAAGCGAAAATAGTCCAAGTGGATGGTCTGACTCAGGGGCACGTGCCTTGCTCGCTGCAGGAGCGATGCTAGTCCCCCACCGCGAGCGCGCGCAGACCGTGCCTGCGCTTGCACCCCTCCCAGCTGCCTGCAGGTTGGGTCTACCCGATTCCATCGTTCAAGTTAATTACAAGGAGCCAGGCAGGAATTATAATTGTAACCGAGTGGAATTACATGCTGATGACTTACAACTTATGTCTTTCCCCCCTCCCCATCTAAAACACCCCAAAACACCCCTCAGGCGCACACAACCCACACTATTCCGGGCGCCAGCRGGCTCACGGGGAGGCACGGCCTTGCCGCCGGGAGCAGAAAGCACGAGCCCATTTGCTAAAGGGCACATCCGAGACTTCAGTTCATTTCCTTTGCTCTTTTCCTTTTCAATCTGTTTTTATTATTATTATTTTATTTGGAGTGCGGGAGGGAGCCGGGCTCGTTTTAATACAAAGAGGCTCCTCTGTAAATCCTCAGCACAGCGACTAACCCATCAAACAATGGGGAAGCTACAATAGAGAAGGATGATTCATACTTAACGAAGGAAGGTGATTAGCTGTTGTTGTATAACAACGGGGACGTGTCAGGCTGCCTGCTAATGAATTAGGAGCCCGCTACATATCTCTGGGCTGTTACATTGGCGAAGCTCGTTTATATTCCCGACTGCGCCCGTCGTTATCGTCATTTGAATTGCACGTTTTAAAATGAGATTAGGGTAAATTGAAAATACCTATAATTTCCCCCGTCATCGTTTCCTATCCAGAAGGCAGGTGGCTTCGCTGGCTGGCGAGGAAGCRGGGCGCTGGCTGGGCGGATATGGCCGGGGCTGATGAGGTGGGGCGATGGTGGCCGCAGAGGAGGCAGTGTCCCACCCCAGGCAGGCTGGAATAACGCAGGGTTGCTTTGGAGAACCTGGAGAAACAACCGAGGGCTCTCAACATCTCTGCGTAAGGACAGGCTTTCTCCTTTCCTCTCCTCGCCTTCGGCTTCCTTGGTGCTAACCCTTCCTGTGCCTTTGCACATAGCGTTGTCCCAGCAGCTCCTAATACTCCCAGGAGCTGCCAAAGGGTTGTCTCCGTGCTGCGGRTGAAACTGGTTGCTGTTGCCTTTGCAAAGTGGTACCCTGAGTGCTGGCAGCAGGCGTTTGAGAGCCCTTCTCGCCCACAGAGGGTGAGGATGGAGAAGAGCGGTGGCAGTGGGGTTCCTCCCACATCTGTACGCGCAGGAAGAGCAAAGGGGAAGAGCGGTTTCCGGAGAACCATGTATCTAGCAGGACCTTCTCTCCTCTGCAGGAGGCTGGTGGCCTCAGCTGTGCTGGGGGAGCTGGCAGGGAAACTTGGTCCCCATTAAGCTCAACACCACCACTCACTGGGCTTGCAGTAGAGCCAAAACTGAGCTGTGTCTGAGCTGTCTCCAGCCGTGTGACACCAACATCTTTCACCAGCACTGAACCAGGATACTCATCCACACGAAATGTGAAGGGGGATCTCCCCAGGCCAGTGGGTAGAAATGAGCTATCCTCCCTTTGGTCACCAGGGTTGTCCCCCTCTCCCCACCACTGCTCTGTCCAAAGCCTTTTTTTTATTTTTCTTCTCCCCCACCATGGTTCAGACCCAGCTTAGTTTGGCTTGCAGATAAAATCCCCGGTGTTCTCATTAATTTTCCGTGAGGCTTGCCAATGTCTTCAAGACTTTTTCATGGAGGCAAAGGGTGACGTGTGTGCTGCAGGGTCCAAGCAATAGCTGTTTGGATGGCGAGCTGGGGAGCCCCAAGCCCTGTGGCTCCCACCTTCTGCAGAGCTGGCACCGGGATCCAGGCCACCCCGAGCCCTGTCCGCTCGGATGCTGATGAGGCGGGTGGCCCTGTTGTCCTCCGGCCCACAGAGCGTGCTCAGCCACATCTGTTCCCCGTGGCCCAACCGGTGGGGCTGCTGCTGCGATGTTCGGGAAGAGCAGCGAGGCAGCAGGTCGAGGTGAGCACGTAGCGCGTCCTGTTCGAGGATGCGGTTTCACAGGTGCCGTGGCAGACTTCAGTGCACGCCTGGCCCGAGGAGCTGGCCTCCCGCCCGCGCTGAGGCCCCAGCGTGGTTTGCAACAGGACAGCTCGTTCTCTGGGTGGCATCTCAGCCTTCTAGAAAACCTAYTGACGCAGCTGTTTGGTTCTGCTTTCGTTAGGTTTTCTTTTTTAACTGATTTCTCTGGGAATTGCTGCGTAGAGCATGATCCTGGGTCTCCCTAGCACTGTCCTGTCCAACAGCGACCTGTAAYGGTGCCTCAGGGAAGACAGAGGAGCTCCAAAAMGCCTCAGGAAGTTTTTTCTTCTCTCAAATGAGGTCTCATCCTTAAAACCTGAAGCTGGAAGTGTAACACCCTCCCTGAGATACCATGAAAAATTAAAACAACTCTGGATACTCTTACTTTGCACCTGAACATCCCCACCTTTTCTCGTTTGCTTGCTTTCATCRGTTTTCTTCCAAATTTTGTTTGCCGCTAAAGCATTTAGATGCWTGTCATGTAAAAGGAGAAGAGAAACAGCGCACGAGCCGGAGGAACCGAAAGGCCTGTGACRCCAGTAAGGACTTGCCAGCGATGATTAGGCTGATGAAAGAGCAGAAATGCCACTTTCAAATTAACAGATGCACAAAAGATCGTCGTGGCACAGTGAGATATTAAATGGGAGCGTTTCAGAGCGGACCAGCTTATTTCCTTCAAGGGGAATCAGAGCCTGCACCGCCGTTTGGGAAGCGAAACGCTGCGTCGAAGGGCCCGCTCGGCGCGGCAGCCTGGCGGGTTGGTGCGGGGAGGCGGTGGATGCGAGCACCCTTGAGCACGAAGGCGTCTCGGCACGGGGGTTGCCTTGTTTTCTCACGACTTGAGTGTTGCTTTGCAGGTCTGGGAACCCTGGGGAGCCTGGCGGTCAATGTGGGCAGTGGGAATTTCGGCTGTGACCTTGCGGGCGCTCACCGGCTGGTCGCTGGCTCTTTGCAGACCCGCCGCTGGTGAACTTGTCCGTGGAGCCGCAGCCGGTCCTAGAGGATAACACTGTCAAGTTCCACTGCTCCGCCAAGGCGAACCCTGCCGTCACCCAGTACAGGTAAGCTGGCCGTCCTGCTCGCCGTCCCGCACATCAGCTCCAGCCCTCCCCTGCAGAGCCCTTCATATCGCCCGCCCCGAGCGGAGCTACTCCTTCCAGGTGACCCAAGGGTGCTCAGTGGCTCTGAACGCAATTTCCAGCAGTTATTCCACTTGCTCCCATATTTACTGCCACCTGGCATTTRTTCTAGCTCGCTGCCATCGCCGCTGCTGCCCTCCCCAGGCTGGGCTTAGATGTAGCTCATYTGGCCGGTGGATGCAACCGTTGGAGCCAGACAGCCGCTGACCCTGGTAGAGCAGCGCAGACCTGCTCTGGCATCGTTGTCCTGCTGCTGAGGACTGCGGAGCTGCCTGGCTCCACCATACTGTTCTTGCCTTGATGTTGTTATATTTTAAGAGGCTCCAGTCGCTTCCCCGTTAGGCCGTCTGGTACACTTTGCTGCATGCAGAGATTCACTGGTGCTTTAGAGAGGATTAGAGGCCTGGCACGGAGTTGGCAGAGCCATCTGTTTGGGGACATAACTAGCAAAAACGCGCCAAGTGAAAACTCTATTATGGGAAAATTCTTCTTTTTTTTTTTCCTGCATCATAGTTTATGTTTTGAACAGTATAACTTCATTAACTTCTGCATGTAACCCCTAAGCACCTGCCCCAGGCCTCTCTAACCCGCCCAAGTCTGGAACAGAGCCCGGGTGGGAGATGTGAGCCGGAGGCCTGGGCTGGAGAAGCGGTGGGACATGAGCGATGTGCAGCAGAAAGTCTCCCTGTGGCTCCCGAGTGGTGCCRCCAAGATCCTCTTACTGGCTGTGTACGGACCTGGGGGCGGGCTGCAGTCACTGCATACGCCGCAGGTCTGGGACAAAGCTCCTAGCTTTGGAAATCCCATTATTTGTAGCCAACTGCTCTCCACCCACTAAGCCTCATCCCTTACTGGTTTTGAGCTGGGGGAGCTTGCAAGACACAAAACTTGAAGTCAAACCCACCATCTCCCTCTGCCGTAACCCCCAGCCCTCCCTTCCTAAGGTATCTAGGTATCAAGCCATTTCTCACCCCCGCCCCGTGGTATCCAGGCCCCTTTTCCTTCCTGGCCAACCCTGTACTGAGACAGAGGACGTAGCCGGAGGGTTCTGGCGCGTCGTTTCTCTGCAAGACGCCCTCACCCTCTGCCGCAGCTGGGCAACGGCAGATTGCTGCTGGTCTTGTTCTGACGAGCAGGTGGGAAGGAAGGGGCGTCACTGCCAGCTGGAGTCTTCATTCAGCGCCCCACCGCTGGCCGTGGTCAGCTCAGAGCAGGGCATGGGTGGCTGAAGGGTTCGTGTTGGCACTGATGAGGCCGTCRCGGAGGGAGAGTGGCAGGAGGAAGCTGTGCTGCTTGAAACTGCAGTAGCTACRGGCAGAAGGTGATGCATGGGGGCTCCCAGCTTGCCCCCCCCCCCATGCCAAGTGGCCTCCCTTGATCGAGACTCGCCGGGGGCAGGGAATAACGAGCAGGATCACAGCCTTGGTCGCATCCTGCAGCAGTGGGACTCACTACTCATTATATTGCGTTCAAAGACGCTGTCTCGTTTGCTGYGGAGGGTGAGCAGATGACTGCACAGAGTCACTGCCATGGGCCCTTGGATTTCTGGCCCAGCAATACTCACGGAGTCTGATGGTAACTACTAGTATTAAGAAACACCCTATCCCTCCAAGGTTGCTCCGACTAGGCAAACAAAAAGATTTGGAAAGAGGTGTGGGCTGTCATCACACCTCAACATAAGAGAGCATCTTACTCAGCCTCCTGGCTCCAGCCCTGTGCCTGCTCTTGGTCAGGACAGCCCTTGTCGGAGCCAACATGGAGACGTTTCACAGCAATCACGTATACTCGTGTCCCGCCGCTGTAATCAGCCGTTCATCACTGCTGACTTGAAGTTACGTGCATGCACACGAATGCATGCAATCAGTTATGTTTTTGCAACAGCAGCAGTTTATAATAACGGAGGAGGCACCTCCRGGGACAGGTTACCATGACCCACCTCCTGTTAGACTCGTACAGCTTAATTAGTGCAATCGAGTTTGCTGGTAGGAATGATTCCTTCCGGCTGGGTATCTGTTATCAGCACAGCAAAGCAATAATTGCATTCCTAGTTACACAGAAGAGTTATTAATTTGAGAAGTCAATTAATGTCAAAGATACGAATAGCCCTGTTTTCATATTTACAGTTAGGAAGAAAAAAGAAGCGTGTGACAACCCGGGGAAATACCTGGGTGAACTTCCCACGCACATGTTACACCTTGATTGCTTCTTGTACAGTCCACAGCAAAACAACTGCRTTTGGCCAAGGAACAAGACTGTGGCAAGAGCGTGACAACCTCGTCTGGCCTGGTCCTCAGCTCTGCCTTAGCGGGAGGGGGCTTTTGCTTGCATCTTCTCCCCTCCAAAGCAGCTCTGCCCTGGGCTAAACCCCAGCTAGCCCCTGGTGCATGGTAGAGCAACCTTGAAAGGTTTCGGTTTGTTCTTTCCTCTTGGGACCAGGTCCCAGCAATTTCCACCCTCTGGGCATGTGGCTCTCCCCAGCCAAAGCAGTGCTGGGTTGCTTTTCTCCACCAAATAGCACGCAAACCCACCACGCTCTTCCGCTGCACTTGGTGTCACCTCGTTAGTGCAGGGGTTTTGCTGTCTCCTGTAGCTGCAAGTGCCGCCTGCAGCCGTCTTCTTTCCCATCTCAAGGCCATGTGTCTTGTCACTCCTCTCRGTTGCTTGAGCATCGCTGTCCCTTGCACCACAGAGGTCTCCACTTTGCCACAAAGTGCTTCACGTTTCGTCTCATGATGGGCTTTCATATCAAAAWTAATTGCACAGTTTTGGGGGTTGTATTTCCTCATAAAAAAGGATTTTTTAAAAAGAGGCATGAAAAATTCAAGCACTTTTTAGTTTTTCGTTTCTTAAATTCCCCTTAGCATGTTAACATCACATGAGGCTCTTTCGCTACCACTGTGACAAGTAAACAGGATTCGGAGCGCACTGCAGGGCTTCCTTCCCTTTAATGGCTTTGATTGATTTGGAGAACTTTCAGTTCCCTCCCCAAAGATCCCAAAGCTCTTCACCAACTATGAAAAGGAGACAGACGTCTCGCTGCATCCTCTGGAGCAGGACATCACAGCTGGGAGGAGAGGACGGAGTTTAAGGCTTTAATATAGAAACTGGAGAATCCTATCTGGAGCTGAAACAACCAGAGAAAAAAAGAGATTTACTCCTCCAGAGTACAGCCCGGATGTTGGCCGTGCAAGACCCGTGGTGAGCAGCGACGCCCTCGCCGAGGGCGCTGTGTTGCGAGAGCATCCTGTTGACACAGGGATGAAGGAGGCAGCGGCTCTGAGGGCATCTCCAGAAGAAGAGCGATGGGAAGAGGAAATCTTACTGGAATTAGCAGCCTGCAGGCAGTGGCAGCTGTGACAGGGAAAACCATGAGCCAAGCAACCTTTTTTTTGCACCTCGCCTCTACCTAGGGAGGAGAACAGATTAAGGAGTGGACCGTGCAAAGCCCYGGGATTGAGACGTGGGTCTCAGAGGTGTGCGAAGGCAGGAGAACGTGAGCGTGGCGTGGGGAATGGGGTCCCCCAGGTCACTCCGGGCGCCGCTCRCGTCTCCCAAGGGAGAGGGGCTTTGCTTGAGGCTAGAGATTCAAGYGAGAGCCCCTGGGTGGTGAAAATGAACTTATTTTGCCTTAAAAAACAAGCAATAGATAATAAACCAGGAACAGAAAGAAAGTGTGATATTTCKTCTCCCTGGGGAGAGAACGACTCTGATATACATTTTCTGTGGCTTCCGTCATCCTCCGATAGAAATATCAGATCTTGGTCTTCAGCCGACATTTATTTTTAATACCTCTCAATATGTTTGTCAGTAAACAGTTCTGAACACAAAGGAAAATGTCTAAACAATATAAATCCCCTTTTCCGGGCACAAATCCACAGCCAACTCCGCAGTGCCGTCCCGGTTTTGAATAAGCAAGCAAGCTGCCACCTTGCTTGAATTTGCACCGGACTCTGACACTGCGACACCGTCCCGGCCGCCGTGAGCGTCCCACGGCCACCGCCACGTCCCAGGCGCCCAGAGCCGCCGGCCGGAGGGCTCTGCCCAAGGGTGGCGGCGGGTGGCATCGCCAGCGCGGGGCACYGGCTCCTTTCCTTTGCCCTGGCACCGGCCGGACGGGGCGGTTCTCGCGCCGGGTTTGCAGCACCGGGGTTTTCCAGCTGGGAGAAACATCGAAGAGAATTTCCCGGGAGACCAACCCTCCCTCAGCCCCACGCTGCAGTCAGGGTAAGAGCAGAGGTTTGATAAAATCAAGACAGCTGCTTTCCCCGCAAGAGGTTTTGTTCGTGTTCTCTCTTATATAATGCATCACATATGGGGTTTTTTTAATATAGCGAAAGCCTGTTTAGAAATGAAAACTCAAAAATGTTCCGTTCCCGGCGTCRGAGTGGAAAGCTACAGCCGTAGCGGAAAATGTTCTGTTCCGAGGGGGYTTTAAATGACATTTTGTCAGAATTGACAGGCTCCCGCAAAATGTTCCCGTTTGCCCTCAGTGGCATTTTCTAATGGGAGAAAAAGCCAGAACCTTCGGTCATAAATTTGCTGCCATCTCAACCTGTTAGCGCCTTGCTCCGGCGGCAGCGATCCCCTTACAAGGAGCATCCCTGTCCGCAGGCGTTTCGGGTGCTTCCGCCCGCGGCGTTGCCCACCCTGGGCCGGGGGGGGAGCCCTCGAGCTGCCCGGCATGTTGGACGGTTTCCGAGCCCGATGCCTTGCAGCGGCGTCCCTCCTCCTCCGTCCGCGCCTGGCCGTCGGCCCCGCGCGCCGCGGGAGCTCGGTTGGCTGGGAAYGGCCCCCGCCGTGGTTACGGAGCTAACGTTACTTGCAAAGGTCTCTGCCCGCCTCGGGGAGGAGAACGCCGCGTCCGTGCACGAGAGCGAGATGTTTATTACTGCCCTGCCTGCGCCAGCTCCCCAGCCCTCCGCAAAAATAAYCCTCACCGCAGAAGCCCGAAGGGCTGCGGGACTCTGCCTCGTGCAATATTTAACTTCCCCATTTTCTTCTGCCACTTTAAAGATTCTCTTTCTTACCGCGAGCGATAAATAATAACAGCAAAAAAACACCCCACAGACACACAACAGACATCAAAAGCCAAGGGAAGATTGGCGAATAGAGAGATCTGAAGTGAGCAAAGAGGAGGCCTGGTTGTGAGTCAGTTCACGTAGCCCCGACTTCTGTTGCTTTCCATTAATTTTACCCACCATCACAGGTGGCAGAACAGCGGCGACAGCTAATTACTCTCTCGCGCTTTCCCTTTCTTGCCTGTTTGCTCGCAGCAAAAGAGAGTCAGTAAATTCCCGTGTTCCTYGCGCCCGCTCCATCCCGGAGCCGTCCGCCGAGAGGCCGCGGCGCGTGGGAAGCGCCTTGTCGGAGGAGAGAGCAGCCTGGGCGGGTTGCACGCACGCGTGCGTGCTCGCTGCCTGGGCTGGCTGCAGGAGCCGGCCGCCGTCGCTCCTGCGTGGCCTCGAGCCCGGCCCGGCGGCTCCGGGCTGCTCTGCCGGCAAACGCGCTGGCGGAGGCAGGAGGCGAAGGGCAGAGGAAGGGGTGGCTTCCCCCACCACCATCAACACCCCATAGCAGCAGGGTCCCACCAGGGAGAAGACCCCTCTGCTGTGCTCTGCAGCGCTGATGGGATCACAGGAGGCTTCACGTGTCCGAGCAAAGCTCAAGCGACGTCGCTGCACGCTGGCAGGCTCTCAGACCACCGATGCTTTTCCTAAAGTCCGAGCGAGCTCCAGCTGGGCTGAAGCCAAAGGCGGTGGAGATCTTTCTGCATCAGCTGGTTTGGTGAACCACAGCCGCTGCGTTTCAGGGTCCAGCCCCGTCGCAGGCTGCGCGGTCAGGCCGTGCCGCAGCTCGGAGCCGGCCCGCGGGAACCCCGCGGCCTCGGCTCCGCGCGCTCGTGCGGCAGGAGGGCACGGAGGGAGGCTTGTTTGCTTGTTGGCTCGGTGCGCTCCGCTCTGCAGACAGGACCTTTTTGTTYGGAAAACACTGTTTTCTCTTTGAACCAGCAGCATGCTGTCGCTCATCAAATATTAACTCAACCGCTTCTTAAGAGGTTTGCTTTAAATGCGGCGGCGCTTGAACGCACCTGATGGGAGACGGTGTCCTGACCTCCCGCTGCCTCTCTGCAGAGAGCCAGCGCTGCCTGCTCCGCGGGCTCCTCGCGCTGCTGGGCGTGCGGGCTGGACACTYCCCACCCCAGCCTCAAGCGGGGCGTCGGGGCGGAAGAGCCCAAGCCTCGAGTGAAGTCAGCGGCCGCCGGGAACAGTGGTGGGGAAAAGCGTCATGTTTGTTGGGGTTCAGGTGGATGGAGAAAAAATTGCACCTGATACCTATGAGCTCAAGGTAAAGCTCCAACTCCATAGAGCATTGCAGCTCTTTCTGGTTGAGGTCTTACTTGCACACTTCTGGGACCTGCTGGGAAAGAATTTCTGCCCAGAAAAGGCAGCAAGGTGCTTCAGGCCACCATGGAGAAGCCAAGTTCTCCTAGAGCGAAGGCCCCGTGTCCTGCTGGGACCGGCACTGCCGTGCCTGGGAAGCTTGCTGGGACGCGTGAAGCGGCTTGGCTTGGCACTGCGTACGCCGAGCAGCGAAGGGGCGGTTCGTAGGAGCGGGCACTGGCCTCCCGGACGTGCGCAGCGTCTCTATTCGCGGGACGAAAGGCCGGCAGAAGGCACGTTCGGAGTGACACCGGGGTTGTCCCTACCTCTTGCACGCAGCTGCTGCAGGGTGCATTCGCGGAGCCACGGGCTGTAAAGGCCAGAAGGGATTGCTGGATCGCGGAAGGCTGATGGAGCGATTTCGTTGCCTTTCGTTGGCAATTTTTTTCACGGAGGAGCAGTGAACGGTCCCGTTTAATGGGCTGCGGCCCCGCCGCTCCCCGCTCCCTGCCTSCCTCCGCTCCCGCTCCGGCCGAGGGCCGCACACCGCCCCTCTCCGGCGCTGGCCCCTCTCGCCCTGCCTCCTGCGGCCAAGCGCGGCGGCGGAGGCGAGAGGGAACGGGGCGGAGAAGGGGCCCGCGGGCGGTTCACGGCAGCAACCGAATAAATCTCGTTTATAGGCAGAGGAGAACGCAGCTAAAGCAGGAGTTGAGATGAATGCAAAGCACACCGAGGTCTCGAGTTATCGGCGCAGTAACRTTTTTCCTGGCTATATCTCTGCTTGCCTGCCTGGGTTTCTCTTTTTAGCTTCCTCCCAGACAACCRGACCTTTGCTCTGAAGTGAAAATGAAAGCGGAGGAAATAGAAAAAATGTAGAAAAAAAAGGAAAAAATCAGGGAAATGAATTCTTCAGATCTGCTTCGCGATGCAGCAGCCCCATCTGGCAGCTCCCGCGGACAGCGGGTGCAGCGGCAGCGGAGAGGTCTAAGCGCTTGCACCCCGGGGTGAGATACCCCCGTAGTTTTTTTTTATTATTATTTTTATTTTTTTTTTAAGGCCTGTGGGTCCTTCGAGGCAGTCTCGTGCCCGGCCGGGTGATTGGGAACGGAGCGTCGTTGGCTGCTCCGGCTGGGTCTCCTCTCTCTTTGCRGGAGAGGTGGTGGCCTCTCAAGCCTAATTTAGCGGGCTTTAATCTGAGTTATTCCGGACGGCGCTCGCCACCTCYTTCCTGTGTTCCTGGAGGATGATGGGCTGATTTCACAGGATGAGAAGCCTTAAGCAAATCTTGTCACACAAGAAAATTGATTTTTCAAAACTGACTTTTACAAGATTACTGGAGGGGTTTTTTTTTCCCCCCTCATCTTTCTTGTATATCGTTCCCTTCCAGCCTCACGAGGTGGCTTCAGATCTAAGGAAATTAGAGATGCTGTGAATAAATTGAAAATGTAAAAAGGGGGAGACAAAAAAAAAAAAGAACAGATACTCAGCACTCAGCACCTCTTATCTCGCTGCGTCTGAAGGATACGGCCTCACGTGCCTGTACCGTGAAGCACCGGAGATGCCTCCTCCCCTTCCCTCCCACCATCACCTCCAGGCGATGGTGGATCCCCGAGCCCGAGAGCCCGTGTCCCGAGCGCCCGCGGGGCCAGGCCGTGCCGCCCGGGCACGAAGAGCCRGCACGCGTGGCCGTAGCCAAGGCACGTCTGCCCAAGCGCTCGCGAGGTCTAGGGGTCGCGCCGGCCTCTTCCGGGGAGCGCGCCGGGGTGCTCATGGGCATTGCTGCCCGGTGCCGAGGTCACGGCCTTCCTCCTTCCCTCTTCCYCACTCCCTCTGTTTTATTTTCCCTTTTCTAAAGGGTTTCCCCCTGTAGCTTGACTCGGAGATTTCTCAGTGTGTTTCGTTTAAAAAAAAAAATTGAGAAAGAGTTGCACGAAGTCATTTCAGACAGCTTAAAATATGCTAAGCTCTTGTGCTTCTGCGGTATAAATAATGAATCCTCTTACAGCTGCTGAGTTGGAAGGGACGYTGATTTAAGATGCCTTCAGCAATTTTGGAGGGTTTTCTGCTTTCCTGCCACAGGGTAGGGAACATGGCACAGGTGAGCTGGACGTGGATGTGAGCGAYGCGGCAGAGCGTGGTGAGAGCTGTCCCGTGGGTCCTTCCCGGGACGGGAGCAGGGGGTTGCACCCACCTCAGCCCTTCTGGATTCCCTCTGAACTCCTTTATTGCAGTTTGCAGGGGACAGAGCGAAGTTGAAATGGAAAACGAAGCCGTTGCCATCTACTTCTGTCCCAGTCACTGTCACTGCTCCAGTAAACAAGCGGCGAGTTGGTGATTCCAGTTCACATCAGTCATTATTCATCAGACTAATTCTCGGAGCGCTGTCCTTAGAAACGCCGTCTGTACTTGAACGAGCTGCAAAATGTAGGCCAGCATTGAAGCAGGAGCCTGAGAAGACCCAGTGGAYGTCGTCATCCCAAAATAGATCCATTGGGTCCCGCTCAGCCCCCGGGAACACGTGCCCCAGTTATTTATTTCCTCAGTACAGGCCTGATCTTGGACCTTGGCTTTCGGAGGGCTCATCCTGCCTCGTGCAGGCTGATGACTCGTGGATCGGCTKCTGAGCTTGGGCAAATGTCACGCAAACCTACTCTAGCTGGGAATTCAGGCTGGGCTCACTGGGAAAGAGCCAACTCTGAGGGAAGACAAGGGAATAGTGATRCATGGCACAAGCTGAGCTGGAGAARCCTCTAGCGGGAGAGACTTTCCTCCACAATCCTGCTTTAAATGGCTCGGGAATCAGGAARCTGCTGGTAAGGATGGGTTGGTCATCCTGAGCCACGTCTCCCCGCACCGTGAAGTCATCCTGCRTGTCTGTCTGCCTTAGAAAGCACCCTGGCCTTGCTAGGCACATCCCAAAAACACCCGCGCGGGGTGCTGCCCTCATGCAACGTCAGAGCGTGGAGTAACTCCATTAACTTCAGGCCTTGAAGATATCCTTGGCTTTCCGTTCCTATGCAAACTCTCTGGAAGCTATTGGCAAATATTAAAGCAAAGGGGAAACTCAAGCTGTTGGCTTTGGATTAGGAGGCCATTTGTCTGCAGAGCRTCAAGCAACACTTACTGCTCAGCTCTGGTTTGCTGTTGAAGTRTGTAAGTAAGGATTTACGGGTTTTTACTTTTGGAGACTTCTCTTTTTTGAAATGTTTCTTACTGTTTTACACTAGAGCCTGTATGCAATAACATAGCACTTGTGGGTCAGTCCATTGTATCAGTATGCTGCCACATTTGACTATTTTCTCAGGAATATGAAACTAGTGTTTAGGATCTGGCTGCTACTCCTGGTTTCTTGCCCTGTCCTCGAGGAGACAGTGTCTGTTGGTGAAATGAGAAACTCCACAGCTCAGGAGAGCGATGTTGAACCAGGCTAGTCTAGGGACATTCAAGAGGCTTGTCCAAGAGTAACAACTTGAGAATAAGTTTGGGGATGGATGGATGGATGAGCAGAAATTGTGAGCATTTTCTAGCGAAAAGATGAGCAGATCCTTTGGTGAACATGTAACTTTGTTCTCCTGCTCTGCCCATATGCTGCCTGTATTTTTGCATTAGCATGAAGGGAATGCATTTCTGGATAAGTCATTTGTTATTCCTCCTTATAAATTGCTAGATCCCCAAGTTACTCGCAGTTTAGCCAGCAGGAGCCCATGTTGGATTACACAGACATCTCTGYTCTTGGCATCTTCTTCAAGAAGATTCTCACATAATTAGTATTCGCCCGTCTTCACCTGGGGCTGCACGCCTCCTAGCACAGTTGCCTCTGTTGATAATCCTAACTTGAATCGTTTGATCTAGACACCGTTCAGCTCTGAATAATTAACTGTTCTGGCAGGACGGGAGTGGGAACCTGCCAGAGGAGGAGCTCTGCCTCCCACCAACCTCAGAGCAAGCCAAAATCCAGACAAACAGAGCCGAAAAAGCGAGCCCAAATGGTGCGGTGACAACACCAGGTGTTGCGGAGGGAAGGAGGGATTTTAGGGGGGGGCCTCAGTGTGTCAGCTCTGAGCTGGGGCTGGAGAAGCAGAGGAACCGCAAGAGATATCTCAGCCTGGAAGCACCACRTCCAAATCAGGGGCAGTGACCTGGCTGTTCATCACGTCCAAGGCTGGTCACCCTCTGTGCTTCTACGGTTAATAGAAACCTGCCCCATGACCCGTCCCTGGAAGCACCGTGCCAGCGAGAGGGCAGCACKGGTGGGTGCTGAAGCCCTCTCGCGCTGCAGAGATCAAGTCTGAGCAGCGGCGCGGCCCAGGCGGGTTCACTTCGCTACCGGTGCGCCAAACACGCGGGGAGAAACACGTCAGGAGAATCAGCGCTTTTAGGAGCCAGTCTCTAAATCTGGCTGAAGAAATTCAGTTATGKGGGTGGAGTGGGGTAAGAAGACCCCAGGAAGGAATAATCCTGTTAAATGATTTGAGGAAACGCAAACCGCTTGCTGAAATTGGATTACCCGRTCTGTGCAAGAAATAATAATAGTTAAGCTATTAGTCATGTATATTGTGCGGCAGGATAAGTCCAGACGATGAAGGCAAGGAAAATGAAATGCATGGAAGAGCCTGCAGGACGAGGGGTGAAGCCCACCCCACGGAGGTGGTGGAGGCATCCAAACTCCTCCAAGATCCACATCTGGGATTCAAACCTGGCATCCCRAACCCCCGAAATTCAGGCCAAGGCGGCAGTTTTTCCTCGCTGCTGCTTTGTCTCTAAAAGCAAAGCAACGTGGGGAGGTTGCCAGCTGCCGGGCAAAGCGGGCCGGGAGCTCGGGAAGGCCCAGGCGTGTCATTTTGAAGGCGGAGAGGGTCCCCGCCGCCCGCGGCGGCTGATAGATGAACCCGCCGCGTCGGCACGGGGGGAGCCGGGCTGCCGCGCGGGGCTCTGCCGGGACCCACACGTCTTCATTAGGCAAGGAGCCGAYGGGAGGAGTAACCCCATATATCACCGTTATGGAAATTCGCACTTAATAGAGGAATAATTTGCACGATGCATCGCGCCGGAGCCGTGCGAAAGGGGAGCGGGGGGCAGCGCGACCGCCCGGCTCTTTGCAYGCCGCTCCCGGGGGGATATCGGCCGCCGCGAGGCTGCCCGGCACGGCCGACGTCGGCGGGACGAGCCGGCTCCCGTCCGCGGGTGACGGGGGCCCGCTAGCAACCGAAGGGACTGCTGGCAATAACGCAGCAAAACCCGTTCGCGGAGCAATTTGTAGCAATTAATAGCCCTTCCCCGGAACGAAACGTTAATTCATTCATTCCRTGAGCCGTGCGGTTATTTAAGGTATTTGTGGGTGTTCTCAGCCCTTTTATTAGGCAATTAAAATGCATCCAGGAAAATATATATCTATTTTAAGTCGGTTCTGGTAAACACGATTTATATGGCCAGGCACTGTTTCGTTTTGCACCGTTAATTAAAAATGACGATACGCACCGCTTGCCCGGGTTGCAGCCGCCGGGAGCAGCCGCCGGCTCGGGAGATCCGCTCCGGGAGCCCGGGCRCTGCCGGCGGGCGCCGCGGAGCGTAAAACCTGGCTCGCTTCATTGGCTTGCGCTCTTGGCCGGGAAGCGATCGACGGAGCCGGAAAAACGCTGCTTCTCCGGAGAGTGTCTCCTTGGCGATGCGTCCCTCTTCCCTCTGATTTTTAAGTGTTAAAAGGACCCAGCAGAAGAGAGKTTTTTTATTATTATTATTTAATCGCTTTTTTTCTCATTGCTCTCTGTAATAACCCCTTGGAAGCTCGGACCGGAGTACCCGCTTGCCGGGTGAAATCTCGCTTTCCGCCGTYGTCGAGGCCGATTGCATTTCCAGCAGCCGCTGAATCGGGAGGCGCTGGCCTGGGCGCTCGCTGCAGAGAGGCCGGCGGAAATCTGGGCGAAGAAAGAGCAAAACGAGACTCGGCCCGGAGAGGAGAAAGAAGGTTGAAACGGGGAGACGGCACGAAGGGCGCGGGGCGGCCGACGGGGCCTTCGAGGTAGGGGCTGGAAACGGAAGAAGCCCACGAAGCTGCCGTGGAGCCGGGCTGGGTGCCGGAGCGGTGAGAGATCCTAGGTGGAAACCGCAAGAAGGGGAAGGGGGGAAGCGAGCAAACGCCCTCGCGGGCTCCGAGACGGGCTGCGCGGCCGGGCGGCCGGCCCGGAAAGAGGCGACGGCGCGCCAGCCCGCCGGCACGGCCCGGGAAGCTTCGCCGAGGGTTGGCGGCGGCTGTCGTTAGGAAGCGGTTCGGCGTTACAAGAGGTCCGTGGTGCTTGCTCAGCCGCGTCGATTCGGGAGCGTGAAAGCTTGGAAGAGCGGAGCAAGACCCTCGAGCTCCGCTGAAGCACACACACGAAAAAAATGGCTTTTTGCAACGCATCTGCRCGCAGGGGAAAGCGGCTTTTGCAGACGCAGCGGGTTTTGGACAGATACGTAGAGCGCCGCGCTCTTGTCTGCAGGAGACGCGACGAGTCCCCGGGTTCCTGGCAGTAGAAGAGTTGGCRAACGCTCCCCCCTTGCCTTTGCCTTTCCCTTCCCTTCTAGCTTCCTTTCTAACCTCCCAACCTTCTCCCTGACGTTCTCCCTACCTTCCTTTCTTCCTTGCTCCCCTCGAGTGTTGGCAAAGGTGGATTCGGACCCCTTCGACCAGCGGCCCAAAGAGGAGGAGCCGAGGAGCCGTTTCTTCTCGGCCCCCGCGAGCCGCGCAGAGCTCCACCACGCCGTGGTGGACTCGTGTCCTGCCGTTGGCCTCCCCAGTGGTCCTGGCCGTTCTTTGCTCTCTAGGGTGGCAGGGCTGGGTGATGGTCTAGGCTGCAGCGCTGGCGGGAGGGGGATGTTAGGGACTAATTTGCAACRCCGGAGGTTTGCAGAGCAGCTGCTGCCCTCCTCGAACCACTTCGCGGAGCGCTGGAGAGGTCACCAGGATTGATCCAGGAAGACGCCTCGAAGTCGCCCCATGCCCCGAGAGCAGGCTCCCGGCACCTGCGTCTTTCCCAACCCATCCAATTTTTCCAAACATCCCCTCCCATCCCATCTGGTTGAACCAGAAGCAAACACCCCCCCCAAGACAAACACGGGCAGAGGTTCCTCGGGGAAATCCGCTTCCCTCTACTTTAACCGTCGGTTTTGCCAGTACACTTACTATTCTTATTTTTTCCCACCCTAGGCTGTTTTCTGTGCTTTCTTTCCCTTCCCCCAAAGAGTGGCGGGAGCCTCACGCAGGCTGACAGCATCTTCCCATCTTTTCCACCCACTCCAGAGTGGCAGGTTGCCAGATGGTGCCCCATTAGGTCACGTTTGCTCATCGTTTGGCAAACAGCAGCTTAATTCGAGTGCTGAGTTGACAGCTTGTTCTCCAAGACAATTTGCAAGTTGCAGTGTTGCAAATGCCAGCTTGGTGTTCAGGGTAACGTTATTTCAGCTGCCTCARAGGGATAAAAGTTCTCCTTGATGGGAAAAAAAAAAGAAGGGGGGGAAGGGTGGAAGGAGGGGGAAGCTGAAAAAGTTTTTACTGGTTTTGGCGTGGAAGGACCAACAGCGCTGGTTGGCAGGTGTTCAACAAGTGGCTGTTCTGTCCTGGCACCATGTTCCCCATCTTCTGAGACGTGTCCTGTCCCACCTCTCCCRTCACCAAGCTCTTCTACCCGTTGCCTCCTGCATTCCTGAGGAATAAAGTTTTATTTCCRGTGAAACCGGCTTTCCTTGGGAAATAGGAATTTTGGTTTATTTTGAAAACATTCCAACAGGGACACACAACAAACAACACAAAACAGCAACGCAATCCCGCTCTTTCTCACACCGCAGGTGGGCAAAGAAAGGCCAGGTAATAAAGGAAGCGTCTGGTGACTCCTATGAAACCATCGTGGACCATACCTTCTTCTTCGAGCCGGTCTCCTGTGAGGTTACCAACGCCCTGGGCAGCACCAACATCAGCAGGACCGTGGACGTCTATTGTAAGTAACCTGCCAGCTCGAGACCGACTTCCAAGGACCAGGTTTAGAAACGGCATCTAATAGCAGGGCCGGCAGAGCTGCCAAGAGTTAGTGGGAAGGGGACATGAAATTCCTTGGCTGGCTCTGCCAGTCCCAGAGTGGCCGGGACTCCCTTGCAGTGCAGACGCTGTAAACGCTCTGCAGAGCTGTTGACGGGACTCCAGCCTTGTGAGTGCACAGCCCTGGAGGCAGCGGTCCCTCCGGGAGCCACCGGCATTTCTGGGACTGCACAAGCAGGCACCTGGCTCTAGCTCTTCTAGTTTATTTGGAGGCCGTATGCAGCTGTGACCCACGGTTACATCAGGACCCTCCTTAGCTTCTTCTGACACAGTGACCGTTTGGTTTGAGGGCTTGTGGTTGCCAGAGCCCGTCACTGGGAGTGATGCCGGTCTCCCCTGTACAGTTGGGCCCCGGATGGCGACAGAACCGCAGTCCCTCCTCGTTGACCTGGGCTCAGACGCGGTCTTCAACTGCGCCTGGACTGGGAACCCGTCGCTCACCATTGTGTGGATGAAGCGAGGCTCAGGCGTGGTAAGAGTCGCTGCTGGGGTGGTGGGGAATGGTGCGTGCAGGACCCAAGGCATCGCTGCGTTAAGCTCCCCGTCCAGGAGCAAATCCCACGGGCCCTACCTACGGGCTGGGAGAYGCTGCCTGGACACGCTGGCCCTGCGAGGCTGCTCCGAAAGCCGGTCGCTTGAAGGGGCTAGCATGGCCTTGCAGAGCAGTGGCTCTCAGGCCACCAGTCCTGGTCAGTGAGGCTGCGGCGAAGGTCCACRGTTAGTCCAGAGAAGTGCATAAAGCAGTAAAGTTTTTATTACCTTTGTAACATTTTTCGATAAAAGYGCACGCGATTTCACGAGGCATTTTGGTGGCAGGCTGGACACGCAGGCCGTGCACTAGCCTGGAGGCCCAGGGAACTTGGCTGAGCAGCTTCAAGAACTCGCTTCTCCACCTCTCACCTGACTTGTGACAGTCCAGCTGCTCCAGCGGCCAGGTGTCCTCCCCCCTGGTTAGCTACTGCGGCAGCGTGTTCATCCCAGAGCCGCCCCATCTCGGGAGAGGCAAAGGGAAAACGAGGCTGCCAGAGATCAGGATGCCGGAGGAAAGAAGGCGGCGGGTTATCTGGCCCTGCCCCGTCAAGTCCTAGCAAGGAGGAACATGCAGAGCCACCTTCTAAGCTGCACYCGGGTCTTGGGTGCCGTAAAATTTTGCTCAGTTCTCCTTTGCGCTCTCCTGTCCCGTATCTCCAAGCTGTTGGGGAACTTTTCTCCTTTTAATTGATCTGGGGCCCGTTGCYGTCAAGGGAGGTTTTGCCCTTGGCTTCAGCAGGAACAAGCTTTAAGGTGGAAAAGCTGCTGCAGCGCTTAAGGGCTGTTTCGGTGGTGAGTCCTAGAATTATAAGCACATCTTTCCTCAATCCGCTCGTTCCTGCATTGTATTTGAAATTAGGACAGGGGACGAGATGCCAGCCCTCCTGAACGTGGCTCAGAAGTTAAACTCGTTTGAAAGCGGTAGCTGCCCGAGGCAGGCGCAGGCCTGTGCTTGAAGGCATCTTCCGCCTTCGTCCGGGCAGAGGAAGTCGGTGAGGTGACGGTGACTTAGCGCAGCTCAGGRTTAGGTATTATTAGGCTGCTGAGCTCGCGTGAGAGTGAGCTGAACGGGCCGAGTCGCGCTGCTCACCTCCGCGTCGGCGTTAACCGCTGGGGTGGTTTTTTCCAAGTGGGAACGGCCTCAGGGGAGGCTGTCTCCCGGGAAGGAGTTACGGACCGGGGAAAGCTGATGGCTTGACTCAGACGAAGGAATCCCCGTGGGTCAGGCACCCCGGGGTGCCTTCCCGTCCCACGGCGGCGGTTGCTCTCGGTTGTCACCATCGTCTGAGCGTCTCCCTTTTTATTTGGCTCCCTCTAGCTGACTCGCGCTGTCTTGGAGCRCGCCACGAACCGCAGGGCTCCCGACGGACCCCTCCAGCCGTTTTAGCCCGGCGGAGAGGCTCGTGCTGTTCAGCAGAGCCGGCTCCGTCCCCGCTCCCAGGGRTGCTGCCAGCTGAGCCCGCTCCGAGGAGCCCCGCAGCCCGCACGGATGGTTTCGCAGTGGGCACTGGCGCAGGGCGGTTAGAAGGAGAAGACGCATTAAAATCCACGTTACGGCTTCTCTCCGACTATTGCCGGGTTGCGGGTGCGATCCGCTCCGGGGCTGCCCGGCTCACCTGCAGCCCTGTCCCCCCYMAACCCGCCGCCTGGCGTAGCCAGCGCCCCTTTCGCCGAGCCCCTTGSGTCAGCAGATCGASGGCTGCACCCGCGGTTGTGGTTTGGGGCTGTGGAGTSTCCTCCTTCTCTGGAGACRGTCAAAACCCGCCCGGACACGACCCTGTCTAAYGTGCTCTAGGTGACCCTGCCTGAGGAGGTGATCTCCAGATGATGGAGCAGATGGTCTCCAGAGGTTCCTTCCAACCTCAGCCATTCTGTGATTCTGGAATTACTCTGGCCACGTTTTTCAAATACCACCAGTGCTGCGATTCTGCTGACAGCTTCACCAGAGCATTTGGCCTCAGCACTTTCCRAGATTTACTGAAATCTGCTAATTGCACTGCCGGGTAGGAGGGCAGCGTAGCTACCAGCCACRTTGCAGCTGGTTTATCAGGAGGGCTCGGGCTTGCCAAAAGCAGCTGCGATTTCTCAGGGTATCGAACCCCAGATCCCRGCGGGCTGCCAGCTCTCCAGCTTGGTCTCTCACTGCTTTCTGAAATCACCAAGTCCGAAGAAGGCCTGGCAGCCTGTCCTGCCGCTGTGGAAATATGGTTGTGTGGAGCGTGGCTCTCTTGAAAGCTTTTCTGCTCCTAGTTACAAAGCRGTTAGGTGTCATTGCTTTCCTGCACCTCAGAGTTTGGTTCTGGTCCTCCTCGTGGGCTTTGCTGTGGTTAGAAGTGGACAAAGTCGTCACTCTGGATGATTCATCTTTGGCATAGAGGAACATCATCACCAAAATTTTTCCCCTGTGCCTTGAATTTTTTTGGACTCCTATGGGGTTTTTTTGCAAAACAGGAAGTTGTAAAAATTCAAATGCATGAAAACAGGACTTGTATTTCCCCCTCAGCTGGGTAGTTTCCTTATTCTYTGGCCAACAGCAATAGATGATGCTTCCATGCCATTTTAGGTGATGAGCTTAGTCACTTCGAATAGTAGTGTTTCCCCTGGGCATCTAGCACTTCCCGTTGCCCGTCCTGAAAGCAATCCCCTCCTCTCTTCCAGGTCCTGAGCAACGAGAACAAGCTGACGCTGAAGTCCGTCCGCCAGGAAGACGCTGGGAAATACGTGTGCCGAGCAGTGGTCCCACGGGTTGGTGCGGGCGAACGCGAGGTTACGCTGACCGTCAACGGTACCTGTTGCTTTTGTGTTGTTATTCTGTCTTTGGTGTCTCGTAGTTTTGTCCCTGTTGCTTTCACAGATTGTTTCCCGTGAGTTTTGAAGGCGTTTGCTTGATCTGGGAGGATCCTGCTCTGCGGGCAATATGAGGGATTTGGGTTTGCGGGGCTGCATTCATTYGCTAGGAGATTCGTCGGCTGCAGCRAGACCCAGCATTGCAAAGACCAACATTCGCTGAAATCTGGTTCTRCATCACGAACAAGGAGGAGCTGGGAGCAGGCATCTCGCAACCTTTCATAGATCCATCTTGCAAAACCCTTGCAAGGCCGGAGAGCGCTGCCGTTGCCCTTGTACAGCTCRGAAGCCGGGAATTGAGCCCGGATCCGAACCAGGAGCTCAGCGCTCTCTCCGAGCGCACGTGGAAATACCCGTGAGATAAAACGGCGCTGCGTTACCCCTGCGCGGCTGCCTGGGTGTCCCCCGGCACGGCGTCGGGACGCGGCCCGGGAAGYCCTTCGCAGCCCTGTAGTTTATCCGTGGCCTGACCGGGATGCTGCAGCAGCCGSTGATGATTTCCAGTCTTTCCAGTCTAAACATGCCTTGCGCGAGCCTGCGTARAGGAAAAGAGCCAGGCGGGCTGCGAGTTATTTCCGGGCCTCTGCGTTTGGCGAACGSTCTGCAGTCGTGTGCCGTTATCCTGATGATGAGCAATAATAAAACCCCAAGCCGCTGGCACTTGCGCCGTTTAAAATCCACTCTCCTTGGGGAAAATGATCCTTTTTATGATCATTAAGCCATTTTTCTGCAGCGTCGCCCAGTCTTGGAGCACTTCCAGAACTTGTAGCTAATATACAACTGCCAAAATAAAAAGAACCAATTTTTTTTTAATTATTATTATTATTTAGGCCTGGCCTACAGAGCGGGTCACTGGTTTTGGCTTGGGGTCATCAGCAGGCAGTGCGGCCAAGCGGAGCCGGCAGCCCGCGGGGCGGCCCGATCATCTGCTAGCGTGTGTGTAGTTAGCCAAAAAAAGCTCAGCCCACGTTCCTCCTGCCACGCTGAGGGCATGACGGCCTGGAAGCGTCTTCTCCAGGATGAAGAAGGTACCTTTAAAGCCAGCTGCCTGTCGCAGCCAGCTGCCAGCAGGAGCTCTCCAGGCACCACGTGCCATTTTGCTCTTGCAAAATGCTCCATACGTGGAGGTTGAAGGCCAAAACTAGCTGAAATTGCCACAGAATCGGAAGGCATCACGCTGGGACATGGTTGGAAAGAGCTGTTTCAAGAAGGCAAGGTGCTGTTGTGTTCCTCCTAAAGGACCTGGCAGCAGTCAACCACGCTCAGAAGCACCCAAGGTCCCAGTGGGCTTTTAAAATCATGGCAAAGCAAGGAATGCACAGAAATCTCCTTCTAAAAGATGGGCTTTCACGGATGTATCAATGAGAATGCATTTTGTGAGCATGCCTAGGAAAACATCTCAGAGAAGAACATTTGGGCAGAAAACAGCAACAAAATGTCCTTTATTCCAAAGAAAAGGATCACGGACGTTCCCAATACCATACAGGTAGGACMACTGTATGCAAACAGCAGCAAACTGTTTGATCATCTCCAAAGCAAYGGTCTCAGCCCAGCAGCCTGCCGAAGACCCAAGACCTCCAAGCCATGCTCCTGGCCTCTTTGCTTCCCTGCTGCTGTGAGGTTTCCACCAAGGAGCCGCAGGGACATTTCCCTGCGGGCTGTGTGTGCTGGCAGCGTCCCTAAATCCCTGTGCTGCTCAACATCCCCCCACGTTACCCGCCCCGTGCAGCTAGCTCTGCCAAGCGAGGGGGCTGAGGAGGACAGCGCTGCATCCAAATGTCYGAACGTCCATCCATCTGAGGACCTCCGTGTCCTTCAGTGGCCTCGYTATTTCTCCCCTTGTCACCAGGCAGAAGCCAGGGAGAAGTTCTCCGTGGGAGAAGCCAGCATCCCTCTCCTCTCTCTTGCAGGGCCGCCCATCATCTCCAGCACGCAGACACAGCATGCCCTGCACGGCCAGAAGGGGCAGATCAAGTGCTTCATCCGCAGCACCCCTCCGCCGGACCGCATCGTGAGTAGCATGGTCCGGGCCAGCATCCTCTYGGGGCGTCTGCCACGCATTGCGTGTCTTAGGGTGCCCTAAGGCAGGCGAACCGCAAGCTCTGCCTGCCCCAGTCTGATCCCTCTTCTCAATTGGCAGGCCTGGTCCTGGAAGGAGAACGTCCTGGAGTCTGGGACCTCTGGGCGCTACACGGTGGAGACGGTCAGCACGGATGAGGGCGTCATCTCTACGCTGACCATCAGCAACATCGTCCGGGCCGACTTCCAAACCATTTACAACTGCACTGCCTGGAACAGCTTTGGCTCAGACACAGAGATCATCCGGCTCAAAGAGCAAGGTGGGCATCACTGCCGCGGGGCTGAGGAGCCAGCGGGGACCGTTCGGCAGCGGGAATTAGTTCCTGGCCAGGCTGTGAGAGTGGGCAGATGTTGTGAGAGGCACGAAGTCCTCCAGAAAGCTCTTGGGGTGTTGAAAGAGGAAACTAGGAAAGATAGGGAAAATATTCCAGCCATGCCAGCTGTAGAACTGCCATCCGTAGGGTCTGGCAGAGGGATGAGGAGATGCCTGTAAACGCCCTGTAAAGTCTCTGCCACCCGGCACTGCTAGGGTATCGCCCCGCTCTGCCTGGCCTGCCGAAGCCAGAGGGCATGGACCAGGCCTGGAGTGGGGCAGCTCTGCCTCTTGTTCCCTGCCCCACGGCATAAGATGATGCCACTGCCGTGGGCYGGAGGATCGCTCGTATCCGTAGAGAAACAGGAGTAGCTTCTCCTACCGAACCCCACTGCCCCGCAGCGCAGGCAGCGGGAGGAAGGCGTCTGAGCTGATGGTCACTGCATCCCACCCAACGGCACCGTGCAGCGGCCATCAGATGCGATGCCAGCACGTGTTTTGGCGGGGCCGGGGCTCACCGAGCAGCCTCGAAGGCAGATTAAGCGACTCGGACGGGATTTCTGGGTTGGCCGAGGGATTTCCACTCTCCTGGGGCTTTCCGTAGCGAGGGAGGGAGCCAGCTCCGCGAGGAATATTTAGCTCCTGGAGGGACTCCAGTTCTCTTCTATTTTATTAAATACCAGGGCAGGCAGGTGGATTGTTCTCATTAAGCTGTGATTTATAGGCAAGGCTGCCGTCCAGATTAAATCAGAGCTAAATGAACCCCTTAAAATTAGCCTTGGGCTTCTTCCAATTCAAACAGAGCCAGCGGTTTTCTCCAGGTCTTCTGGCAGGCGGAGAGCGCGCAGCGGCAAGGCCGCGCGGCCCGGCGGAGGGTGGCCGGGCAGCTCCGCGGGGGCGGCGGGGCCGGGTCGGGGTTCCCGGCGTAGCCGGCTCGGCATCCGAGGTCTGAGCGTTGCCCGCTAAGGCGCCGCAAGGACRGCGCCGCGCCGGGAGCGGTCCCTGCGGCCCGGGGCAGGCGACGCCGTCGGGGGGCAGAGGACGTCGCGGGAACCGACAGYGGAGCGGAGGGCCGAGCGCTCAGGAGCGCCGGCGTGCGCGCTTGGGCCGTGCGAGGCTGTGGACACTTGCTTTATTTTCAAACAGGTACGGAAATGAAATCGGGAGCTGGTATGCACGCAGGTACGGAAATCAGGAGCCGACGGTGAATGCGAGTTATTCCCCAGCCGCTACCGCCCCTTAGGATCCGGCGGCTTCCTCCTAGCTCTGCCTTTCCGGCGCTGCAGGCAGGGCRGCAAGGGGGGGTGTAGGAAAGGTGCAGGGAGTACGGGGCAGCGGTTTGGGGTGCGGAGCGGGAGGCGGGAGCGGCGGCGGTCTGAGCTCTGCCCCGACCCGGGGCGAGTTGCGCCGCCCCCTCCGCGGCCCAGCTGCCCCCTCCGCCGGGGAGCTGCCTTCCGTGCGTCCTCCGGCCGGAGCAGGGCTCGGGGTTGGGGTGGGGTTGGGGGGGGGACACGCACGTAGCCAGCAAACTGCTCCTCGTCGGCTCGCGTCGTCTTCGGGCGGCGCTTCGCCGTCCCGGCCACCGGACCGCGTCGCTGCCCCGTTGCCGCTGCTCACGGTCTCGCGGCCCGGGAGRGCCCTGGGCGCTCGTGGCGTCGGTCACCGTCACCACCTGCTTCCCCAAAGCTCCGAGCCAGCAAGCGCTCCCGAAGGCCCCCGGCTCCGGCGTCCTCACCCTTTTCACCCCACGTTTCCCCGGGGCGGGGAGGGGGACCAAGCATTTGCAGAAATCCTGCCGTGAGTTACCACCGTCCGGCGGCGCGTTGGTGGGTGCTAGGCTAACCGGAGGAGAAAATCCCAAGGTCTTCTGGCCACGGCTCAGCTGGTCCGTTGTAGACGTCGCGTTTGAGGTGAGCTCCTCGGGACAGCCAGGACCAGCKCTGGCCTCTGCTCTTTCGAGCTCCCGTTTGGGTTCCCGGAGCACTCGGGAGCTCCCGTTCTCCCGAGGTGCCCCCGGGGAGGTACCTGCACCGCCGTGGTGAGCGCTCTCGGCGGCGGCGGCGGGGGCTTGGCCGTCCACCGAGGGAGGCGGAAAGGCCGCGTGAGTCACGGCGCCCGTGGCCTGGCTCAGCTGGCAAGTGACAAACGGCGGGACCAGCAGAAAAACCGCGAGCAAGCCGGAAAGCGAAGAGCATCAGCGTAAACCACAAGCTGCGTCGCTTCAAACACCGAGCTGAGCAGCGAAGGTTAAAGGCTCCTTCTGGATCAAGCACGAGCACACGAGGCCACACTCAAGCAGCCCGATTTTTTTTTTAACCGTCTCGTCTAGGACTAAGGAAGCGGAGGGGTCGCCCTGCTAGTCCAGCGCGGTTCCCGAGGGAGGGCTCAGGACCCGCTAGGCGCCGTGGCCGCTGCGAAGGGGTGACGTGAGGAGGCTTTATACCCTCCTAGCCCTGCTGGCATTGGCTAGCAATGGAGAAGCTCTTCCCTGATTGCAAAGTGCCTGCGGTGAAGGTGCCGGCGGAGTTGCAGTCCCCTAAGCCACCCGGGGAGATGGAGCCAGTAAGGATGTGACCCCCGAAGTCGGCGCCTCGAGAAGGTTGAAAGGCAGGAGCTGCGGGCGCTGCGAGACGGTCGCGGCTGCTACGGCCACCGGCGGGCGAGGAAGACCCTAGCGCTTGGGCTCTGCGGCCGTGTTAGCCGTCGCCACGTCCTTGCAAAGGGCGGATCGCTGCCGCTCGGGCTCCTCCATCGCCGGCGGGAGGTGGCCGCGTCGAGATGGCTCGGGGGCCGGGCAAATCGGCCTCGCGATCGCCTCGCCTGCGGCCCGAGCTGCCGCGGGGCGGGAGCGGGGCAACGAGGTGCCGCGGGTGGTGGTGGGGCGGT
>NW_028186518.1:91077-92080 GCF_003343005.1 Rhea americana | reverse complement strand
CCTCCCGAACGGTCCGCCAGGCAGCCCCGGGGGAGCTGGCCGCGCGCTCGGGCTGGGGCACCGGGGCCGGGCGGCGCGGGCTTCAGGCGGCCCTCTCCCGCCTCTTGCAGAGTCGGTGCCCATGGCGGTGATCATCGGCGTGGCCGTGGGGGCCGGCGTGGCGTTCCTCGTGCTCATGGCCACCATCGTCGCCTTCTGCTGCGCCCGCTCCCAGCGCAGTAAGTGCGTCCCCCCCCCCCACCCCGGGGCCCTGCTCGGAGCCTGGCCCCGAGGCTGGCGCGGCGCGGCGCCGCGAGGCCGGGCTCACGCCGGCGCGGCTCTCCGGCTGCCTCTCCTGCGCAGATCTGAAAGGGGTCGTTTCCGCCAAGAACGACATCCGCGTGGAGATCGTGCACAAGGAGCCGGCGGCGGGCAGGGAGGCGGACGACCATCCGACGATCAAGCAGCTGATGGTAAGGGGTTTTTTTTCCCAGGGAAAAAAAAAAGAGAAAAAACTCCGGTGCTTTAATTTATTGCATTTAATAGCTGTATCAAAGGCTTTCAGAAGATCAACGGAAAGTGCTGTAGGGTAAATCTGCGCAACCACTTACCATTTTAGAGAGGGAAAAGGGGGGGAAAAAAGGGGGGGAGCAGTGGGAGCAGCGGAGATGCGCAGCTTTGGCTCTGCCGTTAGCTGGGGCGGTGCTCGGCGGCGGCAACGCCGGGGCTGGGGCGCGCGCGGGGGCTGCAGCCCCCCGCGGTCGACACCGGAGGAGAGGAGGAAGCGGTGGAGAAAAGGGGAGGCAAGAGCGGGGCATGGGGCGC
Source organism: Rhea americana (assembly GCF_003343005.1). Taxonomy (NCBI): domain Eukaryota; kingdom Metazoa; phylum Chordata; class Aves; order Rheiformes; family Rheidae; genus Rhea; species Rhea americana. Next base: position 91,276 of record NW_028186518.1, on the reverse strand, counting down.
GCGCCGCCCCCGGTGCCCGCCAGCGGCCGGGGAGGTGCCGCGGCGCCGGCTCCCTTCCCCCCCTCCTTGCGCCCAGCGGGTGCCGCGCTCCGGGGGGGCCGCTCACGGGCACCCACCTCCTCTCCTAGCTGGACCGCGGGGACTTCCAGCAGGACTCGGTGCTGAAGCAGCTGGAGGTGCTCAAGGAGGAGGAGAAGGA
>NW_028186518.1:86007-88587 GCF_003343005.1 Rhea americana | reverse complement strand
GGCTATGGGGCCGCGGCCGTGGGGACGGGGACACGGCCGTGGGGCCGCGGCACAGGGCCGAGGCTATGGGGCCGCGGCCGTGGGGCCGTGGGGCCGCAGGCTCGTGGACGTGGGGCCGAGGTCGGGGCCGTGGCAGCGCAGCGCGTGGGGCCCCCCGGGCGCACTCACACTCCTGCTCACACTCGAGTTCGCCCAGCGCCCGCGCACCAGCCTGCGTGCACGCTTGGGCCTGCACTCACAGCCACACTCCCGTGAGTATACGCTCACAGCCACGCTCCCCTAAGCCACACTTGGCCTGCACTCACAGCCACGCTGCTGCTCAGGTGAGCGTGAGTGGAGGCACAAGTGTGGCTCTAAATGAAGGTGCAGGTGAGTGTGAGTGCAGGCTACAGTGTGGGTGCAGGTGAGCACAAGTATGAGCACAGCATTAGGTGAGTATGAGTGTGAGTACAGGCTCAAGTGTGGCTATGAGGGCAGGTGAGTATGAGTGYAGGATCAGGTATGAGTGAGTGTATGTTATAGTGTGAGTGCAGGTTGAGAGCATGGGAGTGTGAGCCCACACTCAACGTGCACTGACACTCATAACTRAACTCATACTCACACTAACCTGATTCTACACTTACTCATCTGCACCTACGCTCACAGCCACACTCACCTAAACCCACACTCAACCCATACTCACACTCATGCTCTCCTGATCCTGCATTCACACCTGGACCTAGCCACTCACTTGAGCCTGCACTTACACTCATAATCACCTGAGACCACACTCAACCTGCCCTCTCAGACCAGCACTCACATTTTACTCACCTTATGCTACASTCATACATGCACTCATCACCTGCACTCACAGCCACACTCAAACCATACATACTGGCACCTATACTCACAGCCACACTCACTTGAGCCTACATTCAACTGAGTCCTCACTTATGCTCTCACAGGCACACTTGAGCCTACACTTGATATTCACCTGCACTCACAGCCACACTCACTTGAGCCTACACTCAAACTCACCTGGGACCATCTCAGCCTGCACTCACAGTTACCTGATCATGCACTCACAGGCACACTCAGTTCTACACTGATATTCACCTGCACTCACAGCCATAGTCACTGGAGCTTGCACTCACACTTACCTGATCTTGCACTCATACTCACAGCCACTCAATTGAGCCTACAGTCTCATACTTACCTGAGATATCTCAAACTGCACTCACTCGTACTCACACTTATACCTGCATGCAGAGCCACTTGAGCCTCCACTCACACTCACYTAAACCCACGTTCAACTTGGATTCACATTTGGACCTGCCTTCACAGCTGCATTCAGTTGAGCCTGCACTCACCTGCACGCATGGCCACACTCAAGCCTACACTCACTCATACCTGTGCTCACAGCCACTCACCTGACCCCACACTTGCACCTGAGACCACACTGAACTTCCACTCACACTCGGACCTGCACTGTCACCTGATCCTGTGCTCACAGCCACATTCATTTGAGCTTGCACTCACACTCACCTGAGCTCCACCCACACCCAGCCTGTACTCACACTCAGACTGGCACTCTCATACTGACCTGATCCTGTACTTACACTCACCTGCACCACAGCCACATTCACTTGAGCCTTCACTCATACTCGCAAATGATGCCACACTCAACCTGCACTACCTGCACTCACACACTTAAAACCTCACTAATACACATACTGTCACTCATACTCACCTGCACACACTCAGCCCACACTCACAGCCTGAACCGCCACTTGAGCTCATTCCCTCCTGTGCCCACAACCTCCACTCATACTCCGTGCCCCTGCACTCATACTTGCATTCAGAGCCACACTCAACACAGCCTCACTCTCACACTCCCACCTGCACTCAAGGCCATGCTCATACCTGCACTCACACTCATCTSAGCCTGCAGGCACTTCCAATCTAGACTCACAAGCTGCACTCACAGCCATACTCACTGATGCTGAACTCACACTCACCTCCACACACTTGGGCTTGCACTCACAACCTGAACTCAGTCTGCACTCAATCCTGCACTTGCACTTCCACTCACCCACGTTTAACTTTCACTCACACTCACAGCCACACTCACTTGATCCTGCACTCCGCTACACTCATAATAATACTCACCTGAACCTGTACTCACACTTGTGCCCACACCTTCCCCTACCTGCATTCATACCCTGCACACTCACACTCAACAGCACTCACACTCAATGGCACACACACCTGCCCTCCCTCAAGCTCACACTCACACCTGCACACACAGCTCTACTCACTCACACTCAAGCTCATACAGCCCCTGGCACTCACACGTACTCCACCTCACACTCATGCCTGCACTCACCCTCTTAGACACGCACTCGCAAATGSACCCTCACACTCACCCCTGCCTTCCCTCACACTCAGACCTGCGCCTTGTCCCTCACGCCCACGCCCCGGAGCCTCACACTCACTCCCACTCCTGCTTACACTTGAGTGCTCACTCGCACTCACACTCGCCCAGAACCTCCCCCCGCCCCGCGCTCAGACTCACGCTGTGCACACGCACCGCGGCCCCCA
>NW_028186518.1:54691-84577 GCF_003343005.1 Rhea americana | reverse complement strand
GATGTGCTCGTAGTAGTGGATGCTCTGCTTCTTGTCGGCCGAGTCGGGGTAGCCGAAGCCCGCGATGTGCACCAGGTCGCAGAAGTGCAGCGCCAACGTGATGGCCAACAAGCCCGTCGTGGGTTTCTGGGGCGGCGGGTGGCAGCGGGGCTCAGGGAGCGAGAGGCCGCCGAAGGCCGGCGCCCCCCGCTTCCCGCCCCGGGGCCGCCGGCCGCGTTTCCCCCCTGTCCCCCGCCCCCTCCTCACCTGCTTGACCTTCCGCGGTTGCCTCATGGGCAGGTTCAGTAGCTTAGCAGCGGTCACCTCCATGTAGTAAGGGTTGAGGACGCGCACTCGCTCCGGGTCGGCATCCCAGATTAAAGGCGGCTGCTTCCAGAAGCCCTTCCGAACCTGCACGAAGGTGGGACAAGCCCTCCGGATCGGAGGCGGCCAGGCGAGGCCGGACCCCGAGGAAGTCGCGCCTGGGGGAGGTCGCACTTACTCTCTTCTTGTCGTTGAGAATGGCCTCCAGCCACTGGAAGTCCATGGGTTTGAACGGCACCAGCACCAGCAGCGTGTCGGGGTCGTTCTCCCTCCTGGGGTTGAAGTGGGCCGACTCCGGGTAGAAGAGGCGCATGGTGGTCTTGGAGCCCACGTCCTGCTCGTAGCCATGGACTGGGGCGTTGTTCAACCTTGCCGGGGAGGGACATCGGGCGATAAGCAACCGGCRCAGGCGGCAGCGGGGAGGAATTCCCGGGAGGCGCCCGGTGCCGCACCTGATCACGACGTCGTAGGTGTTGATGGTTTCCCCCATGGAGCTGTTCCGCAGCCGGTGCCCGTTGCCCACCACGGCGCAGCGCCGGCACTTGAGGCTGCAAGAGAGAAGTGCTGCCGCAACCGGACGTTGCCCGGTTGGCGACGACAACGAAACAACTCGCGCGAGCGAACGCAACGCCCAGGCCAGGGAAATGCCTGCAGCTCCCTTGGCATGAGGTTTCTTCCGTGCATGCAGCAAAGCATCTGTCCAAATCTTTGGGAGGGGAYGAGGGGGAAGAAAGGGAGGAAGGTGCAATTTGTGTCCTCCTCCACGAGCCCAGCAGGACCTAGCCGAGAGCTAGAGAAAACCTGGAACGCCAACCTCGCGCCGCTCCTTGACGTTACCTCTGGATGCTCTCGGGCATGGCATAGCTGGTGATCGACAGCAAGCGCAGGAGCACATCTTCTGCAGAGGAACAGCAAGAAGCAGGTGGTGAGGCCACTTTGGAGAAGACACCCACTCCGGAGCAGAGCCCCTGCACTGTACCGCGTCTGGCGAGGCACCTCGCCGACAGCCGCAACATCCCTGGTTCCCACCTTATCCCTAAGGGTCACCTCTCTCCTCTTACCAACCACCAACACTGCAGGCTCAGAGGCTCGACCCAGCCTCAGGCCCGTACCGCAGGCCAGGGCCACCCAATTTTTACCGCGACGCAGCAGGTATCGCACCAGGTCTTCCCCGCACCCAGCCGGAGCGGCAGCTGCTCTGCTCGGCTCCCACCGCAGCGCGCAGCCAGCAGGTTAAACGGGACCAGAAACATTTGCTGTTACTTTAACGCCGCCAGGCTTCGTTCTGTCATTAATCCATTAGGGCTCCTAAAGAGCTGGACAGATAATCCTTTAATTGGGCTCAGCAAAGCCTTTCCTTCCCCGTCCCCTCACCCTTTCGTAGGGGCCACACAGAGTCAACAGGCCAGATGTGGGCCTCAAAATCTATAAACACAAGAACCAACTGAAATTGCTCGCAAAGAGCTTGCGAGGAAAAGAAAAAGAGTCAAAAAGATCAGCCTAGAACTGTTTTGAAGACCACATCCATGGTCTTCAATGCGGAAACCCACACGAGCTGAAACCCAAGGGAGCAGCAGGAGGGCAGGGGGGTGGGAAGCCACCACGACAGGTCGTACGAAGTGCCGGGGTGAAGGGCACCCATGCGCTGGGCGAGAAGGGAGCCCGCTYGCTTACCGCTTCCTTTGGTACCGTACGGCAGCTCATAGAGCGACGGCGTCTTCACCCAGAAATAATCCTTCAGCTGCAAGAACAGCGGGTGATCCCTCGTGTAACTGCGAGGGGCAAAGCGCCGGTGAGACCACGAGATGGACCGCGGGTGAGGACGTGYAGGACCCGCTCCCGCGACTCACTTCGCTATGAGCTGCGCCGCTTTCTTTTCTACCTCTCCGACTGGACACGTCGTCTTGTTTTCTTGCACGGGGAAATAAAAGCTGCAAGGGCAACGATAAAACCAGTGACTGCTCTTCCAGGGCCCTGCTGGGAAGGAGACTTGGGATGGAGCAGGGCACGGGATTGCTGGTTGCAAAAGCGACRGTGAAGGGGACCCGCCTGGGGACTTGGGGACTCGCCGCAATTTGCCCAAGACCCAGCCGCGTGGCTGCAGCATATCACGGCTGGGGGGGGACGGTGCCCAGCACCCGTCACCCGCTGCCCAGTGCCGCTGACGGCGTCCAACCACCAGCGGCACTGGTTGGACAAGCGGCATCGCGTCCCTGTCCCCCCCGCCCGCCTCCTCCAGCAGAAGCCGCTCGCGTGCCGGTGCGTCCGTCCGCTCTGCCTCGCCTCTGCCGGCCCTCTCCGCCAAGACGAGCTCGCTTTGGCAGTGCCTTACGGGAGACACRGGCAACGCGCAGGCCGGGCTCGAAGCCCCCGGGGTGGGGGGCTGCACCCGAGACGCTGCCCCTCCTGTCCCCGCTTAAACTTCAAAAAAAATACACTCACAGCTGTATGTACCTGTCTTCGCGGGAGATGGAGTACCACACCATCACAAGAAACAAAGCCAGCACTCCGAGTATCTTCCCACCTAGGTGCGRAGAGAGAGGGAGGAACGGGACACGTCGTGAGGCCGGCGCCCRGAGCGAGCTCACCCGCGCCGAGGGGGAAGCCCTGCCCCAACGCGGCACTTCCAGGGATGGGGAGCACCCGGGAGAGCCAAGGAGAGTCCCTCCGGAAGGGAGGGAGCGTAGGGAGGGAATATATAGGAGGAATCACGCGGGAACGCCTGAAAGATGGTATGGGCGACTTCTAGGACACTCGGCTTTCTGCCAGGGAAGAGTCGAAGGAAGAGGGAAATGCCTGTTCAGATGCCTGCTCCAAACTTCCCTGCCAGCGGGGCTTTCCTCCTTGATGACAGCTTCCCACTGCTACATCCTGCCTGGTTTCTAACACCCAGAGTAAACGGTTTTTTCCAACATCCCTGCAGGAAATCAGCATGGCCAGTGGATGTCACCATTAGGAAATTTTTCTCTGTCCATCGCTTTGCTCATGCCTGTACCGCCTACTTCAGCCAAACCCCTCCGGGCATGAGCTGCCTCCAGTCTCCGGCGTGCCCAAAGAGCCACCCTCCAGCCAGGCCGCCCGAACGACCAGCCCAGCTCTTCTCCTCCAGGGTCGAGGTCCTGGAGCACAGCAAGTGCTCCAGACTCACCCCGCACCTCGCAGGACTGAGCCCTTTGGGAGACATAAACCAGGACCAACTTTGCTGTATTTGCCGGACAGTTTTACGAGGCACGGAGCAGCAGAATTGCTAAATTTACCCTTCTGGAGTCTGCAGCACACCTCCCCATCTGGCTTCAGGACAAATTTTATGAGCTGYTGGTTCCTTTCTTAAGTCCTTTTTGGAGATGTTAAAGGAAACCAGCTCGACTGCCTGTCCTCACCATGTTGCCTTACGAGCCATCGCACCCGTGCTGCGCCCCTCCTCACGTTGGCAGACTCTTTGTCGCTGCCCATCCCGCCCAGGAGCTTTCCTTCCCCTCCCTCCGCCCCGCACGGGCGCTCAGGCTCGTTTATGTCATCCTAGCCACAAAGATTTCACGCAACCGTGCCAACGTTCAACACTGTTCCCGAGATCTGCCGCGGAAAGGGATGGAGCAGGATGCCAGAAGCCCTTAATCTACCTACAGAAAAACAYACTGAGAGAACAAGGGTGCAACAGAAGAGGTGTCATCTGCAAAGACTTCGATAGTCTGGTAGATCCACCACCCTGAGCAAGTGGCACCTTGGCCAACATCTCCCTCTAGTCCAAGCTCATTTCCAGACGCGCTCATGGCCAGCTCTTGCTGTGCCTTCGTCTGCTGGATTACAGCATCTCCTGCAAAGCCTTTCTCCCAGAGAGCAGTGGTGGCCTTGCTGGCACAGTTCCCAAGAGGACGACSGTCTCCTGTCTCAGGTCCAAAATCTCCTGCTCTGCCATTTCCTTGTGCCTGGCTGACACGGCTGGCTTCAAAAGCACCCCAAGTATGGCACTCTCTTTCGTAGTGACCGCCCTTGAACTTCATCCCTCATTTCTAAAGCTAAGCCTACGGGTGGCCAGGACGGCTAGCCAGGTTATTGCACGTAAGCCTGGAAGAACAACGTTGATGCTGGCAGGGACCAGTGCATAGCAAGCTAATGACTAAATAAACGAAGCCTGATCTCCCCCCGGCTCTCCGCTCAGAGCGCAGCCGTACAGCTTGCACGTCCAGCACCAGAGCAGGTCCCTAAGCTGGGTGCCCACCTCTCCTACGAGGGCAGACAGCGAGAAGACGAGGCTAAGGCCAGGTTAGATAGAGCACTGGCATGGAGAGGAGAAGCCACGAGAGCRCAAGGCTCTGGCCAGCTGGCTGCAGGGCACATACRAGAGAGAGAGAGAGAGAAAAGCAAACCAACCGTCTGGGGAACAGCAGAAGTGGTGGAGGGTTGCAYGAGTGGGAAAAGAGGTGGAAACACCAAAACGCACGTGCTTTGCACTGGGGGCTCCTCCCGTAGCGAAACAAAGCCATTTCGGCCTCTAACGATGCCCTGTCATTAGATGCAACTCAACCCCACCAAGAAAATATCACTGGAGAAGGTTCAAATGCAAACTTCTAGGGACCTCCCCGTGTCCCCTCTATCCCCGCTTGGGACCTCCTCAGACAGGGACTCTGCATCCCGTGCAGACAGCTCAGGAAAAAGCAAGACAGGTCCCCAGGAGCCCTTCCACAGCACAGCAACCCCAAAGAGCCCTTCGGGGCTCAAGACTCACGAGACTTGATCATTTTTGTCACCAAGGAGGGCGTCACCCGAGGGCTAGAGCTCTCATCGCGGCTACCGCTGGTCACCTGGAGCGGGAAGAGAAAGAAGAACCGAGTCAGCTTGGCTTGGGGGAAAAGCAACCGGCCCCAACCGTGCGAGAAGATCCAAGAGCTGCTTCCAACCCGCTTCGGGCCGCGTTTCTCAGGAGCGACCGTGCCACAGCCTGCAGATACGACACCCGTCTTCCAGCAGGGCGGAGGGGCCAGCTCTCCGCGAGAGCATGCCACCAGACGTCGGGACCTCGGCTACGCCGCGCACCCGTCCGCGTTTCCAAGAGCAGCTGAGCTCCGCGGGGTGCAGCGAAACCCGCCTGCGAGATCGCTACTTGCGCTCCGACGCGCTCACCTCTCTCTGACCCACACTGAGAAAACGCGGTATTTCTACAAACGCACTTCCTCCAGAGCTTATAAACCCAGGCGAACGGCTGTGCCGCGGCGCCCAAGGAGTCCCTGATGTYCGGTGTATCTACACATAGATTTAACTATTCAAGTCCAGCAGTTAAAAAGTAAAAAAAAAACAAGTCCAAGTTCGAGCGTCAGTGCAAGCATCGCGCACTGAGGCTTGCGTCCAGGGCTTCAGCCACAGAGAGCCCCCAAGTTCCCCGATTTGCTAATCCTTGACGTATCTAGCAGTCACTTTGGGGGCATTTTATGCGCGGTTCTGCGGCAAGCGCTGAAGCAGCCGCCAGGGATGCGGGTGGCTACGAAACCAAGYGCGCGGCCACTGCCCCCGACCTGTCAGCGGCAAGCCAAGCAGAGAGGACAGACTAAGCAGACTAAGATTAAAGCAATGCTCATCACGTACTTGCAGACGCTCCAGCTGCTTTAATTCAAGCATCCCGGCATAGACCTCTGCCCGTTCAGCACAAGCATGAGCCGTGGCAACAGGACAACTTTCTTCTTCCTCCGAGAAACCTCTTGCTCCTGCAATAAGTCAGCAAATGCATCGCGCGGACCGGCTGACCGTACCGTGGTTGACGGTCTCAGCTTGAAGGCTTCGAAAGCACCTACTTCCCCAGCTACCGACCTTCTGCAGAGAACCAACGCCACCTAACCAGAAGGTCCTTCCCAACCGCACGCCGCTCTCGCTCAGAAAGCCGCGTGCCCGGCCAACGGTGCAAACACCCAATATGACTTAAGAGCTTCAGAGCAGCAATTTTGCCTCAATTCCAAGGACGGAAGATAACTTACGGGGCTCCGGAAGCCTTCTGGTGGGGGAAGCAGGGCAGATCCAGGTCACTCGAGCCACCCCGAGGGCGCAAGCGCCGCGTGGTCGGGTCTTCCCGCTTAACGTGAGCGGCGGGGCTGGGAACCGAGCGGCAGAGCCGGCCCTCGGCCCGGGAACGCGCGGAAGAGCGGCGGCAGGCACCGGCGGGAGCCAAAGGCGCCTCTCCCACCCGGAAAGCGTCTCCTGCTCCTCAGCCGAGGCGCGCAAAGCCGTCCTTGCCAAAGCGCTCGCGGGCACCCTGCCCCGGGGCGGGTCTTGGCCGCGGCGCCAGATGCCGGAGCTGGGAGCTCCCCCGAGGGCAGCCGTTTCAACGGGGAATTTGGCGGGGTGTTCAAGCGAGGAAACCGAACCCACCCGCTTCACACCTTCGGACCAGAGCGTCCGTCTCTGCAACCCTAATTTCTGGGGTTTTTTTGTTTTTTTTTCATCCGTGAGTATTTCCCTGCTCGGCAAAGGTAAAATCACGGTTTGGCAGGGCAAATCCAAGAGGGGGAAATCTGCCAGCGGGAGGTTGCAGACGCCCCTTAGCTGCCCGAGCGCCTTTGCTGGCGCAGAGCCGTGCCAACTCGCATCCCGGACGCCGGCTCCTCCCGAGCTCTCCCGGGTGCCCAGCCGAGCACCCCTCGCCCCTCCTGCCGGCCTGGGAAAGCACAGCTTTCCCTCCAGTGTTTGATTTTTGCATTCTTTTTTTTTTCTTTCTTTTTCCGAGCTTCACCCTCCTCTTGCCAGCTACCGCGGCGGAGGCGTAAACCCTCCGGGCCAGACAGGTGAGCCAAGGCAAAAGCACGTCGCGGCCCTCGAGGCTTTGCAAGCTGCAGGTAGGCGGCTTCAAGCAAAAACAGCAGCATTTCGGTGCCAACGTCAAATCGGACGATTTTCTCCCTGATTTACAGTGCCGATTGCCGCGGGGATTTGTAAGATGTCAAATTACCCGGCTCGTTATTAAGCCAAATGCACGCCRCGGCAAAACCCCGACATGCCCGGGCGCAGGCAGCGGGAGCAACTCGAGGACTCGCATCTCCTCGGATGGGTCCCGGCGCCCCGAGGATGAGTCTTGCCAAAAATCGAGCAAGGGCCAAGTGAGGAGGACAGAGGGCAGCCAGCAACTTCTGCCCGGCGAGCCAGCTCCCGCCGCAAGCCTGGCTGAGGCCGAAAACGGGACGACAAGCCCACGCCAACGGCGTCTCTCCCGGCAGAGCCGGAAAAGAGAGGGGAAAAGAAAAAAAAAGACCCTCCTTGCAACTCTCCTTGCAAAATATCCAGGCTGAGCTCGGGCAAAACGAACTCGCTCGCAGCTCGCAGGCTCTGCCCACCCCAGCCGAGCGGGTCCGACTCCCGCGGGCACCCGGTTTTCCCGCCTGGATACGGGCTGTTTGTCGCCGCCGCCGCGTCGCTCTGTTTACTCGGCGGCCGCGGGAGCCCGGGGAACGGGCGGCTGGGGACGGCTCGCGGCCGCTCCTGCATCCAACGCCACCCTCGCATCCGAGGCCGCTCCTGCATCCGCGGCCGCTCCTGCATCCGACGCCACCCTCGCATCCGAGGCCGCTCCTGCATCCGCRGCCGCTCTTGCGGCTCTCGGTGCCCCGCGGGTCCCCGAGGACCTGGGCGCGGACGGGAACGCAGGGAGCCAGGAGGAGACAGCATTTACTTACGGTCCGTCCCCTCGATCCGAGCAGAGGCGGCGGCGTCTCCGCAGGCCGGGCATCTACAGATCCACTCGCTCTTCCCCTGGAAAAGGAAAAAAATAATAATAAAATAAAATTTCAGTCTTGTAGCCCAGTCCCGCTTTTTGCCTGCTCTTGTTCATTTTCCAGCCTTGCTCATTTTTAATTTATAGGCTGCTTTTTCCTTTGCTCCTCGAGCAGGACGGGTCGGTACTGGAAGTTATAGTCCTTCTTCCATGCTCTAGGTGCTCCTGCTCGAGCAGGGGTTGGAGTAGGTGGTCTCCAAAGGTCCCTTCAGACCTCAGCCTGCGATTCGTTGCAAACGCAGCATATTTTTCTTTAAAGAAAGAAAAAGAGCCGCTCCGGCGGGCGGGAATCCCGGCCCGCGGCGGGTGCCCGCATCCCGTCGGGAAGGAGGGGTGGCGAGGACGGCCGGGAGGCGGCGGGGACGCGGCGAGGCCTTTCCGGAGCCGCTTTGCAAGAGCAGCGGCCGAGCTGGGAAACGGCATCTGGAAGCGATTCGGCGCTGGGAGCCTCTCCCAGGCGCGGAAGGGAATTCCGATGGTGTGAGCTCAGGTCGGAGGCTCCTTCGGAGAACCAGCACAAAAGCGGTTCACGTGTCTTTTTTTTTTTTTTAACCCGCAAAGCATAGCAAGCTGATGCGACGGGAAGTCGAGAGCCCTCACGTCCCCGCCGGGACGTAGCCTCGCTGTCAAACCCATCAGGGCRATTCCTCACTACCTACTTTGCAAAAAAAAAGATGCATTTTCCCTATGTTTGCCGGTATAATTTTGCAGACGTGCTGGTAGCAAGAGTCCTCCCCGGGCTTCGCGTCTTTAAATATAACCTTATTTGCGTTACCGGCTGGGGTAGAAACCTTAAACCCCTTCCCTGCTCCGGAGAAACACTTCTGCGGAGAGACAAGAGCTTCCTGACTTGTTCCCCCGCCCGAATCACGGGGAGGGGGAAAAATAAATAAATAGATAAATAAAGGAAGGACCCATGCACTTCGCCACGCGTCCCCTCGCCCCGCCGTGCAGCACGGATGTTTTGCTGCCGCCAAACACCCCCCCCCCGGCTCTGTCCCACCCTGCTCCAGCACGTGCCGCCCCCGACTTTCYGCACGCTCCGAAGCCACGGAGCCGGGAACGGAGCGGAGCAGCTCGCGGACGCCGCGGCTCGTTCTGCCGCGTCCCCCCCACGCCGAGCCCGGGCACGCGGAAGGGGCGAGGAGCTGTCGGCGCGAGAGATTTGCGGCGACTAACCGTTGGGTTTGGGGTTTTTCTTTTATTTTTTCCCCCTAAGAAGACACGGCGTTTGCCTCGAAAAAAGGTCAATAAGCAAACGCTTCCCCCAGGGCCGCGGCCAGAGGGGCTGCGCTCTCCCGGGGAGCCGCGTTCCCGCGGGCGTCCGAGCGCGGCGGGAAGGGGTTAAGCAGGGAGGGTGGAAGGAGCCTTTGCAAACGGTAAAACGCTAAAAAACCCGTTTCCTCTTCTACTCACCGCAAAAGCAGAGGCGAGCTGAGCCGCTACGAGCGAGCGGCTTCCTGCCCGCCGGCGGCTCGGCTCCGGCTCCTGCTCCGGCTCCGGCGGCTGCTACGCGAGAAGCGGCTCGCCGGCGGCCCGCAGGCAGCCCCGGGGCGCCGGGCTGAGCCCGCGCGGCCCCCAAGCCATGCGGCCGCGCGAGCCAGCCTCGGCGCAGCGGCGCTCGCCTCCCAGCAGCAGCGCGGCCCGGCTCGCTGCGCTGCGGCGGGGAGGAGGAGGAGGAGGAGGAGGGAGGCGCGGCGGCGGGGGGGCGGTGGTAGTGGTGGTGGAAAAAAAAATAAATAAATAAAACGCGCCGGCGCTTGCACAATCGCTGCGTTATGCAGCCTGCCAAGAAAAAAAGAAAAGCAAGAAGAAAGAAAAAGAAGAAAAGCAAGCGCGATAGGAAACGGCGGCGGCRGCAGCTGAACGCAGAGCCCAGCGCAGGGAAGGGGAAATCGTCCCTCCGTCCGCTTCCTGCCCTGACTCCCACGGCTGCCAGCCTGCGCGGCGGATTTATACGTCCCCGGGCTGAGCCCTGCCGTACGGCGGCCGGTTAATCCCCGAGCGCGGAGCCGGCTTCGCAGCCGGGGCGCCCCCGCGGCTCTGCCCGCCGGCGCCAGGCTAAAGCGACGGGATCGCGTCGCCTCCGCAGGGGAACGCGCGGCTTTATGGAAACCCCCGAGGACAGCTCGGCCCCGGAGCCCGCGCGGACCCGAATCRCACCATTTTCCCCCGGAACGACGCCCAGAGCTGCCAGAACTTTAAGTCAAGCRCCTAAAAAGGACGTAAATACCCATTTGCGCTCGGCGGACGGTTTCGGGACACAGGTGTGGGAAGAGCATCCGCTCCAGGAGACGCCCCCGGGCCCCCGCGCKGCCCCGCAGAGCTTGGCGGYRGCCCGCGGAGAAGATCGCGGCGGTSGGGCGCCGGTGCCCGCGGCGGTGGGAGAACGCAGCCGCCCGACGCCGCGCACCGTCCCGCCTCCCCGCGTCCCGACGGCTGTTCCCAGCCGCGCGGCACGGCACGGCACGCGGGCCTTTTCCCCGCGCCKTTTTGCGCGGAGGCGAGGGCACGGTGCCTCGGCCCCGGAGCACACGCATCCTTGGAAAGCGGCACTCGCGGGCTGCCGGAGATGCTGGATAATCACCTTGTAGGTTCTCAGGATTCTTATCCTATTTTTTTCCCCTTTAAAAGCAGCAATTTGCAGAAATCGAGGCAAAAATTCATCTACGACCCATCGGCTTTTTCACCAGCACGTTCTCCCACGAGACACCGGCGGCGTTTGTCCTCCYGCCGTCAGGACAACGTTCTCCAGCCACAGGCGGAAGCGGAAGAGAGTTGCCTCTCCAGGACCTGAAAAGCTGACCGCATTCAGGCATTAGCTTTTTTTTTTGCTTCTTTTTTTAAAAAAATCCCAAACCCCAAACCCAGTAGCCATGCCCCCTTCCTGCCTGCTAGCAGCAAGTCGCAGCGACCGGAGCTGCTCCGGCGTTGCGGCACTCACGGTGGGGCGGGTGGCGAGCTCCGGCGCTCCGCGGCGGCGGGATGCCGGCTCTCTGCTCCAGACGGATGACGGCCAGGCCTTCTTGTTCCCCTGGGAGAAACAATGGCCGCTGGATCACGGAAGCCCCTCCGGGAAGGCTGGAGCGAGGTCTGCGCCGAGTCTGTGCCCAGGGAAAGCACAACTCACCGCCCGCTCCTTTGGCACAGAAAAGCCACGAGTGTCCGTTCCACCCCCACCCCCCAAAAAAAAGCAGCAGTTTATCCTGCTTTTTTTCCTTAGCAACTGAAAATCCGAAGGATGCAAAGAGCTGGAGGTGAGCCAACTACAGCAATCATCTCCAACTCAGCAGCTAGGGCAGCACCCTTCRCCTGCATCAACCGCACGCTCAGAGGGTCTCTGCCCTTCTCAGGCTACGGAAGACGAGTAGATGCGAAGCGAGGAAGACAACTCCCCTCCGAGCATCGATTTTTACCTCCCCGCAAAGTGTGGAAAGCAGGATAGGCAGCAACTTGAATCCTGCAGTTACTTCCCTAGATACCACCTGAGCAGAAAGCAAAGCCCCTTTGGTCAGGAAGCTTTAGGAGGTCGGTGTCCAGGAGAGGAGATGCGATTCCCCCGAGAAAGGGCCGCCTGCACAGGGGGGCCAAGCAGGTTTCATCCCAAGCCCTTCCCCACCGGTAGAAAGCGGCTTTTGCCCACCGCAGCGGGCAGCTCGCGTTAGGTTACAGCTATCAAACATAAAACAGCGCGGGAGAACTTGTTATCACCCTGAAACAGCACGGAAACCTTATCAGAGCTGGGAAGACCGACAGCTCCAGGGTCTCAACCAAAACCAGTYCTTGTTGGGGACGGCTTTCTAGCACCTCACGGGCAACGGCTCGCTCRCCCTCTCTACAGGCCTAGCTCAGCCACGACTCCTTCGCCGAGGCCACCAGCTGGTCAGAACAGCCCCAGGTCGGAGCAATAAACCCCACCGCTAGCGAAGGAGGGCGGAAATCCCGCTCCCAGCAGGAGCCTGGTGGCATTCACCTGCAGGGCTTTCCTCCAAGGCTGCCGGGTTTCCCTCAAGCCCTCCGCTTGGGTATTTGGACTTTCYACCCAAACACGTCTCAGTTCCCAAGCAAGGGTTGTTTTCCAGGCAGAGAAACCAGAAGTCCACAGACCCCRCCAGCCCAAACCCCTCTCCCTCGTGCTGCCCCCAGAGAAGCAAGCGCGGTGCTACACGTTAAAAACGACACACAAAATGGTTACTCTATCAATGTTTTAATTGACTTAAGCAGAAGGAGCAGTTGCCATAGCAATGGACTGTCAGTCCCAATTTGTACAAAACCCGAGTTAAAAAAGCACCATTAAAAAAAAGAGAAAAAAATCCATATTTATGAAAATTAAAAGGTACAAAAGTAACTCCACCTTGAGCTCTGCCAGCTCAAACTCTTCCTGCTTCCTGGAATTTCTTGAACAGAAGTTCGTCTGCCCGCAGGGCGAAGGTCAGGGCCCGTTTTTGGTAGTACTTGGAGTCGAGCGCCAGATTGTCGATCACGTCCGCCAGGAGATGGGCCCTCTCCACGGAGCTGCCYGGGGCGTCGTAGCCCAGGGCGGTGAAATGCACGTGCAGGTGGTAGTAGGAGGGCTGGTAATGCAGGTAGATTCGCAGCTGGGATCCGGCCACACCGAAGCGCTTTGCTATGGCTCCCTGAGGAGAAAAACAGGTCAGGAACAGCAGCACGCAGCAAAGGCACGGGACGACTGGGGACGGGCAGCCTGGACGGCAGCGCATGGGGAGCAAGACCCCAGAGGGATCAAAGGAAGAGCCCCCAGGCTGCTTAAAAGGTGGAGAGAAGCGAGGCGCCGCTAGGCTGGAAGGTGCAAAAGCACCCCAGACAAAAATGCCGTAGCCAGACACGCCTGCGAGGGAGGAAGGTAGCATGCGAGCGGCAGAAAGYGATCGTCCCGCTGGAATTTAGCCGGAACAACAGGCTCCAGGTGACACTGGGGTCAAGAGCTTCCACTGAACTTGGCAACTCCTTCTCCAACACAGACAGGTTCCTTCCCAAACTCCTGCCGGAGGCGGCCGATCCCGCAGGGCAGCCGCTCTCCGGCCGTCCCCSTGTCCGAGGGGTTAAGCCGGAGGTCACCTGCGTGCGCTCTCCTTYGCACCCCTCCTTGCCGGCTGCTGCACGGATCCCGGCCCAGCAGCCCCTCGCCGCTCGGACGGGGCTCTGCCAGCAGAGCGGGGGCCCGTGCCCAGCGCCGGGCAGCGCCTCCTGAGGCGGCCCTCCGCCCGGCCCCCCGTCTCCGYGACGGGACGTGCTCTCCACGCTCGCTGTTTTCCATTCCACTCTTATCTCTTCGGCTCACTCGGCAAGTTACAGGATCCCGTTACCAGCAGTGTAATTAAAGCTATAAACAGCAGCAGCGCGCTCCGCCACGCGGGCTTGCTTTGCCGCTCAGCACACCGCAGTCCCCTGACTAATCTCTTTAATTAATCTCTGCTTTCCCCGGCGCAATTACTTTCCAAATTTCTAACGCGAGGAAGGGAAAGAGAAACTCCATCGTGCTTTGATCTACGCTCCCCGTTACCAAGCACACAGGGCTGCAACAGCTCGTCGGCCAAAGAAAGCGATTAGGTTAGAAAGTGAGTTATTAACGTGGAGCGGGGGCCAACGGGGCTCAACTCCTGGAGCTCGTCGCAAACAGAGCAACATCGAGGACCGGTGAAAGGCCTCCTGCCACCCTCCCGAGTGCTGCAAAAGCACCCAACGAGGGAACTGTCCGTGGCAGAGAGCGCCCGACCGCCTCCTCTCCGCACCGCTGCCACGCTGTCCTCTCTAAAGCCATGAATTTTGGATCCGCAGCGGCGGTGCCGAAACACAGCTGCTGGCACTGGAGCTGCATGCCGGCGCTTTAAGCTGTGGCAGTTTTAATAGCTGCCAGGCTGAAAAGGAGAGAGAGGTCCTTGGAACGGCCTGGGCCGAGGATCGTTCCTGCCTTGCTTTGGGAAAAGAGGTGAGGAGCTTGTTGGCTGCGGCAAGAAATCCCGGCTCCAAGGCAGACAGTGTTCAGACACCGCTCCCAGCCTGGCTGCGAAAGGAAGAGGGTGTTTTCTTCTTAAAGAAGTGCAAGATTCTTCTGCAAAGAGATGGGTAATCTCAGTTACATCCATCACCTCTACCAGCCTGTGCCAGAAAGAYGTTTCCTTCTCCTGGAACAAGCCACAGTGACGTGCGAGCCCGGAGGCAGAACACAGGAGGCCAAATGCAGCCCCAAAAAGCTGCTCGTCTCCCGCGGGCCCGGGGAGGGCTCTGCCCAGGTCGTCCAGGCCGCGCTGGCACCTGAGCTACTGCTCTCCACAGCCAGCCATTTGCGTGCCACAGCCTGTCCTGCACCCAAATGAGCCAGATCTGGGCTTTTTTGTGTGTGTGGGGGGGGGGGATTTGCTCTTTGGAGTCACCTCCTACCTCCAGACAAGCAAAAGAGTAGGGGGAGCTTAAAGGAAAAGCAGCTAGGGCGGAAGAGAGAACACGCACCAAGCTGTAGAGAACTTCAGCCATGCCATTAGCACTCAGCACTTTGTGGTCAGGCAGGAACAGACGCCCTGAGGGCTGCAGGAGGGAAGGAGAAACCACTGGGGTCTCCAGGAAGAGATGCCTGAGGCAGCAGTGCAGCCAGGCCACGTAGACGTCGCCGGGAGGGGTTCACCGTCGAGACAGACCCTTGGGAGGTGAAGGCAGAGGGCGTCTTCCGCCTGGCAGGCTCTGCTCTGGTCTCAGGAACATAAAGAGGCAAGGGAGGCATTCACACCTCCCCCTCTGCGTCCCAGGAGAGGGGATAAATCGAGGAGGAGAGGAAACCAGAAAATGCTTCCCATGGCCCTGTGGAGACTTGCTGCTTTCCTAGGCACCGAGCCCTGGTTAGTGCCTGGAGCAGTTCAAGACACTGTTGTAATGTATCCGGCCTCAAGGGCATAAGAGTCAGAGCGATGGGCAGGATTTAAAGCGCCCTCTTTTCACTACAGTGCTCTGCTCACCCTCTCTCAGCGCTTCCCAGAGCGGCGCACGGGTCTTGCGCCGGGCACCAAATCGCAGCCGGGCGAGAGCACGCAGCAGCAGCGAAGCGGCTGTGCTGCCCAGCTCACGGGAGCGCGCACGCCCCCCCCGCCCTCCCTCCTCCGCACTGCCCAGAGCGGACTGCGAGCGCTTCTTCGCAAGGGCCACTCTCGCCCCGCTGGCGGGGAACGACAGCGGCGCGAACGGTGGCCCTGGGCTGGCGAGGCCGGGCTCTCCCCGGCCGGGGCGCAGCTCACGCGGGAGCCTCAGCAACCTTGCACTCACCTTGCCTTCTTCCAAGATGTTCTTCAGCAGAGGCAGGTGCTCAGCAGTGAGGTCTCGAAGCGATTTTATCTCCCGGCGGTGAACGAGGGCTATCAAATAGAGGTCATCCAGCTGCAGAGAGACAGAGGACACCAAAAGAGCCGATAAGAGAAAGAGCAGGAGGGGGCACAAAGCTTAGGGCCCGACACACGAGCTAGAGCTTTCTAGACCATGTTACAACACACAGACACACGYGTGCTCGCTACCTGCCAACCTGTTAACTGGCACCTGGACTGGGTTGACCTGCAGCACTGCGTGCATTCACCCACATATTCAGTGTCTTTTGGGGAATTTTTCCTGACAAATCAGGTTTTTCAGGTATTTAACTGACTCGGAGCATCACTAATAAACAGATGACGACAACTTCACCCCCAGCCAATAAACAATGTGACCACAAATATTTCCTTAGCTCTCCAGGTAAATCAGTCAACCCTTCTGTGCTATAAACACAGCCTCCATCGTCACCAGGTTTTATTTTAGTGCTCCAAAATTAATACAATCATAGGAAGTTTCCTCTGTCCTTTATTTCCAGTATATTTCAGACTTAAAAGCTAAACCACCTTTCACAGAAATACAGTGCACATTTATAACATCATCGCCTTCAAAAGTTYCCGATCAGGACTAGCAACATCCACATGAGGCAGAAAAAGCATCAGCACCTGCCACGTTGCACAGGGGAAACTGAGGCACGGATCAGCAGAATGCAGAACGAGTTGGTAGCCAGGCAGGAAGAGCTGCTAGTTCTGAGCACGGTCTTTCTGCAAAAGCAAGCGGTTTAYCTCCACGCGCAGGTGCTCGGACGAGGATTTACAACAAACTCCAGAGGCCAAAACTGAAACTGTAGACTTCCAAATGAAAAGGTTCCTATACTTCCGCTCTGGCATTACAAGTATTAGACCACTTTCCTGTCATTCCAGTTCTATAAATAACTGCTTAAGACCTCAGCCTTCACCTGACACCACCAAAGCAGTGAGACAGAGCCATTCAGCAGCTCTTCAGCCAGACCTCTGGCATATCCGGAAGCGCCTTCCAAATTAAATGTTTGAGGAAACACATGGGCATGGATCACTGTATGTTTCAAAAAGAAAAAAGAAAAGAAAAAAGAAAGAAACAAGCACTAAACCAAGTCATTTTGTGGCACTACTACACCGAAAGTAAGAAACACAGAGGTGAGGTCCCTCTTACAGGGATCTTAATGTCCAGAGAGCCAGAAACACCCACGAGGATGTGGGAGAGGCACGCTAACAGGCATACTGCTATGGACAAAGATGCTGTGCWGCAAAACCTGCAGTGACGGTTCAGTTGCACCCGAACCTACCTATACTCTTCATGTATTATGCCATATCCCAGCAAGCGATTACTTAAGACTACATCTCCGAAACCGAATCCTCCTGGTGCGCAAGCAATCCTGCTGCATCTGAATCCCTGTCTCCATCAGTTCACTCAGTGGCTCTCTAACAAAACGCTCACTGCAAAACAAAGTGTTTGGATAACCAAGAGCCAGCGCCTCTTTTCAAGGCTATAAGAAATCCATCTGGCTATTCTAAAACAGATGTTTTTCTCCCAGAGTTGCTCTCCAGACCTTGTTTTGGGACTGTCAAAACACGATGCTTTTATTTATGTCCAACAAGCCAAGTGATTCTCATAGCCTCTTTTGCTTCTTCCCAGAGCAGCCTGCGCGTAGCTCCAGAAAAAGACGGTGTATCGCTTTGTCTTGTTCAAATCAGAGCTGGCCTGCAACAGAAAAGCAAACAGCTCYTCTCCTTAGAACAACATCTGTAGGTCGCTGTTTGAAATAAATAAGCCTGTTGCTAAAAAGGCCCTCGATGATGTAATGTAAGACATCATTTCAGGCAACGCCTCGGGGCTCCTGTGGGCTTGAGAAAAGAAGAGCTAGAGCGATCTCAAACCGGCCTTCCAGCCGCATGTTTAACGAGAACTTTATTCCTCTGCACAGCCCAAGTGGTCAAATCGCCACTGCGGACGTTTTTAGGTATCAGCTTACTAATGTCAAGCGTAGCCTGCTGACCCTGGCCAGCCGCCCGCTAGCCCAAAGCTCARCGGTGGAGAGTGATGACTGCAGGCACTCCCTGCCACGAGTTGGACGCTGGGGCTCTCCCGYGCGGCCAAGCCAAACCTCCCCCTTCACCTGACGCCAGCGGGCAGGAGCGCAACGGGCAGGGTGGCTGCAGCGCAGTTCGCCGGCCGGACTCGGCCGAGCCGCTGGGCAAGGCTGGCCCTGCGGACGCRGGCCAAATCGCAGCAGGCAAACAACTCCCAGACATCACATCAGAGTAAATACCAAAGAAAAATGACACATAAGAAAACAAAAAGTAAAATCCAAGAAAAAAAATACAACTCAAACCAGCATCAAGGGCTGACAGGCTGAGTAGCAGCAGCCATTTCAGCTCCCAGAACATCAAGGTCGCCAGCAAGTGGAAAGACTTCAAAACAGAAAGAAATCTTCCTCCCATCCACCTGACTGCAATAATTACAGGTGAATACGCAGCATTTGCRGGCAAAGAGCTAAGCTGGGGTAACGCGGTGCTATTGAACAGACTTCTAAGCCTTCGCTCCAGGGAAGTTGGGAAAATCCTGCTGGGAGCCCTACCTAGCACCGTAATTTAATTTAGTGGCCTGCGGCTCCAGGATGCCACCCGCAGAGCGTGCGGATCAGATGAATCGAAATCAGAATATCCAAGTGCTTTGAAGAGCAGCTGCTGTGATGAGATCTGTTCTGACAGGTCCCAAGTTAATCTAATACATTAGGACCGGAGACACGTCGGACTCGAACGCGTTGCGTCTTTCAGGATGTAATTCACTTACACCAACATCCAGCTTGAAAGACATTCCCTCTTTCCTGAGCATGCATCCAACTTTCTGCAAGGCAGGAGAGACCAATCCTGGTCTTTCTTAGGACAACCTCATGCTGAACAGGAGCCGTGCGTGTACCCTGCTCAACACAGAAGACCACACTGCACACAAAAGCCTGTTATGAGAGCTCAGATAACACTTCTCTGATTCCATCGCTTCCCTTTCATAAGGGACCTCTCTCTTCCAGCAGCATTTTGTATACTGCTAGCAGCAAGCTCAGCAATCTACCAGGCCTTTTACATTTCTAAGCTGCCTTCAAACACGGTATTTTGCACCAGGCTGTGAACATCAGTGACATCAAGCCTCATTTATGTGGTGGGATGTGGCTAGAGGATGGAAGGAACTGATGCTCACCAGAAGTCCTCAAGCTACTGGGTTCAGCTCTCACTCAGAGCTGCTCAGGGCCAAGGAGGAATTTCTTGGCCCAAAGACAGAAGTCAGCACCCTTTGCTGGGAYATTCACTTGTCTTCCTGGGAAAGAGACAGGCAGTGCAAAGGGCTGCTCGGAGGATCATACATCCTAAAGGCTGCAGACGCAGAAAATAAAGTCCGAAGCACTTTGCTGGTGTAATAAATTACTAAGAGACAATCCAGTAGTCTAGTCCTGTTTTTAAAGCTCAGAAAGTGTCCAGCAACTGGCAACTCCCAGAAGTGCCCATCACCGAGAAGAAAGTATCTGAGCGTAAGAGCCCTGAGCTCCGAAACACTTTGTCATTGCTCCTGCAGAGCCTGAAATAGTGGAGGCTTAAAGGCGTGCTCTGCCCCAGCGGCGACTGCCCTCTTGTTCCACAGAGGGCGAGGGCACGGCGAGACAGAGCAGCCTTCGCAGATGGCAGCCTGCGAGGAGCAAACCAAGACGGCGCTGTTTGGTCTGCAAAGCAGCAGCAGGACAGAGAAACATCCCGTGAAGACAAATGCCACCACCYAGGCGCTCCTCAACCGTACTAGCTCCGAGGCATGGATACAGCAAGTCCCTAGAAAAAACCTGAAGCAGAGTTTCTAGCCCATCTGTCTCCAGGACAGATCAGAGTCACAATATTCAGTTCCAGAGGCTTTGCTCAGAGCAAGGGAGCAGAAGGCCAGTTGTAAGCAACACACTGCATCTTTTAGGAGTGCTAAATATTGCTATTGCCACCCACACAGAAGGCAGACAGAAGCCCTGAAATTAAAGGCACGAAAGCAGGCACAACAGTAAGCACGRCTGCAAGCTTACAGTAGATCACCTGCTTTGCAAAAACTCCCCGCGCACAAGCTCTCACCTTCTGGTGAAGCAGCAGTAATTTGAGGTAGTTTTCTCTACACACATTGGCAGGGGATTTCTGGAGAAGCTGGTGGGGGGGGGGAATTCACCGTATATCTAGACTACCCTCTGCAGCAACTTACTCTCATGTCCTCACCTAACCTTTCACCCACGGCTGTGCCGTGAACAATTCGGCAGCAGATGAGAAATAGGTTCCTCTGACTCCTCATCTGCCTTTGGCACGCACTCAGCAAGAGAAACACAAAATTGTGCTGGGCTAACGGCTCACAAGTGGGGCTTATTTTTAGCTCCCGACTGCAGATTTTCATCGAACGGTAGCTTTCCCTCACTGCCACCCACAGAAGCTTTCTGAGGATGAGAAACATGAAGGGGACGTTTTTGGCTCCACTGGCAACTCTGGGTATTTCATCTCCATGGGCGCCCGGCAGACCTTGATGTCTTCAGACCACAGAAGTACCGCATGAATCTGAGTCAGAGTCGAAGGAAATAACGAGCCACTCGATTCAAGATTACAGCCTGGGCTAAAACCTCTGAATTTCAACAAGTGACCACTCCAGTGAGGAGTTAAGCAGCTGTTCATCAGCTAACAGCCATCTTTTTAATACCATGCAGAGGAGAGTTAATAGAAGCAACCAAAAAAAAAACACATCTGTCTGATTTATGTCTAAAGTTTAGGCTTACAAAGTCCAACACAAAATCATAAAGAGCAAATATACCATTGGATTTGGTGTATTTCAAAGTTCAAAGATATTACAAGAACATTTAGGCTAATGCAGGAAAGAAACTGAAGCTGTTAGCATCAGTCACTGAACAAGTGAGAAGAGCCTATCTGTTTTGCAGTGTCCATAATTTGCATGTGATAAGAAGACCTGAATCACTGGCAAATCATTATTTAACTGGCAAATCATTACTTAATAGCAATGTGAACAGGAAGGATACATTCCCCTACTAAAATTTGCATCCATGTGCTATTAACAGGAAGTGACCATTTCTCCCGCATTACCTTTAAACAAGCAGTATCCCTTCAGACATGGTAAAGAGTAACAAACAAACCTGGTTTTGATTCCACTTAAAGTCTGGAACTAGAACAAAGCCATTGCAAGGATCTGGGTTTTCATGGATTATTCGATCAGCCTCTGCTTTCTTCTCCAGGATATTATAGACCCACTGAAAAAGAAATGYGATTTATAAGCCAGCAGAGAAATATATTCAGGCACATTTAGCCCAAGCTCATGGATTAATGCCTATTGACTACAAGTAAAATATTTTTWAAAAACTTAAGTTGGCCATAATTTCCTGGCCAATAATATGTAGTTAATTAAACATAAAGCCCTCAAACATACACCAGAGGCTTGTGAGCACCTTAAGTGAAAAATACCCTCCTGACCCCACTGCATGGCACTGCAACACTGGCTTGCTGAATTAKGCAGGGATTTTTGTTTTCCTCTCAAGCATTAAGAATTGGCTACAGCTGGAGATGAGGTATTGAACAGAAATGGTTTAGTCCACTATAGAACCTGTTATATTTGCATTTAATAGGATTTGGAAGTAATTCTCCTTGACAGGGTCTAACTACACTCCAAACAGATTTGGCTGCTTTAGAAGCCATACACTGAGTCTGCAGAAGGAACTAGATCAGATCTGCAAGTGCACAGCACTGAGTCTCTTATCCCAGGCCTTACCACTCTAGAAATTCTTATTAAACAAAAAACCATACACGGAACTTACTGCCTGTTATTCGGACAGCCCATATTCTTTTATGGCCCAAAAAGGCTTTAACTGGTTTTAAGCAAGCCTGATTGCAGCCTCATAGGCCAACTCAGMTGGCTATTGCATTTGCAGGGCTGAACCCCTGCCGAGGGCTAAGACCTCTGGTCAACACTTCGACCTCTGGTCAACACTTCATGCTGCAGCCTTTCCCATTAACACAACTGTCCGCGATGCCACCTCTATAAGCTCGTCCTGYGGGTTTGGCCAGATTACCCTCTGATGGTCTTGCTTGTCATCAACAAAGCTCTAAAAACAAGCCAGGTCCATTGCTCATCATAGCATTAAGCAAGCTCACACAGTGAGAGTTTTCTCTGGAAAACAGTGAAAAGCACAAAGGAAACTCCCTRGTGCCTTGAGGCCTCGCTGCAGAAGGCCACAGTGTGACTCAGTATCTACAACAAAATAAGTAGTCAAGCGTTCAAACCTTGCTGATTTAACCCYAGCAAGCCAAGAGCAGAGCCCGGTGCTGACCAAGGAGCCTTCATCGCTCCCCCCTGGAGCAGTCCCGGGAGGCAGGGCCACACATGGATGCCTCCACCTTTGGGAAGGCGGCCGCAGCCTGCTCCAAGCACCGAAACCTCGAAGGGCAGCAACTTTCCTCCTCCTCCACCAGCTCTGATACACTGGCAGTGAACAGGTACAAGCATTCAGACACATCAGCCACAACGAGCTCTTCCCCAGCCAAGAAACAGACAGCAGGAGACAGCGCTCTGCCTCCTGTCRACACGGCAAGCAATGCCGCTTGCGGAGCAAGCCAGCCACTTCAGGCCCCAGTGAGACACTCAGGGTTGGAAGTCAACTCTTCCGGGGCGCAGCAGACTCCTCTCACTGCTCTGCTCAGAGCTCTGTGCCTGTTTACATCTTTTACCTCCCATGTTGTGCTGAAACCTTTACAATTCCTACTGGAAAGGAAACTCGGATGATTTTCCATTCAAAAAAAAGGCAGTGGCAGATTGCTTGGGAGCCGGCGGCTGGATACAGCTCCTGCTGTTGGCAGCTAGTGTCCTGTGGGTGAATATAAAAGGCCTGTGCTTCCCCAAGCAACGTATTTCACTTGGTTTCCTAACTGATTAGAAAACAGCTCACCTTTCTTCCTTTATATTTAAAGCTTCAAAATCCAGATTGCCTGTAATTCTTGCTCTCATTATTCTCCTGCATTCCTCAGCCAGGGGAGCCACCCTCGGCAACTCCAGCTGGGTTAGCCAGAGAAGAGCAGGAAGAGGGACCTCAGATCTCAGAGATACCTCTTGCTGGAGCACAACCGTCAAAGCAAAGCATCGTCCGCAGATGATGCAACTTTCTGCTAGGAAATGGGAAAGAACAGGGATAGGTGGCAGGGTAAGAGTAGTAGAAAGCACCTTTTCTCTAGAGAACAGCTTTTCCTTGCTGCAAACCTGAGCTTAAGCACCCTTCCTTACATTTCTGAAATGCATTTTTACAGTTCTGGATTAAGCTACCTATTCTATTGGACAGGGTTAAAAGTCATCCCTGAGACAGCTCCTCAAACAAAGAGGAGCACACACTGCTGTCTAGGAACACCAGCTCCTAGTAAYAAGCCCCCCACCAGCTCTACACAGTGCCTCGCCAAATATAAAGGTCCTGTTTTACAGAAATAGCTACAACCTGCTCTTCTAAATGCAAACAGTCCTGGGGTCTTATGTAATGCTTCTRACCTCACCTTGGGGTCTTACTGAAGACTTGCAACATCAACCAGCTCTCGAGAAGATAAGACAAGGTGGAAGAACTGGCTGGGGTTTGAAGGCTTACTTAACTTGTTTTGAAACGCAAGCTTTCCTCCCAGTTAATCTCTGAAAATTTAAAGTCTTAACTGAGAGAATTAGTTTGCAAGAAAACCCGCTGTTGTCTTAAGGACAAGGACAAAAGGCTAAGCCAAATGTAACACTGATCACAGTCATGCTTATCTTCCCACCAAGCTTAGGTGTGAGGCATCTCTGTTATTCTAAGCAGGTAATAACACGGAAGAACCAAACCACTACCAATCTACCAGCAGCACACACACCAGGCAAACTGGGTCAGTGGATGGTGTGCACACAGTCAAGACAAAAGAAAATCCTTTGGGGGAACTTTATCAGGAGTTAAATTAATCTAATCAAAACTTAATATCATTGTGAAATGACCTGGATATATCCTTAGGGACAAACAAACCTCTCCTCCCTTGATCCTTTTTCTTTTTTTTTCTTTTTTTTTCTCCTTAAATTTCTTTTCTCCCTAGCAACATCTTACATTAGATTAGATTCTCAAAGAGATTTTGGAAGGCATGGAACAAAATCGCTGTGCTCTGTGACCCTAGAAGAAAAGCAGGGCAGGAAGCTTAGCAGGAAATAAAAGTTGGCCTTTTACTTCCTTATGCCTCCTCTTTCCAGCAGTGCCAAGCTCTCAGCACCCTAGTAAGCCCACTAATCAGATGAGCTAAATTTTAAACTAGTGTTGCCTCATATGATCAGCAGGTGATCGGCTGGGAGCGCTGGCCGATGCCAGTACCAACCCGGGGAGGACAACACACATCCAGAGCCTGACACCACAATGAAACTATTGTGCTGAAGTCATCCATATTTTGAACTCACATCTCATCCCAGCAGCAAACAGAGGCTCCTCTGTAACCCTCCCACGCTTCTGTTGCCCTTCACATTTCTTCTTCCTCCTCTAGTGGAAACCAGCCGGACAAAGACAAGAAACTCCCTTATCAGACCCCAGAGCTCAAGGCCTGATCACCAGACTGTGCCGGCCAAGATCTCTCAGCTCAGCTGAGACAGACTCTCCTGACGGCCAGTGGGAACGCGCTTCCACATCTGTGCGGTGCAGAAATCCGCCCGCAAGCGTTCGGTGAACAGGCACAGAGGCCTCACTCTAGCAACTTCTGAAGGCAGCTGCTAAAATAGGAAACCTAACAGCCTGCAGAGCAAAGACATGGAGAAAACATTTGCGCAGGTTGCTATCATTTTCTGGCACAAACACACTCTTGTCTTCCTCCAGCTAATAAATGCTTCCTGCAAGTTATTGGTGTTGCAGTCTGACTGCTGGCAGGAAAGCTGAAAGATGGAGCAAACAAAAGCAGGCAAATGAGGAGTAATTGAGCATATGCTGCAGCTAGCAAGGTGCCTTCCAGTACTAGATGCAAGAAGCAAGACTCACGTTCATCTGCAAGCGATTAGAAACCAGACATCACATCCCCAAAGCCTGTTAACCATTCTGCCGCTATTTAAGGCAACARGAGAGAGGTCTGTGGGGAGGGAATGCTGTGGGTATTCCAAGATTTTTTTTTTCCTCCCTCTTCTTCTTTTGAGGAAAAAAAAGGAGGTTCTTTTTAATGGACAGCCTCCGGAGATCCTCACCTGCAGTCAGTTGCAGAGAGCACACGCTTCCCTCCTCAGCAAGCTGCAGAGGCAGCATCACAGAGGAGAGCGTGCAGAAGCCATTGGCTAGTTTTAAGAGCCATTCAGGTTGTGTCCTGGTTTCCATTTCACAGCAGTGGCTGTACAGATTAGAGGCACAAGCAAATCAGTTGCTTTTAATGCACTGAAAAAGCAAAAACCAATTACTCAGTAAGCCTGGCATTGCTGGAATTCATTTTATTCTCCCTTCTGCACAAGCTGGCAAGAATTGCTCCCTATAGACTAGAGACACATTCCTTCTCTCTCTAAAGAAGGATGAGAGGGATAGAGACAGCCTAAAAGGAGACCCAGCAGTGGACTCAAAACCTTCCTCTGCTGCAGTGACCACTTCATACTGAACTTCTCCCTGTGGAACAGCCTCTGTGCAAGTCAAAAGGGCAGAGCAGCTGTGCACAAAGCACTAACAGTAAGCTGTGATGCAGGAATCCACGGGCACTCTAGGTCTTCCCATTTCCGCCACACCCAGGAGACTCCTAAAAGCCTTGCAAATGGCACCCAGGGAGCCACCCTTGAAGACAAGGGGTCACACCCCAGCAGAGAGAGCCTCCAGAAAGCTTGAGAAAGGCAGCTTTGGACATATCCACAGCAGATATCATTTCTCTGTAAAAAGGCAGAAGTGCCACCTGCCACAGGGAGATAAAACGATGGGGACAGCAAGGGATTTTAAGGAAAAAAGTCCTGTTTTAGCAGTACTGAGTTTATCCCAAAGGTCAGATGTTTTCAAGAAAGCACAAGAGTTAAGTGGATGTTTCCAAAAGAACAGGTAGCAACTCCAAGGCATCACAACTCAATCACCCCACACAGTCTGCAGCTGATGATGTTTGAGAAACAGGCTGCCCAGAATGAAGAGAGGGTGAAGCACTGCCAAGCTGACAACGTACTAAAAGAGCAACCAACAGGGAGACAAGGGCAGAAAGGACTCTCAATTCATCTGTCTCCGATCTGGGCTTCTCAGGAGACATCTGATGGCCCAGCACATTAAAGAGGAAGACCAAAGACAGCCAGAGCCCTGCTTCTGTCCCTAAGGCTCCTGCAAATGTCAACTTTTGCAGAGCTTCTTGCCTTAAAGGCACATTTTCACTTCTGGTTTGTCTGGAGGAATGAAAGACTATCAAATATGCAAGGAATGCAATTGCACAAGGCCTCGAAAGGCTACTTGTGCTCCTATAGGTACAGCCTCTGGGATAGGCTGGGGACAGGGAAGAGCCAGGCTGTGTACACGAATACCAAAACCAAGGCTGCTAACAAAAACTCAAAAGTTGAGAGCTAAAATTTTCTCTCCCACGCTCTACTGCAACCGCCCAAATCCGTATCAATACTGGCACAACCGCAACCAGCTTTGTTTGTCAAAGGCAGGATCAAAGAAACTGAAAAGCCCAGTAGTGCACACACCACTGTCTGAAAGACTTCTCTATTTCCCTGGAAAGATGCAGGGTCCTGGATAACACAGGCAAACAGCAGTACCCGTACCTGGATGCTGAAGCTCTGGGACTGGATGAAGGGCAGCGTTATGTTCTTGTAATCCTCCCAGGTTTCTCGGATGAGGTGCACTTCTTGACGGAGATATTTCTGAAGGTGTTTCTCTGTGGCAGGATACACCACTGTGGTTTTTATCTCTACAAATAAAAACGTTTACAGAGTTATAATCAGAGATGAAATCTCCTTCAGTCCATGATAAGTCTGTTTTCCCTCCAATAAATGTTACACTAACACATTTCAAATGAGATACCATTAAAATAGCGGGAGGGGGGGTGGTGAGAACTGACATAAAAAGCAAACAAATACGTTACACACCAGAGCTCCTACTGCTCTTTAGAAGGAAATACTCATACAGCTACAGACCCGAAAAGCGATAAGCTGACACCATACTCAGAGCCTGTATTTCCAGTTTGGGTGGAATGGTATTCTGTGTAAGTATTTTTCTCACACTTGCTTTTCAGATGCGACAGCAACAACGGGGCAGAGCTGGGGTTTCCGAAGAAGAGTTTATGTGCAGTCAACAGCCAGGGTATAAACAGAGCGCAGCAACACCACCCTGGGCAGAGGTGTTTTCTCCTCATTCTGAAGCTAACCAGGCACTAACAAGCAAGTGCTCAGCTGCCTTCTGCAGCCACTGAAGCAGACATCCYGTGAGCCGCATACCTTACACGGCAGCGCAGTGCCAGGAGTTGGCCTGAGAAGCCGCCAGGCAAGGTGGCACCGGCACACCTGCCTTCCCCCAGGCATAGCACGAGGAAGCCAGCAGCAGGGCTGGCTGGCAAGGAGGGGGGAGAGCGGGCGCTGTGGGAAGTTGGGGACCCCACCCAGCAAATGTGGTGGGTGAACGTTGCCTTCAGGTGGAAGCGACCGCATGCTGCAGGCTGGGTACATCACGCTCACACCACAGCCCATCGCAGCGGAAGGCGACAGCAGGCATGCTGGCCAGCCCCRTGAATCTTTCAGAAAACCCCTGCATTGTCAACGCCTAAACACCCCACTAGTCTGCCTGCAGCACTAACCCCCACAGGGTTTGGGTCTCAGGGCAACACTCAGCCTAACCACTGAGGTTACATCTACGAGCTGGTGCTTTTTGCAGAGCAATTACCGAGATGTCAGCTGTTAACTCCGTAGTAGCGGGTAACTGCTAGTAATGAGCTAGGCGACAGGAACAGATCGCAGCAGTGCCAGGGAGATTTGACTCGTGACTCCAACAGCTGCTCTTCAGCTGGACACCAAGCATCTCTGCGTTGGATGCTCTCGACCGGGCCGCACTCCCAGAGCGGGAAGAGCCCTCTAACTTTCTCTTAAGTTTATTTGTTGAGGGTATGTGCGTGGAGCGGGGGAGGAATTGCCTCAAATAGACTAATCTGTATGGTTTTATCCAAGCTTACAGTTGTTAACTCCACTGTAACTATGACTTTCCAGGACAAAACAACGGAAGCCCTCCACTATTTCAGCCCTGGTGCAGAACGGGTGTGCGTAGCTTCGGTCGAGCTGCTTGAATTCCCACAAAGGGACGAAGGCCGTTAGAGCCGCTTTCTGATTGTAAATAGCCAGATTTGAAGGAGCTTGGCTCCCACTTCAGCTCTGCGATGATGCAACCCAACTTTGTAAGAGCCAAGACTGAATTGAACACAGCTTGGAGGCTCTTTCTTAGAACAGCCTGCTGTGCGAGAGCACTCAGGCTGCCTGCTTTAAGGACAGAAAGATTAGGCCAAGGTTTCTTCCATTCAGCTAACAAAGTGGAACGACAGCTGAACCAGAAAAAACAGACCAAGACAGCCTTTCCGAGGACAAACGGACAGCAGCGCAGATGGCAGCACCTAGAAGTGCACAGGTCTCGGTGCGTGGCTACATTATCTCGGTCACCTATTAGCAACGCTGTTTGGGTAGGGGTCTCCGTTACGGCCCAGCACCTCACCGACAACCCAGCCTCAAGGAGCAGAGCACCAGTGGGACAGCAGTGCCAGGACATCTTCCTCATCCATGAAAAGAGAAGGGAGATGGGATACAGGAGCACAGAAGTAACATGCAACACAACATGGAAACGATCACTCAACTCCTCTCAAAGCTTCTTTCAGCCGCCGAGTCAGGGACAGCTTTGCACTCCTCGTGAGCAGCCACATGATATCCAGGCCATCCTCTCTGCCCTGAAGGCAAATCTCTTGACTAGCCAATTCCCCATGCCAAACACGACGCACAGGAACAAAACCTCCTTGTGCATGGTGACTAGCAGCATTCATCTGGTACAAATCCCAACTTGCATCATCTCTGCCAGAGAGAGGAGACCCCGACGACTTCCCAGGGCACACCAACATGATAAGGGCTGGCACTGCTCCTTTGGAGGGCTCCCAGCCATAAGCACGCTCAGCTCTGAGTCCCTCTGAGTAAGGAAAGCAAGAGGTCAAGGACACACAAGCACATCCAGAGCAAACAACTGATTAATACAGCCAGGAAAAGGGCTTAGGGAAGAAAGGGTTGCAAGATTCAATTTGTCCCCCTGTTGCAATTGGCAAAAGAGCATTTAGCTATTTACTCTCTCTAACAAGACAAAAATAACTGCTGTTTACCTTGAGATTAAAACTTGACCAGGTACTTTCCAGGCCATTAAACAGGATGCAAGCATGCACCTGACGGACCCGAGAGCTTTGACCTTGGCAGCACTAAATGTGACCTGCAGCTGCAAACCGGTTGGAAAATATCCCTCTTTTGGCCAAGATGAGATCTGCGATACAGAACCTAACGTAACCCCAATGCGTTCCCAGCTAATGGAAAGATGCTGTAAAATGTACTGCAACTCTAAACAAATGCTGAACGGCAACCGCCTCCATCTGAACGAAGCGGGAGGAGTACCACCCGTGTGAACAGCTGCGGCACTGCTGATGCGAATCAGCTATCAGAGCTGGTCTCTCCTCTCCCTCATCTCCCCCCTTCCAGGTGGAATCACACCTCTGGGCTCGAGGCCACCTTGTGATTCTGATTTTCGTATCGAGACCTGTGCCTAAACTCAACATCCTTCGCACGTGGGAGACAACACAACCCGGGGCCCGACTCCCCGCTTGCGCCAAGGTCTAAGACGGCTTTGCCGCCGTTGTGAAGGCCGCTGGCTACACACCGCCAGCCAAACCATTCACTGCGGTACAGAACAGTTACACTTCACGCTTAGTATACTGTGTTCCCCTAACACTGACTTTAAATATCTATTTGTTCTTAAAGCCAGGACTTTTTTAAAGTTCTTTTTTTTTTTATTTTTCCTTTTTTTCCTTTAAGGTCAGCACTGCACAAGCTGGGAGACTCTGCTTTTTCATTTTGGGCCAAACCCAGCTTAATGAAATCCACAGGAAAATGCTGGTAACATGAAATATGAAAATGCAAACCACAAGGGCAGTCTGGTCCGATTCCCACCATACACATGTTCAAACAAGGTTGTTTTCCAGGACTCGATTAGCACTTCTAGCTGGATGATGTAATAGCAAAAGACGAGGCTGCAGCTCTTCCACTCCTTGCTTAAAAAGACATACACAAAGCACTGCAGGGGAAAAAAAAAAGCGGTAAGAAAATACCAAGTTCAGCCTTAGGCTGAAGTTTCCACAAATTCATTTCATACTCCAAGAAAAGGGAAGAGCAAAAAGTTCAGCGAAGCCCCCCACACCCTGGGGACAGTGACAGTTGCAACATATGCACCTGTGGTTTTTTTTTTCTTTTTTTTTTTTTTTAAC
>NW_028186518.1:45238-54674 GCF_003343005.1 Rhea americana | reverse complement strand
TTTTTTTAACACTTCCGCAGAGAGCTTCCCTCCAGTGGCTCAAGAGCATCCCAACCTCCTCGGCTCAGTCTCCGCAAGGCGCCAAAAGGAAACAGGCACCGCTACCTCCCTAATTTGGGGGCAGTCACTGTCAGCACAGACAGCCACTTAAAGTGCTTTAAAACATAATGCAAGATCAGAGAAAACCTTAATGTGCAGCTGTGGTTGAGTAGCAGATGTTTTGAAAAGAGGAGGAGGAAGAAACCGTGCTTTGCTAATGACTATTTCCTTTCTAAAAATCCCAGCAACCCCAGAACACCCCAGCAATGCTAATTAACATAAATGACTAAGCCAGAGATGCTGTCTGAAAAACGTTCAGAGTCTGACTTTTATTACGAGCCCAGCACTCACGTTTGATACGCAAAGGCCTGGCCTCACTAATACCGAGCAGCCCCACTTAGCCGCAGAAAACGTCCATGCTACAGGCATCAGCGAGACCGCGCTCACTGCTAAATCTTTCCATTTGCTGGCGACCAACCGCATTCACACTTGATTTTAAGAACTACTCTGTTCCTGAAAGACTTCGCAAGCATTAAAACATCCCGCACGGTGCAGCGCAGCTGAAACCTATGCTAGCACGGAAACAGAGGAGTAAAGGATCACTTGGCACACAGTGGGAATTTTTTTTCTTTTTAAGCTCTTTGAAGGGTCAGAGATTGTCTCCGCTTGCATTTAAGTCACATTAGCTAGCCTGTTTCTGTACATCGGTCCAGGGACTCCACAAAGCATCTGTGGTTTGTTTTGGAAGTCAGAACGGACCGTCAATTAACTGGAGGTAAAAAGAGAGTCTAATTGAGAGGACTTGAACAAATACATGCCAGAGGCACTTTGATGGTACAAAACAACCATTTGGGCAGTTCATCCCAGAAAGGGAGTAGCTAGATGTTTGAGGGAATAGTCCATATTTTGGTTTGCTGCCCAGAAGAAAAAATGAAGCTCAAAACCAACTAGAAACAAATGACTTTCCTCCTCTGCTGCTAAGAAAGAGAGAGTAAAACAAACGAAAACAAAACAAGCCTTCAGGCCACAAAGGTGCCCCAGCTCAATTTGGGGAATTGGAGAGGAATAAAGTGCTGCACAGAGCTGCTTCCAGAAACAGATGACAAAGCATGTTACTCCATGCTCCCTGTACCTCCAAAGCAGTCCAACTAAATCAACAGCATAGCTCAAGCTGTCCTAAACAGTTTTCCAGCATTTTACAGACAGTTTTATCCTATCACAGGTTTTACCATCAGCTTGCACCTCATTTTTAAGTTATTAACAGGAGAGCTTAATCATGGAGCCAATTCCCAAATTCAGGTTTTCAAAGGAATGGTTTATCCTGGCACAGGGAAAAGAAGCCAATTGGAGTAGCACAGCCATCCTATTTCAGGTGCTTGAGGGATCCAGGCTCTCTACAGTGTCTTGTCTCTTGTCTTCTTCCCTGCTGTGCAGTCTCAGGGCTCTGTGGAAATCCACACCCAGCTCAGCATGTCAAACATCAAACCGATGCAAATTACGGGGAAGGAAAGGATACGGAGGCTTGCTGCACCAACCAAAGCACAGATGCCTTGCACTCTCTTTTCTCTTCCTACTCAAAAAAAAAAGAAAAAAGAAAGAAAGAAAATAAAATCCTTAGCAGTGGGTGGTATTAAAATGGACTATTTTCATTTTTCTGTTTTAAATAAATGAAAACGTGCTAAGAGGTTGAGAGAAGCCTGTGGGACAGGAACAACCTGACTGCTTTTGGGTAGAGCTGCATTTTCCTCCCTTTGCTAATAGGGAATTGAGATGGCACTTTGGCTTATAATAAATTCAATCAGTCTAGGAGAGTGTCAAGCACAGGAATCCGAAAAGAAAACTGCATTGCCTTCTTGCAAGTTGTTCCTTTACAACATCTGTCCTGTTACCTACATCTCCTTTCTACATTGCCTTTTTATCTTTAGGTTCTCTTTTAATGCAGTCGTAACACTGAACATAATGACATAACCTCCCTCTTCCCCTGCTGGATTAACTTCATTTCTAACAATTGTGCAGTGGTCCCAGGGGAACACCTAGATTTAACCGATCTCTATCTGCTCACTGAAGCGTTAATCCAGAGAGCTTTGCCAGGCCAGATCCACGGGCCGAGTGACGAAACGAGGCTATGGAAGCGTTGCAGGCTCTAGGACACAGACCTTCCCAGTGCAGCTCAGGCGAGTTTCTTCAGCTCCTGCTGCCTGAAACCGGATACTTTCTGGGCTCAGGAATGTAAGAATATGTATCACTTCCTGGATGACTACATAATTTCCCTGCTCGCTTCCATACTCTTCCATTTCTCCCACAGTTTCTCCACCCCGAGCTGGAGCGTCTCCTGATGCACTCATTTTTAGACCAGGAGTCTAGTAAGCGTAAGACCGCAGCACAGACAGGCGATACTTGTAGAAAGGATGAATGACGGGTAGCCACATACCTGCCAATCATTACCATGCAAAGCCATACCCAGTGAATAAAGACCCCGTCAAAGCCAGGGCTGATAAGCAGTGTTGGCATAATTTGAGGGCTCTTAGGTGCCACGAAGTACGACATCCTTCAGCAGCCAGACAAGAGGAGGTTGCATTTTGCTGGAAACCATAAACACTCTTTGCTAAACAGATGTCAGCTGAACAACTGCATCACCAGGAGCTGGATGTTATTAAGGAAGGAACGTGTTGCTTAAGTGATCTGGCTTTTACAATTGATCCTTTGGCACTAGGAAGAGCTTTTCTTTGCTCTGAAAGCAATCCTTCCCTTAGCAGGCTAGTCATGGAGCTGTGGTTTCCTCTGCCAACGTCTCACACATAAACATAAGCTGCCTATTAAACCCAGACAGGAGGAGGGGAAAAAAGTACAGGGCTGATATTTATGCAGGATAATAAAAGCTTGTTTAAATGAGAACTATATTCCTCCCTTACTCTCCATATCAGTTAATGTTACCCTATTTTGCAAACACGGGGAAGCATTTACAGATCTGCTACATGACCCATACACAGTGATCACACAAAAACTGCCTTCAGAATTCAGGGGCTGGCTTACAACAAAGCTGAAAATATTTTCCAGCTACAGAGCGAAGGCACGTTCTCTGACAGCGAACCCTACCACCCCTTCAGACAATCGCACCAACAAACTTTCTTCTCTGTAATCAGGTGGGTTAGGGTTGCCCTTCATTGAACACTAACCATTTTTAAACTGGTTCCCAAACACGTTCCTCATTTCACCCTTGACACGTCTCTTTCCCCTGGCGGCCCATAAGAGCAGAGCAAGCCAAGGATGAGGTCCCATTTCTGACAAGCCAGTGAACAAGCTCTGTCTTCCTGAGTCCTCCAGTCAGGATGCCTCCAGCGTGCTCTCAGCCCTGAAAAGCTTGTCCTTAAGCTGCAGCTGCAGCAGAGTGAAACTGCTATTCCCAGGGCAAAGCAAAGGGCAGAAGGAGGTCATTCGTTCAAGGTAACCTGCATCCTTTGGCCTTCCTTTCTGTGCCTTCACCACAAAGGCAGCCACGTAAACAGAGCAACTCACCCAGCCTCACAGGCTTCTTTTACCACCGAGACAAAAAGCAAGCTTTCATTATATAATGCCTGTACTAGCTTTACTCCATGGATGGAGCAGCATCCAATTCACTTAAAGGAGGAGGCGGGCAAAAGGGAAGGGTAAGGAGAATATCAGCTTTCCACTATTAAGAAACTCCAACTGAATGCAGAGCCTCCCAGAGCATTTAGACCACAAAGGCGGCATTGAGAGAAGGGCTTTCGAAAAGTAGAGGCACACCAGCTTTCCAGCCCCTCTACCTGAGGGCAGCTAATTGAAAGAAGCACACAGCTCCTCCTACGAGGCATTCTGACACCATTAACGCACCCAGTTTCGACAACTGGCTCAGATGTTTGTAAGTCATCTGCGCAGTGACTTCCTCAGCCCAGACTGTTTGCAGGAAGTTTTTATTTTATCTTTAGGAAGCAAGGAGTTGACTTTGGGAGATGTGGCTGCCCTGGAGAGGGAACCACCTGGATAAACTTTTCCTCCGTATGACAAGAGACCCAAGATTTCCCAGGGGAACTGCTTAATACCAAAGTTTGACCTTTTTTCTGCAAAATACCCCATGGATGAGTAGAAACCTGCAAGTGCCAGAAGATAAATCCCTGCATACCTCCCACTCCAGACCCAAGAGATAGTCAAGCTGGGCCACTTACTAAGCCTCACCAAGTCTCCACATGATCACTTGATTTCTAGGGATTTCCTATACACCCTCACACCAGAAACAGTACTGCAGGAAATCTTTCCTCTTTCTATTTTAGGCTTATCAGCTGCCATTGCTTATGTCAAGCACCTTCTTGGGCGATGACTCAGCTCAAAACAAGTTTCCTGCTCCTCCCAAAACACAGAACTTTTCCTCCCCTGTTAAGCGCCCTGCAAAATCTTGTAAGAGGAGCCAACCAAGAGCAGCTCAAGCATCTGCACAAACTCACCAGAGCTTCATGGCACCTTGCTAGGGACCAAGAAGAGACCAGCCATGGCTACTACCAACAATGCCAGAGGCAGAGCAAAGAGCTGGACACCTGAAGCCAACTGATTCCCAAAGTCAGGGCAACACAGAATAAACATGGGGTGCCACAGACCTGCAGAGCCCAGGGACAGAGAGGCCGACTACTGTTTAAGTTGCAGCAAAAGGCAGAGTATCTAATAAATCAAGACCCCATCTCCTTCAGCACCAAATTTCATTGGAGGAAGAAACAAGCCATTCTTAATACCAGCAAACAGGGCCCCAAACTGCCAAGAAGGCCTGGAAGAGCTCTCCTTGCAGAGCTCATTATTTACTCTGCTTGCATATTCTTTGGTGAAATTTTAATGAGATGTTAGCATGCAGAGCTGAAAAGATTAAGTGTCCCTTAAGTCATCCATATTTCAGTAAAGAGAGGCCTACTAGGCCCTGAAACTGTGACATAGCCACAGCTCCCAGCTTGCACAGCAACAACGGTCCCCGAGGGGTGGTAAAGCACGACCTCCCCACCACTTTCGGCTCAAGCCTGAAGCACCAAGCCAGGGCCCGCCACCCACCCCGCACGCAGGCAGCGCTCCCAGTATGCCTGTAGTCTCCATCATGCGTCCTCTGGCTGAGGCTGTCCAAGCTATGCCGAGAAGGGTGAGAAGCAAAGATGCCCCGTGCATTCTTTACACTCAATCATACCGTGCCATTTCCGAATCATATCAGAGGCATTGTTGGAAAATGTTTCTGCAAAACTTGCCTTTTAAAGGCCTCAGACTAATTTAGATTTCACCAGCCCTAAAAGAAGCACAAAGAGGTAGGTAAGTCACTTTGCTTTACTCATGAGAAACAGGAGCCTTGATTTCTCGCTATTCATCCAGCCCCACATCCCTTGCTGCCTGCAGGCTCACTATATTTGAAATTAGCTTCCTTCTGTTCCCCCCTAGCAGTATAGGGCAGAAATAACAAAGTGGCTAGTTCTTCAGTCAAGGAACGATATATAGCACAACTGTAGCTACAGAAAAGATTAACATTAACAGAAGGAAGCAAGAGGCTTATTCCCATTTGTGCATGTACAAGGAACAGCACTAGCACTCATCCAGAATTGCAACCATAAGTAAAATGTCAGAGCTAGGGAGAAAAGAATCACGGCACAGTGTTAAAACGTTAACAGAAACAACCTAGTGAGAGTTCAGTTTAATGAAAGCCCAGAAACAGGACTACCCTAGGGCTTGTTTTTTTGGCAGAAGAGATGCTGGAGGTGTCTACAGGCAGGGCCAGACAACACTTCAACACCACCCGAGAAACAGGACATTTCACACATCTAAAATTGTCTGTTGATTCCAGCAGCATCTTGCAAACAACTCATTTTCAAGTCTGCCACCAAAAGCCAGCGTCCTTTCCCCAACAGCCATTCAAGTCAGGAAGGCACCAGCCTTCCTGCTGAGAACACCCACTCCCAAGTCGCCCACACAGGCCTGGTTTTGCTCCGACAAATTCTCACCCCCTAGAAACAGCAGGACTTGGCACTGTGCTAACAGAAATGAGCAACTCTAATAGCTGCCTCACAGGGTCACGGCTTTCACATCCGGAGCAGCTGTTTGCAAAGTTACCTGCAACAGAGCGCCCTGGGCTCCCAGAGCCATTACTAGTCAAAACTACCAGGGATGGTAGCAACCCCAGCTGAAATCTGACCTTCACACCGCTCTGCCTTCACGGTCTCCTTTTAAGTAGGTTGCCATCAAGACAGAGCACGCCAGGCACAGGAGGAGCATGAATTTTATTAAGATGGCTGAAGGTTAACTCTCTTAGCAGAGAAGTTATTAAGCACTGGAACACAAGGCTCCCAGCCTGACATAAATCTGGAACATTTCTGCTATCAGAGTAATGATAGAGTTATACAGTGCTGTAACAAAGTAGTAAAAGAAAGTCAAATGCCAGCACCTAATGCTTCTCATTACTGGCAAGGTTACAGCTGGAAGGAGGCCCGGGATCTTAGTGTTACAATGCCACCTCGTGGGAATCACTGCGAGTCACCACCAGCCCCAAAAGCAGCGCTCCCAAGTGTCCAAGTCGCAGCACGCTACAGAGCAAGAGTCCTTCGAACTGCAAAACAGTAACTCTAACAGTCTTCCCGCACAAGGCATTAGGAACAGCCACTGCATGGTGGAATTTTCCTGCTATTAACACAGGACATAAGGCTAAAACTTCTCATTAAAAGCTACCTGGAGAACAACAGGAGTTTTGCACAGTTCTCAGAAGTTTCCAAAGCTTCCTCTTACACAACCTGAAGTGCTGGCAACAGTGCTAGAACAGCAGCGTTTTGGGGAAGCCACATCAGAAGAGAAAAAAAGAGTGCCCCTCAGACAAGGGTGCTTACCACAGCAGCAAGGGTTTGGCTGGGGTTTCCACTCCTGTCCAAGTGGAAACCACCATGTTTGGGCGGGTGAATAATGCACATGCATAACACGAGTCTCAATTTCACATCGGAAAGCTGCATACGACAGTCAATACAGCTTTAAGATGGATGTCAACTAGATTAATCCCTTCAGCATCAGGCCAGCATTAATCCCTCCACCACTCACTCACCACTGACCCACACTCTGCTTTGCTCGAGTGTACAAGGGACTGCACAGCCTTCAAAAAATGGCAAGTTCACAGACAGTCCATGACGACAGCTGGTTGGGAAACAGTTTCCAGATCAAAGACTCAAAAATGCCTATAATAATAATAATAATGGGGGAAAAAAACACACACACAAGTTTTGGAAGCTTTTCATTAAGATGGTCTGAAAACTTAATTCAGAAACACAACTTGTCACTTAAAACTATTAATTTCACTCACTTTGACTATATTAAACCCATTTGTTTAGCACGTTTATGGAAGTGTCAACACAGTTGCTATACACTTTCATAATTTATTCATCAGGTATCACGATGCAAGAACATATGAGATCACGAGGGAGCAGCCTGCAAGGCAGAGGAGCCCAGGGGCCTGCGGGCACCAGACACTCAAGGTTAGCAACCAATTCACATTGCAAACATGCGAGCTGTCTGTCCTTATGAGGCAACACCAGGCAGCGCAAATAAAATACATCAGAGGAGACCCTGGAACCAGA
The DNA here is from genome assembly GCF_003343005.1 of Rhea americana. Classification (NCBI taxonomy): domain Eukaryota; kingdom Metazoa; phylum Chordata; class Aves; order Rheiformes; family Rheidae; genus Rhea; species Rhea americana. The sequence goes on along the minus strand of NW_028186518.1, from coordinate 47,040 downwards.
AGAGGCTGCAGAGAAGGCTTTCAAGGTAATGGAAAGAGGCAGTATCTTATTAGATTGACTGATATCACTGGGGGTGGGGAGGAAGAGAGAAAGATTTGCAGGTGCATCAGCCTTTCTTTGCCTTTAAATCAAGGTACAGACAGATGAGGGCAAGCAAGTTACAGCCACTTATTGGCTGACTCCTCACAGGGTCAGGTAGGGTCCCAGCTTTGAACACGGTGAGAGAACATGTTGCACATACAGTGGCAATGACATATCCTTGCACTCACTGGTCTCCCCACCTCCCGCCAGGTGGGCTGCTGTCACTTTGGGAGAGGAGTCGGGAACTTACCGCTCAGCTCCGGGGGAGGATAGAGATGGTAAGTACTGTAAATGTCATTGGACATCTGCAGCTCCAGTCTCGTGTGCTTTTGCAGCAGGTCAGATATTCTCTCCTCCTGGAACGGCGTTTTTTCCAAGATCACCACAGCATCCGTCCCTTCTCCAGAGGGGCCAGTCACCTAAAAGAAGAATGGAAAAAGCAGTCAGCAAACGCTGATCTGGCACTGGCTGAAGTGTTTGACGCCCGGATCTGAACACCTCATCGGCTGTGCTCCCCGGGGAACGCGCAGGACACCTCGCAGCCCCACGCAAGCCTGCCGTGGGCAAGAGGAGGCAGCACAGACACCCGACACCCTAGCATATCCTGTGCGCACACCCTCTCCCAGCTAACTCTCTGCTGCCAAGGCGGCACATCTGCCCTGGAACAAAGCAGGACTGCCAGGGAGCGCAGGGCAGGCAGGAGCCTTGGCCCATCCCACCTCTCCAGATGCTCCCAGCACTCACGGCTGGATCCCTACTGACCCACATCGCTGATCTCATCGCAGGCATGCAGCAGCTGAAGCAAGGCCAGGCACCACCTCGAGGGTCAGGAGAGGGTAGAGGCGTGTGCAGGAAGCGGCATTACGCTGCCTGGGGTACCCCAAGTCGCACCCCGGTTACTGCTCGCGTAATTACAAGCCGAGCAGTGCTGCTGCAAACCCCAGAGGGGCCCAGGGAGGCTCGCGCCACGCCACAGCCAGGTGTTCCCCAAACGCTGCCCTGGCCATGGAGCCGACCTGAAGGGTACTTACAACCTCCCCTTCCCTCCATGGTGCCCAACTGAAAAGTCCCCCTTAATTGCAGGGTTTGAGTGAGCTGCTCGTCCACAATTCGGTTCCACTTTAAATGCTAAACGTAAAAAAAGGAACTCTGGGACAAAAGCAACAGATATGCTAATAAGAAAATAATCTCAAAATGGGTTTCCAGCGCTTTGTTACCGAGACCTTCCCCCTTTTCAACGTGATGCTGCGAAGCAAGGAATTAAACAGGACTTGGGACAGTGCCCGACTCGGGAAAGGAAGCGCTGGGCCACTTGCACATTCTTCAAAATGATCTTTATTAAAATAAGAAGGTCATGTCAGTGAAAAGAAATCATAACGGAGGCAGTTTAACGGTGTTATTTTTTTTTTCTTTTTTTTTTTTTTACAAGCAGTGTGCGTGCTCTTTTCCGTGCTGTCTGTCCAGGGGGCAGATGTTGCCCAAGCGCATACGCACACACAAACACATACATTAAAAAAAGAAAAAAAAAAGAGCGTTTGGGGATTTGGAGTCGGCGCTCCCGCTGTCACGCAGCAAAGCCTCCTGCCTTCGCCCCGACCGAGACACAGGCGCGGAGTGAAGCGCTGAGAGTGCGGCCAGGGAGCTGGGCCCGCCATGAGCCTGCCCCGGCTCCAGGCAGCGCCCTCCCCCCTCACGCGCCCCTTCCCGCCTCAACCGCCTCC
>NW_028186518.1:41583-44589 GCF_003343005.1 Rhea americana | reverse complement strand
GCCGCCGAGCCGAGCGCGCCCCCTGCCGGCCCGGCGCCGCGGGGCGGCCCCAGCGCCCCCCACCCCCAGCACGGGCTTAGGTTCAAACCCGAAACTTGCGCCTTCCCGTGCAACGCGCCTGCCGACAAGCAGAGCCGCGACGCTCGGCTCCCCGCCGCGGCTGCCTTTCGCCTCCGGCCTCGCTTCTCCCGCCGGGGCGGCTTCCCGGCCGGCCGGGCCGCCTCAGTCCGTGCCGCTCATCGAGCTCCGGCACAGCTCCTGGAGGTCTGCGGAGGCAGCGGCACGGGGCCCCGTCAGCAAAGGGCTCCCCAGGAGGCGCCGGCAGGCCGCCCCCCGCGGCGCCCCGCCGCCTACTCACAGCGCCGGACAGTGTCGCCGATCTGGTGGAAGGTGCGCTCCTTGAGGGCCGCGCGGATGTAGTAGAGGCTGCGCAGCTCCTTGGGGTAGTCCTCGCGCTCAACGTCCTTCACCACGGGGATGGTGCGCCCGTTGGCAGCGGGTGCCTCCGCCAGGGCCTGGTGCATCTGGTACTTGCACCAAGGGTCCCGCAGGAAGCTGGGGGTGATGAGCATGACCCAGCAGTGGCTGCTGCGCACGGCGTCGCACAGCTCTGTCACGATGGCCTTGCCTGGCACGGTGTCGCGCGGCTGCAGGAAGCAGCGGAAGCCCTCGGGACGGCTCTCCAGGTAGGTCACCAGCTCCTCCGCCAACTCCAGGTCCCCCTCGCTGTGGCAGATGCATGCGTCGTAGCTCTTGGCCCAGCGGGCACTGCTCGGCCCGTTGATGTCAGCCCCCGCCGAGGAGCAGCAGGAAGAGGAGGAGGAGGAAGAGGAGGAGGAAGCAGCCGGCGATGGAGGGTGCTGGGTGGTGGTGCTGAGGCTGCTCTCTGCAGAGCCTGAGCTCTGCTTGGGCCTCCGCAGCAGCCGCTGAAACCAGCCTGCAGAGGCAGGCGGTGCCATGAGGCTCCCAGCTGCCTCCCAAAGAAAGGCCGGATCACCCCAAAACTCGCACACTCACCCGCCATCACGGCCTGCGCGGCGCTCCGCTGCCGGTCGCCCGCCAAGAACCTGCCCTAGGAGCAGCCATGGGGAAAAGCAGGCATCAGCACCACTGGAGACGCATCTCCCAGCTAGACCCGCCAGCACCCATCCCCGGGGCGGGAACGCCGCCTCACCTGTGCGAGGCCCCCGGGAAGGAGCCAGAGCCGCCGGGAGATGGATGGCGGCGCCTCCCGGCAAACCTGCCGGCGTCCTGGCACTCCGTCAGCACTGAGCGCTTGGCCTTCAGCCAGCCACGCGCGCCATCGGAGGAGCCGCCCGAGTCACGGCGCCGCCGGATCCTGCTGGACCATACGGATAACAGGGCTTCGGCCCAGGAGAGGCTTGGCCCCCCAGAGCGCCCCAGATCCTGACGTTTGGAGCTGCGTTGACCCGACATTTAGAGCATCTTTGCCTGTGGAAACCACGCTCCCCACCACCGAGCGATCACAAAGAGCACCTGAGCATCCCGAAAGCAAGCAGCGCACGCGCGGCTGGGCCGTGCGACTCCCCCAGGCTCCGGGGTACCCACCTGAGACACAGGAGCATCAGCCCCGAGGCAGTGCCGGGATGTGGCGAGGAGGAGGCTCCTCCCAGGGTCACCTACAGCAGAAAGGAGAGGGAGGATGCGGTGCATTCACTCTGGAGCCTAATGGGAGCGCTGGTGAACAGTGAGGCTGAGCCATCCTTAGCAGCCCCGAGTGCTGTGCAGCACCTTCCTCCCCTGTGATAAGGGCAAAGCGGTTCCCTGCTCAGCTCCCTCCCTTCCCACCCCCAGGGACAGGACGAGCCCCCTCGCCACGCACCGGCGTCCGCAAGGCCCCGCGTGGCCGCCAGGGATGGAGGCCAGGAGCGGCACGGCGGCTCCGGCCACCCCTGGCTCCCGCGTCCGGCAGCCCCAGGAGGCAGGCCGGGGCCCCGTGGCGCCCTGTAGAGCGGCAGTGCCGGCAGCTCGGGGCACCGCTGGCCCGGCCCAAGCCCCGCCTTRGTGTGCGGAAGCGGAGGCAGGGGAAGTCGGCCGCGATCCTGGGGCCTTCCTCCGCTGCCGCCCTCCCACATCCGCCCGCGGCACCGGGAAGAAGCCGGCACTGCGCCCCGGGAGAGCACCTCCAGCACTGCCAGCCCAGCAGCTCCACCCGGCTCTTAAAGGCAAGGGCTCTGCAGATGTTTTCCGGACGAGGCAGGGGGGATCGGCATCCCAGCCTGGAATTTCCACCGGGAATGACAGCCAGACGCCGTCACCACAGGCCAGCTCCACCGCCTGCTCCTCGCCTCTGGAAAGCCCGGGAGGAAGGCGAGGCCGGTCTCCGGTTGCATCCGAGGCCACCAGAGGGGATTCGGGGCAGTTGGATGCCACTGCGTCTCCCCACGGGTCTTCGAGGAGCTGACTGGTGATGCAGCACCGGCACCTGGCTGCAGCTGCCAGGCAGCTTTCTCCCAGCAGCGTTCCCACGTCTGCTCACCCAGCACCTTTGGCAAGAAGGTGGACTCGGAGCTACGTTCAATCAGCGCAACAGGCCACCGAAAGCTGGGGGAAACCTGGCCACGGGGCAGAGCCGGGCGTTGGGCTGCATCCCCCGAGAAGCCGCTCGCTGCCCTGTGACTCAGTTTCCCCACCTGTGAGGCCCCTTCCGTGCAGGCGGATGCCGTGGCATCACCCAGGCGGTCTATCTCTGCCCGCAGGGCAACCGCCACAGAGGAGTCCCGGGTGGAGATGCACCGAGCACCTTGGCCTGGCACCTCCTCGCAGGTGGCCCCGGGGGGCCCCAGCTGAACCCACACAGCACCTGTGCGCTTACGCGCTGTATACGGGGGGGCTGCTGGCGACCCCCCAGCCCAGCGTTATGCCGTAATGCGGTGAGCGTTAAGCTCAAGCACCCCCCCAGCCTGTTCGCCCTTGTCTCGTTACAGTGAGCAGCTCCGGCCTGGCAAGGTGGACGAGGCCCAGGGAAGCAGCGACATTTTTTTT